>NC_085011.1:11769540-12127040 GCF_963854185.1 Sardina pilchardus
GCAAACATAATTGTGAAATATATTTTCACAATATATATATTTTTTAATATATGTAACTATGGCCCACAAATCTATTTTTGACACTTAAATATATATTTCAGTATATTTTTTTTATGTATGGGAACAAAGTCAAGATATTTATGTATTTATTTGTTTTTGCTTTTTTGTTGTTCACCCATAGACAGTATTTCAGTTTTCTGCATTACGTGGAGCCTAAAACCCAGCTTGGATGTAGATGTGGTATTGAGTGTAATGATCATCAGCTGGTAGGCTACACAGCTGTGCCCAGTGTTGGGCCAGACCAATTTTGCTCTCTGAGACAGTGTTATATTTTGCACGAGATATGAGCCATTTTGTGCGAGCAAGATTGGATTTGTGTGAGTTTTTGAAGGGGAAAAAATACACAGAAAAAATACACAGAGCATTTTCTACAGCCTTGATTAAAAGCAAAATAGTAGGCCTAGAATCCAACAAAAATCCACATAATGAGGCTACTTACCAGATGATGTGCAAAAATGTAGTAATGCGCGCCAAGCTTCAAATTGCTCTCAAACACATAGGCCTAAAGCCTGGCCTCAACCTGCTGTTTGTGTTTATGTCCAATTTTGACCGCTTTACTATGTGGCCCACCCAATATTTCTACCAGCATCCTACACTCATTACATACTGTATAGCTCCTAAAATATCAAGTTTGAGAAAAAAACTTTATGGGTATGTTAAAGTGAATTGTGTGCACAATGCCTTTAATTGACTATCTCCTATTTATTTGGGGGCACATTAAAGTAAATTGATCACATATTGTGAAATTGTCAAATTACTAAAAACGCTCCCACAGTTAATTAAATGTGCGCACAAAGACCACAACAATATTGTCTTATTAATATTTGGAAACCATTGGATATTGTGCTCGTTTTAATTGGCGCAAGATTTTTTTTAAACAAAACAGACATAATGCAAAATGCAAAACGCAGGCCAAATATTCTTGTGTTTGGGCCAAGGTGCATTACATGCACACATGTAAGTACTTAACTGGTACACTTCATTTTAATGGGTTTATTATGCCGCTGTATCAAAGAGTAATAAGTGTGTAACGTGCTACATAGGGTAATGGCAGACATGTTCCAAGACATCAAAGACACAACATACATGTCGTGCGTGCAAGTAATTAACTGGTACACTTAAGTTTATTCCACTGTATCAAAGAGGAACAAAGGTGTAGCAGTGCAGCTGTTACATGTACACTGAAGACAATGAGGCCTTGACTGGAGCTAAGAATGGTTTGTATTATTAAATCTATCATGACCAGATTTACCCCATCCAGCAGGTCTCAGGTCAGCCCTTTGCCTTTGATGAAAAATGTAGCCAAATTGGCAAAGTTTTGTAAAAACACTCACAATGTAACAACTATATGTAGGTACCCACAAATACATAATGCAAGTACAATGCTAGTACATTCTAGTATATGTTGTTACACAGGTTGTACCACTGTGCCCAATTAGGTAGGTACACTGTAACAGCGAGCGACACATTAGAATAAAGTGTTACCAAATAGTGTATTTTAGGTATCATACATGCTACCCTTAGAGTAGAATCACTTGTTCTGAGATATCATGTTTGATTCAGGAGACATGATGCAAAATATAGGCTAATTCAGTTGTAGTGGAACATAGGTTGCCCAGTGACCATTAGTAGCCTGATTACCATCGACTTTCAAAGGCTCTGCGAGATTTTAGTCTGACCAACAGCCTGTGCTAACACGGTTTCTTGTCAGCGCTGGTTGACCCGCCTCCTTTAAGTGCCTCGATTTGCTACTGGTAGATGTCAGAAAGCGGATTGCCGAGTTTAAACCAATAACAACACTCTTTCCTCTGCCTTGAACATGCCTCTACCCAGAGCCGTTGGAGCTGCTCAAAGTTGATTGGTTCTCGACCAAAGGGGGCAGTTCCGCAGATTTCGGGAACTCAGAAATCCTTCTCAATGAGCAGTTGACCAGACCAGCAGCAAAAGCCTGAAGGCGTTGCGTCACTGGGAGGGCGTGCCAGGCTAGACCAGGGTCTTTTGATGATGCTTTCATATCTGAAAATGTGCAGTGCTCCAAGCTGTCATGCCTTTATGAAAGAATTGAGTATGACAACATCAGGCTATACATATCCCCTGTGCTATACTATGTTCAGTAAAACTGCCAAAGGTACTTTGACCTATGCATATCCAATTTTGACAGTGTTACACCACTTGGAGTTTCTTGGACTTTTGGTGTGTGACATGGGAATGTTTCCTGAACTGAATGCAACAAAAATCATTTCTGCTGCCTGTAGTTTTTGAGTTGGGTGATTTTTTCTTTCAGATTGCCTAGACATTTCCCCACTGGGATATCCTTTACCAACCCAACTTCCACTGTATCAAAGAGTAATAAGTGTGTACCAACACAATTGATACATGTGCTACGTAGGGTAATGGCAGACATGTTCCAAGACATCAAAGACACAACATACATGTCACATGTGCGTGCAAGTTATGAACTGGTACACTATACACTATATATAATATATAGGCTATAGATATATAGTATATATATAATGTATACTGTTGCATATATCATGTGTATATTAGGGACTATACACCAATCCGCCTGTAGATGTTAGGGTTGCCGGTAGAGGATAATATTGAAATGTACCTACTATATTTCTACAAGCAAGCACACACACTCACACACCCACACATAAACACACACACACACACAGATACACACACAAAAGACAAAAAGACGCACGTACACACACACATGTAGGTATGCACGCACACACTGACATGCATGCACGTACTTACACATACGCATACTCACACGCACGCATTCACACCCACAGGCAAGCACATACACACACATAAACACACACATGCACAGCACACAAAGACACAGACACGTACACACACACACAAGCACAGACACACAGGTACGCACAGACACACACAGGCACAACACACACACACACACATGCACAGACACACAGGCACGCACAGACACACACAGGCACAACACACACACACATACACATACATGTACACATACACACACACACAGTACACACGCACATACTGTACACACAGGCATGCATACACTCAGAGACAGGCACACACACACACGCATGCACACGCAATCACACACATAAACACGTGCACGCACACACACACACACACACACACACACACACAAACACACACATACATATGCACACACACAAACACACATCCCATTACACCCCCCCCCCCCCCACACACACACACACACTTACAAGTGAACACACACAAACACACACACACACACACACAGAGAGAGAAGTACACATATACAAAAAGCAAATGCACATACAGTACATGCACACACTCATTTGCATACACAAGATTTGCAAGTTGCAAAAAGGGAGTAGGAGATAGAGACAAATTGACAAATGATTTATTTTTGTGATTGTGATTTATTTTGGTGGAGAAAATGAGCACGACTGAATGGCGGTCATATTTTGTACCGTTATGCGGTACATCTAGTTGAACAACAAAGTGACGACAAGTGGCATTCACAAGGACTTTTCCGCTAGAAAATTTTTTTTTCCCGACTCCATGAACACACCACACATAAGCACATGGTGACAACAGAAGACACAGAAGTACAGGAAGTAAACACAAGACTAAGCCTACAATAAGCCTAAGCCTAAAATACCTAAATATGTTAAACTAAAGACACAAAACAAGACAAAACCAACACACTGTGATACTAACCATTTCCTCTTTGTTTTATGATGCGAGTGACTGAGTATATTACTTTCTGGGGTTATGCAAAATGGGGAGCTCATGGCATCTCCAAAATCCCTTTCCTATTTTTCTAAGGCTGTCAAATTATGCCATCTGAATTCAAATAATATGACAGTGTTCTTTGGCTCGATGGACTAGGCCTGTTTCTAGGCCTACATTTCATGCTTTGACTCACATGCATAAATTACACAAACATGACTAGCCTACTGTAACCCTCCCAACTGTGAAAATACACCCTTTTGAAGTGTTTTCTTCATTTGACTTCCGTCTATTGTTAGATCATTGTTAGATTGTAAGATGCACTGTGTGAACTTTCCTTCTTACCTCCTTGTAGTCTATCTCCTTCAACCACATGTTGACTAACCTACTTTAACTTCTCTTGCGCTCTGATAGGAGCCTAGGGTTTACAACCTAAGGTCTCATTTGCAATGTAGCTTGAATGTAATTCCTCATTTTGTATGTCGCTTATAAAAATGCATTATGCTAAACGAATAGGCTTTTGTCTCTAGATTTCAACTCAGTAAAAAGTGTTGGCTCACACGTCAAATTATATAAATTTACCCTACAATCTGCTCAGGGTGGCCTACATGTTATTTACTGTTTGCTAGTTACAGTAATAGCCATGGCATAAAGCCCCATCATGGCCCGTGTAATATCCATAGTAGCCTACTTGGAGAAGACCGTTTTGGCCACTGCAACCTAGGTAGCTACCACTTGATGGCGACATTGCCTCATTTCCAACGATGTGCCGAGTGCCGTATCCTATAAAATATAGCCAGTAAAATATTTAATCTAATCCTAAAATGATTCACGTCAGGCTACTGGTGTGCCCGGTGTGTACAATGTCAGAATATGACGGCTAGTTCAATCTTAATGGGCAAGAATGGTAGCCTTAGATTTCTTGTAGACTACGGAGGGGACTTTCCAATTCCAGGAAACTCCTCCCTGATAGTCCAGGAGCTGCTCCGAGTTGTTCGTTTTCTTCTGAAGATCCTCCGCTACATGTCGGATGAATGATAATGATGAAGAGTACTTGTGTCTCTCAATTTGTGGTCATACTAGCCATTGTAGGGATCGTGAAATTGGGTAAGTTGCCGATTAGTTCTATTAACATTGACATAGCCTATCCTAGGCTGGAGGCTCACTACAAAAGTAGCAGGCCAAGGGCTGGTTCGTTTCTGCCAGCAGTGTTTTAGCGGATAGGCTACATCAAAGATCTCAGCAGATACATGTTATATTGTCAGGAGAATATGTGTAGTCTAAAGGCTCGAACGAACGAATACGTTGCCGAATCTTCTCTGAACAAAAATGTAACCTAAATTAGTAGCCTATGCCTAATTTGCCGCTGAAGGTTGCCATATGTTTCTTTTTGTTTTGCGATGTCATCGCGCATGGATTTCACTTGTTTCCGAGACTTTGGAAAAATAAAGGCAGGACAGTCATGACTGGTAGGCCTATAAAATGACAAAATCATAGGCTAGGCCTACGTAATTAAAGTAAGTAAAAATTAGGATATTAGGTATGACATTGTAAGTAGCCTAGGCTTTATCGAATTTGGACATTCTGTGTCAAAACTAGACAAAATCCAGGAAGATATGGTTGTCCAGCGTTTGTCTAGCCTTAGGTCCCTAGGATCATATCTAGCCTACATAATGTCTATAATTATATGGGTGCGCCTATTCAGAGCGAGTCAATAAAAGCAAACAAACATGTTGTCTTGAGCCAGGATGGTTGGTGCTATCTGAGGCGAAGTCTCATGCTTTTTGACAATGTATTCCACCCTAGTTAAAAAATAAATGATCGAAAGCATTGCATTTGTGGTAACTTTTTCTGTTACATCACCCTGCTTAGGGTAGACTGAGTACAGTTGGGACAGTTTTTGCTTTCCCCATTACCACTTGAAAGTTTGACTGTAAAAAGCCATTGAAAATAACTGTGTTCTTACATGGTATATCTTTGATCTGTGCACTAAAATAAAACCCAAAGTATATATCCGTAAGTTGTTTAGATTTTTCACAATTAACTCATAAACACAAGGTGGCATTTTGTCTCAACCGTACCCTAATATAATTATATTGAGTACAGTTGAGACAGTAGCATGGTACAGTTGAGACGCCCATTCATGATGCTGGAAGGCTGACTAGCCATTCACTGCAAATGTAGCAAACTTTTTAAAATGTGTAATCTGAGTGTTTCTTTTTATTTTAATCTATTTTTTTTTTAATCTAAATTGGCATCAGATAGACATAAAGCAGGGACAAATGTTTAAAGATGAAAATATCTTTTTTTTCTTGGTTTTATCATGGCTAATTTTCAAATTATGATGTAATCCTTAAAATCTTCATGTTATAAGATATATTCATTAATAATATATCGTTTAAATATCAAAAACATTCATTTTATTGACATTTGTGTTCTATATTGCCTAAATGCCATCATAATATGCACAAATAAACAGCATGCAATCCAATGGGATTTTATCCGGGTACAGTTGAGACAAAGTGTCTCATCTGTACCCTTCTGACCATCTTGCACATTTTTCTAAATAATGCAACAACCTTGCATGAAAGGATGTCATGAAATATGTCAGTTTGTAGAGCACAGAATGACCTTTGCAATGATGTAAGAAAAGTATAACAGTCACATTGGAGTAACAAGATATTCACTGTGGAAGGAACATGGTTAAGTGAAATTCTCACTATGGTAAAAATACTTTTGCCAATATCTTTGGACAGGAGATATGCACAGTGTCCAAATTTCCCATGATTAAAGAGAACACTAACACACATATGTGTAGCAAAAATCATAGATCAGGCTTGGTTTGCAGGCAAGATATTTAAGGTGTCTCAACTGTACACATGACCCAACTGTACTCAGTCTACCCTACTTCAGTTATATGCCTCTGCTGGGATATATTACAGGTGAATAGGCTAAAACCCTAGGCTACAGTTACTAATAGATATCCCCACAAAACGTAGGCCTACACAGCTGATTATTTACTTGAAGTCAATACATTTTGTATTGCAAGTTTCCTGAAATGATATTTATAAATGTATAGCCTAAATGAGACAATATCTACTGAAATATGCAATGATTTGCATACAATTCAAGCACAGGGAAAGTGACACTAGATAAAGTTGCAGGAACGCAGTGATCTAGATGGGGTATATGGTTGGATTAACTCGCTGAGGTTTGGCGCTGACCAAGTGAGAAGTAGGCCTAGGCCAAAGTCAGGGTTTTGGATTTAATTCTGTCTTCAATAGGGAGCCAGTGTATGCCTAATGTAATGAAGATCATGGCCCTGTATTTTTTGTCTGTATTGTGCAAAACTTGGATCCCACTTCTGTCTTGATGTGTGGTGTATTGGTGGCCTTCAGAGATAACCTTCTTCAGTTCACAGAACCAGGCTGGGAACATAGCCAGCCCCCCCCCCCCCCCCACCAAGTCATTTTAGATGTAGAAATAATCTCTTAATATCAGCTATCGGGTCTTATTCAGTACTCTTGCGGCAGTCTGCGCATATGGAAAGGAATGTGAAACATGTGTTTTGGGAGCCTAAACTAAGTAACTCCTTAGAATGATAAGGCATTTTAGAAAACACCAGAGTACAGTATCAGTGCTTTTTCACATTCAGTGGTGAAAACATCCTGTGATGGACTCCTCAGCAGCTGTGGAGTGGGAGGACTCACAAACATAAGCCAAAGCCAATGGACTGACGTCGTCGTCATACTCAATTCTAGTCAGAATCTGAGTCTGATGCTGCTCCATTAGGACGTGATTATGGGGTGTGTGTATACCAATACAGGGGGGAATGCACTTAATTGAAGCGTGCTCAATTAAGCTATTGCTATTGCTAATCTGTCCATCAATGTTCAAAGCCCAATTTGATTGGTCCGTTCGGGCATATTTGCTCCACAACAGAACAATGGGCAGATGACAGATTACTACTGTAGCCTGCCAATTTTGATTTAGTAGGCTATTTTTAATTTAACAATATAGTTAAAGTTATCCACCCAGTTCAATAACATCAGTTGCTTGATTAAGGTTAAAAACATTTTAAACCCTTTTCCCATTTACTGGAAGTTGGTCTACATTACCACGAGACAAGGTCCTGAATGAGAAATGAGGCATATTTGCCAATGTTTTAGCATAAACAGGAAGTTGATATACCAGTATAAGCGAATCCAAAATGGAGTCGTGCATTGAGCCTATTCCAGACCTAACTTCCTGATGTTGTGACAAGATATGTTCAGTTGGTTTCCAGGCTAGTGTTTTATGCCTGAAATTTTGAATGGAAAGCAGCACATCATTACATAGTATATGTTTGAAATGGGGGTGGTGTGTGTGGGGGGGGGGGGGTGACCACATACAGTTGCTCACTCTCCGCCTTGATTTCGGAAGGTTGTCAGAGCGCTGGTTTCTTTTCACACCTGTGTCACTGTGAAACCACCAGAACTCTGAATGTTCAGTGTGGTCAGCGACTGTGGTGAGGCTAATTGCATTCGCTGGTTGCACAGAGCTGCTTAGACAATGGCTGTTAAGGCTGGTGCTTTGCAGAGATCATAAAGATAGATCTCACTTTTGTTTCCACTAAGGTGTAGGTCGTTGAAAGTGTGACATGAGATGGTATGAGTTTCAGTTCTTATCAGTTTAGCTTGGGCTGAGCTTAACCAATGAGGAGCCGAAGCTTAATCCAACTTAACCCACTGGTAGGTTTGCTCATATAGAAGTGTAATGTGCTCTGTATTAACCTATGTTCTCAGCCAGTTAGTGATAGCAGCAGTGGTTCAAATAGTAGTGCAGAAAAGTGAAGTATGATATTTTAAATAATTGTATAAGTTATAAGTTTAAGTTATAGTCACTTCTGTGTTTCATTTGTCGGCCCGAGTCAGTTTTCCAGAACTACTGGCAGTTGCAAATGGAATACCCCCTGAAGATGTACCCCGACTTGTCGATTCATTCGAACCCCAGGGTGCTAGCATCCCTTACTAGCACATCTCTTAAGGCATTGAGAGGGAGGTTTACCTGCACACAAACTGCAGACAGCTAACAGCGTCAGCTAACGTTGCAGGTGCACAACCTATTTTCTTTGCTACAGTCTAAATTGACGGGGACTGATGAGTTTGCTCTCTATTGTTTTGTCGTTGTTAGTTAGGTTCAAATAACAACGAACATGACGTCCAGAATGGCTGGTTATCTTTAACGTTAGTAGTAGGGAGACATCTAAGTGACAAAATCTGCTCCAATAATGTTAATTTTGTGCCTTTTAGTGTTTTCGTAGAAACTTGGTAACACTTAATACTTGATACTTGGATAGTCCACCACAGACTTAATGAACATCATCTGTTACGATTCAACTTTGGTTTGTAAAATTGTCATTGAAAAGTTATTTAAACTTCGTCACTTCTGAAACTCTCCTAAACACGCATCTCGATTGGTGAACAGTTTGTGAAGTTTTTATGGTCCAGGCTGGACCAAGTTTTTTTTGTTGCTGTTTTTGGAGCCTGGGCTGTCCATAGAGACCAAGGGGTTTTTTTGCAATTTATTCAGGGCACAGGATTAGCTTAGAACATACCTTAACATCACTTCAAGTCAGCAGTTTGTTGATAAAATGAGCGTACATATTTTCCGGTGAAATCTCAAGTCAGTTTTATTGTCAATACTTCACATGTGTTATACATACAAAGGAATTGAAATTACGTTCCCCGCTATCCCATGCGTAGACATACATCCAGACAAGACAGAACATGACACCACCAGGGAAGACAGGACATAACAACAGTAAAGTGCAGAGACATACAATAAAGTGCAGAGAGCTTAAGGCTTGTTCCAGGGTACACATATTATAAATAAAATAACAAGCAAAATAACAAGATACAAGATACAGTACAGGATAAGAGGTAATATTTGCTTTTCTTTGTTATCAGTGCAATTTTCAATAGTGCAAAACAGTCCTTTGGTGTATCTGAGTCCAGGGTGTGTGTGTGTGTGTGGGGGGGGGGGGGGGGGGGGGGGGTCAGATCCCTAGACTCCAGCCAGTCTGAGGTTTCTGGTGGCTGGGGCTCGGGCTGAGGCTGAGGGAGTGAGAGAGTTCAGCAGTCTCACAGCCTGATGGTTGAAGCTGTTGGCGAGTCTGGCTGTGCGGGAGGGGAGGCTCCTGTACCTCCTACCAGAGGGCAGGAGATTGAACAGGTTGTGTGAGGGGTGATTTGCATCACTCACAATTGTGAGTGCCTTGCGGGTGAGGCGGGTTGTGTAGATGTCCTGAATGGAGGGGAGGGTTTCCCCTATGATTTTTCCAGCTGCATTGGCTATGCGCTGGAGTGATTTTTTGTTGTAGTCAGTGCAGCTTCCACCCCACACAGTAATGCAGCTGGTGAGAATGCTCTCAATTGTGCCCCTGTAGAATGTTATCATGATGGGTGGAGGGGCCCCTGCCCGCTTGAGTTTCCGCAGGAAGTAGAGGCGCTGCTGGGCTTTCTTCGCCAGTGCTGTGGTGTTGGTGGTCCAGGAGAGGTCCTCGCTGATGTGCACCCCCAGGAATTTGGTGCTGCTCACCCTCTCTACAGCAGCACCGTCGATGGTCAGTGGGGGGTGTTGGGTCTGACCTCTCTGGAAGCTGACAACAACCTCCTTTGTCTTGCTGACATTCAGCAGGAGGTTGTTGCTTTTGCACCATGAGGTCAGGAGGTCTACCTCTCTCCTGTATTGTGTCTCATCTCCCTTGGTGATGAGCCCCACCAGAGTTGTGTCATCCGCAAACTTCACCAGGTGGTTTGAGCTGTAGGTTGGTTCACAGTCATGCGTCAGCAGTGAGAAGAGCAGAGGACTGAGCACGCAGCCTTGTGGGGCCCCTGTGCTCAGAATGATTCTGCTGGAGGTGTTGTTGCCGACACGCACTGCTTGTGGCCTCTGGCTGAGGAAGTCCAGTAGCCAGTTGCAGAGGGAGGTGTTGAGGCCCAGCTTGTCGAGTTTGCAGATGAGTTGTTGTGGTATTATGGTATTAAATGCTGAACTAAAGTCTATGAACAGCATTCTCACATATGAGTCCTTCTTGTCCAGGTGAGTGAGGGCTGGGTGGAGGGCAGAGCAGATTGCATCCTCTGTGGATCTTTTAGCTCTATATGCAAACTGGAAGGGGTCCAGGGTGGGGGGGAGGATGGATTTGATGTGTGCCATGACCAGTCGTTCAAAGCACTTCATGATGATTGGTGTCAATGCTACCGGGCGGTAGTCATTGAAGCAGGATGGAGATGGTTTCTTTGGCACAGGTATGATGGTGGCGGTCTTGAAGCATGATGGGACAGTGGCTTGCCTCAGGGAGGTGTTGAAGATGTCTGTGAACACATCTTTCAGCTCCTCTGCGCAATCTCTCAGCACCCTTCCAGGGATGTTGTCTGGACCCGCTGCTTTCCTGGTGTTGATGGTGGAAAGTGTTCTTTTCACACTGGATGCAGACAGGCACAGAGTCTGGTCGTGCGGAGGGGGTGGGGTCTTCTGTGGGCGTGTGTTGTTTTGTGCTTCAAAGCGTGCAAAGAAGCTGTTCAGGTTGTTGAGCAGAGTGAATGCTTGTCACAGAATGCTTGTCACAGAATGCTTGTCAATGCTTGTCATCTCAATTATCTATTTGAGATGTCCTGCTCACTCATGCATCACTTTTCAGAGATGTTTATTGATGAAGCTGCAAAGCATCACCTCTTTGAATGAATAAACCATTGTTTCACACAACTTGCAGAGAATATGAACTTACTACTGTAATATATGAACATTGGGTATTTCCACTTATTGAAATGAGGTAATATTTGATAGCCTAGTTCTTGAGACATGAATGAATACTATTTAAATACAATGCGTGGACTAGTTGTTGTTGTTCTTGTTGTTGCTGCTGCTTCGATATACAGTACATCTACAAGACTCTTTTCCTCAGTTCCTTTTTGGTTGAATGAGTTGCCCACAAAACTAAACAGCCATGTTGCCTATAAGTTGCCAGTTGGTAGATTCCAGTGAAAACTGGAAGATGTCTCTTGAAAGCATTGGAGAGAACATAATGTGATTTCACAATTCTTTGTGGTATTGCAACATTTGAGTTCCATTTTCACTTCCAAATTGACCAGTGTTTGCAGACATATGCACATGTGTTTTTTTTTCTATCTCTTATTCTGGCTCTCAAGCATAGGCTACAGGAGTGTACTTTGTGATACCTATGGTGCTGTTCTGATAAATTCAAACACAGTTCGACCTATTTAGTTTTTTGAGTTTTGGGGGGTGGGGGGGTTTCCGCACCATTACCACTCGAGGTTTCTTCTTGTCAAAAGGGAGTTTTTCCTTGCCACAACACTTGCTTCCTGGCCTTTGTTAGCCTACATTCCTTTAAACAAATGTTTTTGTTCATCATACTGTGTAAAAAGATTAAATTCAAACAGCAGTAATAACAAAGTACACTTGGGTAGAGTCTCAAAAAATTACAATCTCAACATCATTTCCTCCTCTTCATATGGGCCTAGAGAGTCTCATTTTACATTTTGTTTTTGGTGTAGTCCATAATACCATCTTAACCTGCTGCGGAGCTAGTCAATGATCTACAAAGTGTCAGGAGCATACTCTCTGAAAGTGGACAAACAGTCAAACTGGAATTTAGCTGTTAATAAATGAACACATGCCGTACTGCAGAATTGTTTAAATAACAATGCTGTGTTTTATGGATATCGGAGATAGGCTACATAGATTGTGAACTCTGCTATTTTTACTCTTTTCAGTCATGAACCCAACACTTAGTCTTACAAAATGAAGTTGAATCAAGTTGAATCACAGAAACTGCTAAACACAAAAATGGCAAAAACTTGAGGCAAGAGCAGGATGTCATATTCTTGAACACGGTCATCAGCATGAATACAGATGTAGGTTGTCTAATGTCTAGCGAAGCATGCTCAGATGTGCTGGAGTGGGAGCGCTGGCTTTGTGTGAACACTGACAAGTTGCTTGCCACGTGTGTTTGTGGTTTCCAGACATACATCCTGTTTGTTTAGCCTCGACTTACCGATCCGGGTGGAGTCATGTGAGGTTAGTGGTAGTGACGTTGTTTTCGCCTCACGAGACAGAAAGGATGAAGTGAGAAAGAGCCACTTAAGAACTGAGACAACCATCTATGATTGTCTTGATTTTTATGCTTGACCTGTTTTTGACATTTTCAATGACGTATACGCGGGTAACTTTGGTAGCTTATTATTATGGCACCATCCATTTGACATAGTAGCTAACTGCATTATCTTAACTTTCTTGGAACTTTCTTAACCTTTTTAACAAGGCTATACCCAGGCCTCATTAATTTGTCAAGTTTTTGATGCGGGCGTGTTGGAGCAGTGGTAACATCACTGGCTGGCAATCGATGGACCCGGGTTCGATTCCTGCCTGTCTGTGTCGCTTAATCATAGCATCAGTTAAATATCAGTCAACTTTGATGTGATATCTAGACAATTTTGGTTGTGTTTTAATCACAATTTCCCTTAAGAAAAGAATAGCTGATCTTGGGAGGGAAGTGAAATAGGCATCATGTGCAAGTTGCAAAAAGATGACATGTCCACTTTTGCAAAGCCCCTGAAGTTGGTCCACATCTCGGGAAACCCTGTGTGAGACTGTGTGTTGTGCCCCAGAGCAGGTCCATGTCCTGAGTTAAACTTTAAGCCTCTGGATATTGGTCATGAAGAGTATGAAAATAGCAGAGTTCATAATCTGTGTATTTCCGAAGTGTGGCAGTGTCATTAGAAGCAACAAAACATATTTGTATCAAATCGTCATGAAAGGCAAAGCATTGACATTAAAGATTATATCTGATATTTGAGTTCAACAGACTTTATCCCTCTTTACTGTGCTCTTTAAGCAGTATGTTGATTGGCTGTAATTGTTTGTGGCTTGGTCCAAGCCAGATTGTTACCTAATTTACAGCCATGACATTATTTGAGCTCTGTGAATAATAGCAGGGATGTAGTGGAGGCTAAAAGCAATAAACACAGTTTATCCACTTCTGAAATTTCAGAAATATGGGTTATCCACCTCTTATTAGAGTTTATCCACCTCTCAAAAGAGTGTATTCACCAATTGCAACTTTTAACATTCAAAAATCACACTGTATTATCCACATTCACAATATGAGCACTCATCAACACTCTAGGAACCATTTAATACCACCGGTATTGATACAGACCACCATCCACCATAATCAAACATGTTCTGAATGCCATTTTAAAAAATCCGAGATACCACATGGCGCGAGATCACAGAATTCATCGTTTACCCACCTCTTATTTTACCACTACATCCCTGAATAATAGCATTCAAACAGTTATCTGTTGAACTAGATATGAACCAAAGTGATCATGTGATGGGAATGTCCTCTGCTCTCAAACCCTCTCCAAATTCTTCCACTGGCCAAGATAAGAGCACTGTAAACAAGGCTGATGCCAAATGTAGCCACCCTATAATGTATTAAGGAAGGAACATAAACCATGTCAGCCATATGCACCCTTGTTCAAGCAACAACATGTGACTTTTAAGCATTTAAATTTGAACAATTCCGGTTATCAAAATGTCCTAGGTTAAGAGGACATCAGCATACCACTCCGATGTTTCCCACGTAACCATGCTAGTCACTATGTCATTTTGTTTTAAAAGATATAACGTGCTAATGAGTTTTGTTTGTCTGTTTTCTTGTTTTCTCTTTTACTCTTCTCTACAGTTGAGCCCCCTTACAACGTGACCATCCTCTGTCACAATGGCACAAACATTGCCTACTGGAACCACACGGGAGCAGATTCGTTCTTAGTAACAATCGAAAATTACAAGTAAGTAAATAGTGTCCCATACGGAAAAGATATAGAAAAAACTTATATGCCAGCAATGTGTTTTATATACAAAACTTGATTTACTCTTGAAAGTGGCCCCTTTCTCGTTTTCCTCATACAGCGTCATATAGTCCTTACAGGTTACAATGTTTTATATGTTTCAGGTTGCACAGATTTAGCAAGGATCTTATAATGGTTTCACTGGCATATAAAAATCTGTCAGGCTCTACTGTATCTACTGGCTCTCATATGGCACTAACAATGTAGTGCCTTTCATATGCCCAAACTTGTGTGTATTTTAACTCATTTGCAATAAACAGGAAAAATATATATTACATGATTAGTTACACTTTTATCTTCTGGTTATTCAGGAGGACACTGATTACAAATATAATCAGTATCTAAAATGGTACAGATTATTGCTGGTGTCATATTGATAATAAATAAAAGTAATTGGCATGTTGGCATGTCCAATGTCTTGTTTCAGTAGTCTTAAATGACAAGCGAAGATACCAAATTAATGCAAGATGTTGTTTCTGAATGCACCTAGACAGATGTATAATGTTGTTTCCATCAACAGCTATGGCGAGACACTTTTTCAGGACCACATATCACGTCGTCATATTGACATGTCTTCTGTAACGCCGCCTAAAGATGACACATACATCCTCTCCTTGAAGGCTAAGGATGGGTCCAACATTTCAGATGAAGTTCAAGTATCTTTCACATATGGCAGTGAGCTTATCTCTGATGTAAAATGTAAGTAGCACAAAGCACAAAGCACAAAGTCCTTTGACCCCTAACACCCCCCCCCCCCCCTCTCAATTGTTAAGCGACCTTGGGTATTATGAAAGGCGCTATATAAATCCAAGATATTATTATTATTATTATTAGTCATTCATTCAAATAACCCACAAAACAATTTTGGTGAATGAAAAACATATTGACTTATTTTAGAATCATGATCAGATTTGACTAGTGTGCATTTGTATGATAAGCTCCCAGTGTTTTATTATTAAGAGAGATATAGGTCATTGAGACTAAAGAAAATGTTCTATTCCACATGTACCACTTAATGAGTCCAATATTGGTAATGAAATTGAGAGTGTAAATTTGAATTAGGATTTTACTTGTTGTAATACTTCTAAATCTGCCACCCTGTGTACGAAAAATCTACCTACCTCCTTTGGATACATATTGTCATTTGGTTGACCAAGAGGTACGGTCTTCTCTTAAAAACAAAAGGGAGTTTAATGTTTATAATTACCTTCCTATATTGTAGAGGGAGGCCATTGCTGAGCTACATAATGATCAGACCAAAGTGCGTCCAACAGACAAAAGTGGGGCCGTTGTCATTCAGAATTCTCCGGACTATGATTTGGATTTTGGAGATTTACAGACAATTGGGTGAAAGTATTTTCTATACAAAAACTCCCACAGCTTGAGAAATTGAAAGGCTGGTTTCCCCATAACTGTGATATGCTTCAAAAGATCCATAAATCTCAAACGATCCCCCTTGTGGGTAGACCAATTAGTCAGTAGCATACTGTAGGTTCTTTAACTTCCAACATCTTGTTTCACTACGTTTCTTGGTGCTTTGAGCCCTCAATGTTGTCTTCAAGGCAGCGCTGCCTGGAAGGCGCTGGGGTTAGGCATGGGTTAGGGATAGGATTAAGTGCCTTTAAGTCAACAGTGGCAGCGCTGCCAGGAAGACGACGTTGGGGGCTCAAAACACCATCGAGCTTTGACAACTGCCTAAAACCATGGGTAAATTCACTTCCCTCCTTATACTTGGACTCGGGACTCAGTAGACTTCATGTTGGATGTTTCTCATCTCTATACCAGTATTCTGGGTCAAAACAAAGTGTCCTTTGAGAAAACCTAGTGTTAAGTGTGTCACTGACCTTACTAAACTTACCAACAAGTAATATTTATTTTATTTTCAAGAATGATTCATTTTGCAAACAAATAGCACTGCTATGGGCAGCACAACTAACCTGGCTAACGCCACCACATCTTAATGAGGTCTAGGAACCAAAACATTAAATTTCTCATATTTGTGGCATGGTTTACAAATGGCCAGAGCCGTTTATTGGTCGCTAAGGATGTCTATCAAATGTGTCTGTGCGTAGCTCATAGGATAGCCAGCCGTATCAATTAGCCTATTCCAGATGGCATATGTAGAGCATTTTAAAGTGTAAGTCCGGCGAAAATTGGGAAAACAAATGTGTTTTTCTGAATGAAAATACATCAACTAAGCCATGGAAGAAGTATTTTTTGTGTTTTTCTTGTTTTGTTCTTAACCAAAATACAAGCTTTGGTGTGTTGCTTAGACATCAAACTGGGCTTGGCCCTTTAGTTCCAATGAAACTCAGCAAGAGATTTTGGACTGTTTGTGGGAACAGTTTGGGGATGACCACTTCCTCTTCCAACATGACTGTGCGTGTGCACCATTGCACAAAGCAAGGTTCAAAAAGACGTGGATGACAGAGTTTGGTGTGGATGAACTTGACTGGCCTACACAGAGTCCCAGTAGCACAAAACTTGCATGCGTGTTTTTTCCACTCAGAGGCACTAGGGGGAAGCGAGACAGCCGTCACTCAACCCAAAATAAGTCAAATAGCCATTAATGACTCCGAAGGCAAGTTACTAGACTAGTTAAGGTAAATTAAGCTAAACAAACTTGCATAGTTCACCTTTAATACTATTTTCCACAATATAATTTGCATTTGAAAGTCTGATCATGTTAGGCTACCAGTTGTAGATTGGCCATACTGCTCTGAGTCTCTCAATGCCCTTTTGTCTGCTACAGGACATGGGAGGCTATGGAATATCTACTTTTCTTCTTTTTTCTTTTCTTGTTGACATACGTATGTGGCACTTTTACAGATGTGAGGGATTGATATTTTGAATATATGATTATACATCAGACTGAAAGAAAACCATTATTTCAGTCTGATGTATAATATTCAAAATATCGTTTTGATGCTAATGTAAATGTCTGGTGGGCTGATGTAGGCCATTCAGGCTCATAATTGCTCATAATTGTCTGATTCATTGACACAAAGGACTGACTGATTGGTGGACATGGGGCATTTGCCCACTAGTGTGTCTATTTATATCCCCATCCACTCATCTGCTTGATACCTGACAAGGACCTCTGGTCGCAACATTGCAGCCTAATAATCCACTCTGGGAGCTTATGTAACAGTGTACGGGTATCTTTTGATTTGATCTCTCTGAGGACCCTTACTGAGACTTCAGTGTAATGACGCTATGCACAATATGCACCTTGTGAATTAATGGATAACCACCACCTGTGTTCCTTTCTGCAGGTTTCATGGACTTCCCACGTGCTGTAAACGTGACTGTTAGGACCGATCAGATCATGTTCTCTTTTGACAATCCCCTTATATTGATTGATTATTATATTGATCATGACAATGACACTGACGACGACTATTACCCTGAAAACTCGGACCCTGACCCTGACCCTGATCCCAAGTTTCACTACAAGGTGTACACCACTCATGATGAGGTATGATTCATGGTTCATGTTTTGTCTTACACCGCCTTCACACTAGCACTTGAAATCAACTCCGATATTCACAATGTTCCCCCAGAGGACGTCGTACTAGAACGTTGAAAGTGTTGGAAGCATTTCGAGTTTCGGAGGCAAACATACAATAATAATATATATTTTTTTAACTAATGATGTTAGGGGTCCATGTAAGACATGGTAATGTTAGGAGACAATGTAAAGACACAAAAAAGTTAGTTTGGAAATTCACTTGTTCACATTCCGAAATTTGCATAAAAGCATAAAAGCACAAAAGAAGAGCATGTTTGGCGAAGTCTCTGGCCAGGGACCTGAAGTGCTTCGCAGAATAGTGCAGGAGTCGCCTAACACATCCAGATGACCTCGTATTTTTTCCGCACCGCACTCGTTTGATTGCTTCGGGCCTCCTCCATAGGAAATAAATGACTCCTGGTCATTTCGCTGGCATATTTACAGTTCCAGTGAGAAGGCAGCGTTAGAACAAGCAGGGAAAGCAGTTTTGTCTACTCATTTAACCTTTGAAGGTTTTTTATTGTTAAATTTAATGTCTGTTAGAAATGGTATTTTTTAAAAGTAGCATATTATTAGCCTGATAAACCAGCCTAAATGGATTGGATGTCTAATTTAGTCTGGCCCCGATGAATGGATACAACGGAACATTGTTGATGAGCACAACCCGTTGTCTTTCAAACCGTGTCTGTGCCTATAGGCCAACGCTCCCTCAAAACCCCGCCCCAGAGCCCTCTGCCCCGCACGCGTTGATTCAAAACACATCTCTGCGTTGTGATTGGTTTAGTTGCCATCTGCCAGATTCAGGGCAGTGTTTTCAAAATGTTCAATGGTCCGAGGCCAGACCCAAATGCAGGCAAAACATTTTGCCGTCCAGCAGTTGGCGCTGGTTTTCCAGGCTAGCATATTATAGCATATATTATAGCATATCATGGAGCCTAATGTGGCCAGTCTCAGCGCAAAATTTGTGTGTCTTAACATTTTGTGTCTTAATATTGATAATGCCATGTCTTTTGTTTTGGCGTCCTCATGTTCATGATGTGAACATCTTGTTCAACTTCATCATAGAAACAGCTGGAGTTTGAGTGCCCCCCGGAGGCCCCTGTGTGTCATGGCGAGTTGCAGTTCATCAACTGCACCACTCTGGAGATAGAGGGAAATATTGACCACATTCGCCATAAATACTCCAAGGACATATGCAACATCGTTCCTGAAAAGGGTTAGTTAGTCAAGTTTCTTTTCACAAAGCCTGTTTAACAAACCCTTAGGCTACCTGTTTTACCCCCCAAGTGACAAAATGTAATTTGATAATGTCATGTTATATGTTGGCTTTTGTTGTTTGTTGTGCATTTATATAAAGCAACATTGTGCCATAAAGTTCACATGGTTTATGTAGGGTTTAATCCAATTAGTGGGCAGCCGTGGTGTACTGGTTAGGGCTTCGGCCTTACACAATGTCAGCCCGATTTTGCCACGATTGTGTCGTGGCCGACAAATTTCCATTGTTGTGTCCGAATATTCAAAGTCGGGAACGACGTTTGAAAGAGGAAGCGTCTTGTAATGTGACATGTTCAACGAGCCGCGATTTATTGTCCTGTGACATTCTACGACGTTACGACCAAAAGTCTAGCTAGCATGTCAGAATTTTTTGGGAATCTCCTACGACTCCCGTGTTGACACTGACACTGTGACGACACATGACGAGAAGGATGATCTTGTAATGCGGCCACTCTTGCGACCAAGACGCGGCAAGATTTTGTGGTTCTCTGATCGCCTAGTCTGACATGGTCAATCGTAAAAGATAACCGTGAAAGACAAAAAAAATCGTGTAGTCTGTACAGGCCATTAGTGATGGTGCAAGCCATGTTTTGCACAAGCAGTGAAGTGAGGGGTAAAGGTGTGATCAAGGCAAGGTTAGTGGACCGAGCCAGGCTGATTAGTGAAAGGTTTACTTCTCGCTGAAGAGACTGATTACATTCCTTTACATTAGGATATATTTTAAGGTACATACAACTCAGACCTGGGAGCAAGAGAGGTTAGCTCAGCACCCATTGGCCAGAGGGGAAGGGATGTGCATGGTGGGGCCTAGGCCCAACTAAAACACTCTTTCAGGGACTCTCTGGAGCCGCCTCTAGCATGGAGCCCCACATCTCTTATCGCTGTTCTGATATCTGTGTGTTGACAATTCTTCTGCAATCCATTGCAGCAGATTGTTTTCTTGTCAATTGAATGGCATTGTTTATTTTGTTTTATTTGTATGTTTCATGCACAGGTTCGTGGCCCATCTACCTTTCTTTGGTCATCGGTATCATAGCCGTGGTGTTGCTGGTGTTTATTTTCCTCTGCACACGGAAGTTGGCTATCAAGACTTTCTTATCGAGCCATTTGCCCGTAAGTCAAAACTTCACTCTGATTATTTCAAGTCTCATCAAGAAATAAAATAGCTAAATTATTTATGTACCAATATAGAATGTTTGGGCCGATAATGATAACTGATATTTATCGGGATGCCGATACCGAAACATTGTGAAAAGTGATTTGGGGACATCATTTAATAACCATCATGTACTTGCAGTAATTTTACCTACCACCGATGATGGACAGAATTCATAGGCTAATAGTTTAAGTGAACCTGACGTCAGTGAGTTGCAAGTGTGGCCAGCAACAGTGTATGAATCGTTCTTATATCTGTGGAGTAAACGCTCAATGCAGATTTGGCTTGAAGCTGGGAAGAAGCTGTAGCGCCAAATCAGAGTTTGCGAGGGAAACTTAAGTTTAGTTTCAACTGCAGGTAACTGAATAAAGCTGTAACTCCTTGGACTGTATCTTGAGTCCGTCTTCTCTGCTCTGTTGCACACATACTGCTGCAGCAGACATGAAAGGGGTTAGTCCCCTTAACACAATGACCTCTCTGGAACTGAAGCAGGAATGGTAAACATATTTCTTGGTAATAAGAAAAGTGAACGAAATACAAACACTAGAATACAACTAAAAACGTATCTACTCGTCCCACCGAAGAATTTGTTTAGTTATTTGCCTCCCAGACTAGCGCGGTAAAGTGCAAACACACCAGCACAAGAAGGCTCTAGGTAGGCCAAGTTCTGCTCTGCTTAGGTTAAACGGAGGATCATTCACAAGAGGATTTTGGACTGCACAGATTCAACGCGGATTCACACAGATCTTTTTTAGAATGGTGAAATACATTCAATACAAACATTATTTAGAGGAAGAAGTATAACCAAGCTCAGGTAGTTCAGTGTAGCCAGACGGGCCTTACGTATACTTAGTTGGAAAATTAGGGCTTTAAAAAGTATTAGCACAAATGAATTCTGGTATCAGAGTATGGTATGAGAACAATCTTATCTTATCTTATCAATATTAAATCAGCTGCCAATATATTGTGGATCTCTAGCTGCAAGTGTTGCAATTACTGCTATTATATATACCATTTCTACAGTTAACTCAATAATTACAAAGTTCTATAGATGAGGTTGGTAAGTGCAAAAAAAACGTTTACAGAAAAGTAAATATCTTGTGGAATCTAAAAAATCATCACACATGATCTTCATGCTACCTGATTATTTGGATGGCATGTCATGAAATAAATAATTCACAGTTTAATCAACTACCATTAGTTCCAGCCCTACGCCTGAATATTTAGATAATCAGACACAAATTCATGTGATCCATGTGTAATATTAGCAAGACTGTCTACATGTTTGATTAAACATTTGCAGATTATTTAGAATGTGGTGGCACATTTGGACTGGTTGGTTGGCCAAAAAGAAAGCTAACCCTTCAAATCCTGTGGAATTCCCAAAATCGAGATGGCCTTTTTGGAATGGTGATTTGTGGCCACTAGAGGAAGCTGGTGTTGTATTTGCTCAGCACCTCAACAGCAGTGGTACCCTCCTTGATGTTTTGGTGTGCTATGCTGTGGGATTGTATGTAATCATTCTCTTTTCTTGGTCTGTTTTCAAAATTCTAAACAGGAGTCTTTAAAACCCAGGGAAGGAGGTACCTCAGGCGTTCTGCAGCCGGAGAATATTGGGACTGGGAACACTCCTCTGCTTCAGTCACCGAAGGATTCTCCCCCAGAAACCCCGGCGATCATCCTGACACCTGATGATCCGGCACCTGACAGCTGCCCTGAGCAGACGCACTTCCCCATCCCGGCTCGTGCCCCGTCCAGTGACGATCAGCCCGGACACGGTTATGAGGCCCGTCTCAAGGACAACCTTGAGCCTGATCCACAACCGGAGCGTGAGCACTATGAAGGCAGCGATGATGACGGCTACATGCAGAGAGAGAGAATCACGGACACCTCAGAGAGCATTCACAGCTCTGTCATCGACATCGAGATCGCCCCGGAAGACCGGGTTAGTGGTTATGGGACTCGCTAGCTCCAGAGTGGGGCCTTGGTGACTGCCTCCTCGTGACGAGGTGTCAACCACACTGTGGTTTCTTCGCAGGGCTGCCTTCATTCTCAAGCTTTCAAGCCAAGCCGACTGTAATCCATCGGCTCTCTAGTTGAGTTTGTTACCCTCTGAATCACCCCCGTGATTGTGGACCGCACTTGGACTGAGGAGATGGACGGTCAGATGACCCTGGCCTGGAGTGTTGTTCAATCCCATGTTACGTGATTTAGTGCTGTTCTACTTGCCATCTTGCCATCATAATGGAAACATGGTGAAAGTATTCAATGATTTGCACTTGTGTGAGTGTAGTGTGTGTGTGTGTGTGTGTGTGTGTGTGTGTGTGTGTGTGTGTGAGAGAGAGAGAGAACAGCCGGCCCTGTTGTTTCTGAATTTTACTGAATCCCTTCAAAGGGTTTCTTTTCTTTCAAAAATAGTTATGATCATCAAATGGTTATGATCATTTTATCTCCGTTGTTACATTTTTTTAAAATTATGTTTTCATTTTATGTTGCACTTCTCATTATGCTCATTTGTGTTTTCGTCTGTTTTATTTGTATATCATGATTTGTATAAAGAGCCTTCATCGCGACTATGGATGGTCCTCAAAATAGGGGACACCCATCATTTACAGTAAATCTCTCTGATTATAAGAGTTGCTCCTCCTGTTTTATGCCATGGAATTGACAGGGCTGGTTTAGGACAAAAATAAAATAAAAAATAGGCCTGGCCCAGTGGCCCACCACTATTGGTTGGTCAGTACTTTTGACTGCTGGTCTCCGCCACATTACACCCACCTACATTTTTTGGCACAGAAAAGCTACATGAGCCTGTTTCACTCTGATTTCACAGTCAGTGTCTTGTGTAAAGCTTTCAGTTGCAAAACAAAAGCAAACATTTCGCTAATAAAAGTCAACGCTAAAACAGTCAACGAATAGTTTAAGAAGTAAATATCATAATGAAAAATAACACACAAGGTAAAATCATTTAGAAATAAAGAATGATTAAAAAGACAGCATAAAAGGCTAGAATAATTAAAAGAATTAAGATTCGGAATTTGTAGTTAGCAGAAGGCATCTGAGAACGGTTAGGTCTTAAGGGGGGTTTAAACCAAAGATTTGCGATGCAATGAGCTGTAACGTTCTAAGAGACCTGGGAGGGTATTCCAGAAAGCAGGATTACTGGCTGAAATGGATGTGTTAACAGAGTAAGCGGTAACCATGGGTCTTCAGTTCCAAAATGTCCAAAAGCTGGTAGGGGGTACACTTTAAAACAAATGTGTTGTCCCTATCTGGAAGGTACGCAAGGTTTGACTTGTGCTAAATTGGTTCCTGCGCAACTTTGCCACAGGCCACAAACCCACGAGGATCATTAGAAGATTCAGTAACTGGCAGGTCAACATTGTCTCTTAATTGTCTTTGGTGGTGGGCGGTTCTCAGTGTCCTGCCGGTGGGATGGTTACCCACTCATGTTACGCCCCATTTTAAAGCTTTGACTCTTGGGTATCAATACATGACACTCATTTTTATGTAAAATATGTGGAGTGCTTTTTATGGTCAAAAATATTTATATTTTTGTGTAATTATTCTATATTTAGTGTAGTCATTCCATACCAGAGCCCCTGATGTACAAATGAAACTTAAGAGTGTTACATTTCATTTGAGACCAAGGTCATGCTTCTTCATAAAGAGGTTCATATGCAGTAAGCCATTGAAATTCACAGGGCTGAAATGTGGTCAGTTCAAAGATGCTTGTAATACAGCAGAATGAAAAAACTAGATTCTAGCCACTGTAACTCTGTGACAGTACATCACAAAGTTATTCTGGTTGTTTCTAAGAAACGACAGTGTCCCAGCTTTCAAAAGAGGTCAAGCATTTGATTATAGGCTAAACTAGGTGGTATCAGTGTCCTCTGAAGTAGGCTCTGCAATTTCAGGCAAAAACTTGAAATTGGTTTTGAGAACCAAGCAATTTTAATGGGCCTTCCGGACTTTTCCAGGCTTGTATGTCATTGGCTGAATTGATGGGACGCAAGTGTCCATTAAAGCACCATCCATAAACGAGGCGATTATGTTTCTACAGCGTATGTCCAAATAAGGCCAATGGGCTATAAGCCACTTCTATTTCCGGAGGCTCTCTTAATGGTGTTGATGTTTAAAACACGTCTTAGGGGATAGAAGATACCCATGCCTTCCCATGTTTATCCCCCCTTAACCTACCCTGATCTGGATGCTGGAGTGCAAACAAGGTTTAGTGTGGCCCACAACAGACTTGTTAAAATAGAAATGCCATTTGGGATTTTCAACAAGATATGTCAGTGCCTGTGTGGGCTGAGGGTCAGCCCACACATTCAATCTGTGACGCGGTAGATATAGTCTAAGAAAGCATCATACAAAGCACGTAATGTCCATCAAATGAGTTGATAGGTTGGGCTTTTGACATTAATAGGCTATCCGATCTGCCAAGCAAGGTCTCGTTCCTTGGCAGACGCGCAAGTATTGCTCTTTTTTTGTTATTGTCTCTCCTCCTAAGCCTCAAGGATAACTTTCTACTCCGCCTCTTCTGCTTTTTTCTCTCAATAGATGATGTCTTTATAAGTTTTACGTAAACGTGCACAACTCGGTTGATTGAACTAGTTTGTAACCGGTGTTTTGGAATCGAAAGCTTGGGTGTAGTCGTCACAGGTTCAGACAACCTACTGTAGAGTTTAAAGTTCATCTCAGTTCATCAGTGTTTGTTAAACCTCCTGTCTGGAATAGCTCCCCCCCCCCTTATTCTGTGCCATTTGCCATGCACTTACATGATCATTATAATTAATGAATTGCAGAATCACTCCCCTCACACATCCGTGCTCTCCACTCCATTTCACAATACAAAACGGCTCTTGAACCCCACTTTTTTTCTGGAGAGCTTATAGACTTGAATGTGCCTCATTTGTTTGTGCACTGATTATTATTATTTATTTTTCAACTCTATTATTACTGTGTCAACTCTGTAAAGTGACCTTGGATGCTTTGAAAGGCGCTATGCATATAATATAACAAATCAAATGTGTTATTATTGGTAGTAGTAGCCTAGTAGTATTGGCACAATCCTCGTGCAGCGTATGTACTCATAGTATTTGGATCATTTTGACTCTGACCCAAATTGAGAGGGTTGGTTTGAAAATGACCTTTGTGCTTCGGGCAGATCATTGGTCATTTAAAGAAAAATAGTCTACAGTATGTGCTAAAATCATGAAAACATACAAATCGACTCAAATAAAATTTCCTACAATACAGTTTGCTGTGATAGTTATTCAGACAGTAGGCTATTTCATGCATTTACATTTGAAAAATGTAATCCTTTTCTATGTCAATAATTAATGTATATATGTATTTCAGATATCACCTGTAATCGTGGGATCAAACCTGGTTAAGATTTAGCAGGGTGCCCAGTGATATCCCTTGGGCAATTTCACCACTTTATGTCATACTCTGGTCAGAGTGTGAGTCTGAAACTGCTCCATTGAGCTGTGATTATGGGGTGTATTTCAACAGATACAGGGCTGGGGGAATGGCTCTGCACTCGGATATACCTAACCAAACAGCAAATAAATAGCCTATAATAGCTTATCTTCTGGTCTGTTGAAAGTTATTGCGCTGTCAGTATCTTGTTCCCCACCCGGGGTCAGGCTATGTTCGCACATTTCTACAATTGTGTTTATTTATTTATTTATTTGTACAGAAAATTATGAAAATTAGAGTGTGGGGGGGGGGGGGGCAGTGGCATACTAATGATTTAGAGTGTGTGGGGGGGGGGGGGGGGGGGGGGGGCAGTGGCATACTAATGATTCAGAGGGTGGTGGGATAAGGATATGGAGTACAGTAAAACGGTCTATTATGCTGTTTAATGAGATTTGCTTGCATCACCCACAGTGATGTCTATTACCCTCTTGCAATTGCTGTTAATGTAACCAATGTCCACAGGATTAGATTGTGTTGTCCCCCACCAGTATCAGAAATGGATCAAGTCTAAACGGAGTCAGCCTGGGTGATCATGCACTCATACGACATTTGTTCTGACCATAGTCCAAATCTTTCACTGCAAGGTTTCTCCTTCACTTTGTTTTTTCCTACCCTGTGATGGATGGTTGGAAATGGCTCTCCCGTGATGAGCCTCATAATCTCACCACCTCAGCAGGATGGAGTAGCAGCACAGCTGTGAGCTCCCCCCTCTGGTCAGAAAGGTCCACTGCAATGGTCCAAGGTTGCAGTAGGCTACAGTAGATATGACGAATATCAATTTACCTATTTGAAAAAACACAAGGCCAGATATTTGAATATTTTTATGAAACACGTATTACTCTCGTGCTGATTGGTTATTCTCTGAATTATGCATTCAGACGCACATGACGGCCATTCATAATCACAGCCTTAAGCCACTGTCAATGGGTGTCATTTTAGACAATCTGTTGTGTTTTGTGGTGAGATTTATGAGTGAAGAAGAAGGTTAATATTGAAGATTTATTACGCTGCCTTTTGTTTGGCATGTTCTAAACAGTGTACGTGCGATAGGAATTTATATATGCGAAAGGAAAACATGTTTTTAAAAATATCTGCCTGTGTGAAACTAGGCTTTGGTTAGATGTCTTCCATATATAGCAGCATACGTGACTGAAGATACCTACAGTATACAGATGCCTACAAAACATCAAAATAAATTCCCTCTCTCTCAGAGCAATTCATCATACTACTCAACAGAGGCAACATCTCGCTCATTGTTTGCAAACGTAAGCATATCATCTTTCTTGTTGTTAAACTTTAGTTTGCTATATTTTTTCCTCATTTATCTATTTAACTTGCTGTGGTGTTCATTAATCACTGTTTTTTTTTGTCATCTAATCTTGCCCCATAGAAAAATAACAACATGGCTTTTGATGACTTCTCTAATGTGGTGCCACTTACTTGGGTGATATTGTGTGTGGGACTGCCCATCATAGGTATAGCCATGCACCGACTGTACTCCCTGATCAAGAGAGACCATGCAGCTTCAATATATGTTATAAACCTTCTCATCGCAGATGTGCTTCAAATCTGTGCCTCTCCAACTGCTAAGATTTTACCCAAAAATATGTTGCGTCAAGTACTGCAAGCTGTAATGAACCTCGGATTGATTGGTAGTGTTTGCTTTATGGTGTGCATTGCTGGAGAGAGGTATTTTATGATTGTTCATCCTGTTTGGTATCGACTTCACATTACAGTCAAAAAGTCAGTCATTGTGTGTGTAATAGTTTGGTCATTAAGTATCAGTGCAGTGATAATCATTGCGGCTTTAATTGTTACACTTGAGACATACACTTTATGTGCCATCGTGTTTTACCTTCTCCCATACCCACTGATTTTGTTTTTCTTTGTGGGGACATGGAGGGGCCTCTCCAGGTCAAAATCTGTACGTCGACATGAATGGAGAAAGATTATAGGGACTTTGGCCCTAGTTCTTTGCTTTTACACAGTATTCTTCCTGCCTCACACTGTGATGCTTATTACCGTTGCAGCTAAACCCCAAATCCATTCGCACCGTGGCTTCCATTACTTATTAACTTCCTCCAGAGTTCTCCTCTACTTGAATCCTTTATTTGATTCCATTCTATATGTGTTCATGAGGACGGATGTTAAGGATATCAAAGCAACATGCCCGTGCTTTCGCAGAATGAGAAATGATCAAGATCAAACAGATACCCCAATATCTTTTGCAGCCGTAACAACTAGTGAGGAACTAATCAAAGATAGATTACCTAGGGTCACCTAAAAATATGTGGTTTCCGGTTTTGGACAATCTAAATGGTTGACTTCAAAAACAATGCAAGATACATTGATATACAGTATATCATTGTCTTTTCTTTGGCATGTTCTTAACTGTTTTCCAGCTGTTTTCTGTCTGTGTGTCTTTGTGGGAATGGATTTCAGATATAGAGAGCTATTATTTGGCATGTTCTTTTCAGTCTGACTCATATAGCATAAGCCACCGTTCGGAGATTTCTGTGATAAAAGGTTAACATTAATTGAAAAAAACAAATGCAAACGTAGGAGTTGCAACAAGTCTAGACTCCCTAGTAGCAACGTCCCTGCTCCCCTTTTAATCTGCATCTTTGACAGATTGCCCACTAAGCAATAAGACAAACCCCACAAATCTACAGTAAATATAGTAGTTTGCAAATCCTAGGAATGACTGTAGTTCTGACACAGTCGAGGGACAATTCAGTTCATCATTAAGGAGCCGGGGTCGACTGTTATCTTGCTGCCTGGATCATCACCAGCAGACCACAGTACATGAGGCTACTACGTGTACAGTACGTGGCTGTGAGCCGGATGTGGTGGTCTGCAGCACAGTGTTCTCCCCGTTTCTCTTCACCCTATACACTTCAGACTTTCAATACAACACAGACAGCTGTCAGAATTCTCTGATGACACAGCCATTGTTGGTTGGCACCACTAATTGCACCAGTGAACATCCAGGGAGTGGATATTGAGGTAGTATCAGTCTACAGATACCTGGGTGTTCACCTTAACAATAAACTGGACTGGTCACACAACACAGATGCCCTGTACAAGAAGGGCCAAAGTTGTCTCCACCTCAAACTGGACTGGTCACACAACACAGATTCCCTGTACAAGAAGGGCCAAAGTCATCTTCGCCTGCTGAGAAGACTGACATCTTTTGGCATGAGCAGGTCATTATTACAGTAATGACTTTTTATGACATAGTTGTAACATCAGTTCTTTGTTATGCTGTAGTCTGCTGGGGCTGTGGATTCTCTGACAGGAACAGGAAGAGGCTAAATAAGCTAGTGGGAAAGGCTGGCTTCTTTGCCAACTAGAGCCTGTTGAGTTGTTTGGAGAGAGGAGGATGTTGGACTAATTGCAATTCATTATGGCCCATTCCTCTCATCCCCTCCATGGCTGTGCAGTATGTAAGAAGGAACACTTTCACAGGTCTTTTATTTCATCTGAGAATGTATAACACCATTTATGATGAATGTCCGGGACAGTTTTAATGTGTGCATTTTCCATATACATGTGATATGAAGATTTCTCCACCATGTATAGTATGTGAAGGACCACTTTTGCCTCAACTTATTGTGAAACATGGCATGTACATCTATGCCCCTATGGTATGTTGCAATCACTTTGCGTTTTTTTTTCTTTTTTTTTTTAGGCGTGCTTGTATGCTAGACACATAGCCTACAATTTTCTTTTACTTTTTATTTATTGCACTATTGGAAAATACATTTCCCAGGTGTGGGGTTTAATAAATTCTTATCTTATCTTATAGTTTCTGTATATCAAATAGGCAAATAGCTAATCGAATATGAATTTGAATATACTGTACATAACAGGCTGGAGCTAAAAGTTGTATCGCCAGACTCACAGAACCGCTGGATGAACAGGAAAAAGGTAGCCTATCAATTGTTTTGCTCAATGGGAGGTGGAAAATGAGCTTAATTTCCCAAATGGAGGAATATCCCTTTAATGCTGGTGTCCTTACTCCATGTCTATATTACTGTAAATACACGTATGTCATGAATTGACATACCCGTATTTTCCGCACTATAAGGCGCACTTAAAAGCCTCTAATTTTCTCAAAAAACGACAGTGCGCTTTATAATCCAGAGCGCCTTATATATGGATTAATTCTGGTTGTTATGGCTACCGTAGTCAGGAGCGTCGCAGAGTAACAAGTGCTTCACCATAATATTAGTCTAGGCCTAGAATAGTGTTCGTATAAAGACCCCAGTGGCTTTTTCCACAAATATCCGTCCCTATTGATCTACGACTCCATGCGCGCCCATCTCACCGATGCTGTCAAAAAACAAGTGAAGCAAACTACTTCGGAGCTTGCCGTCATTCCGGGTGGAATCAACAGGTCGCTCAAAGCTAAACTGCGAGCTTCATGGGAGCAGTGGATGACAGAAGGCGAACACACATTCACCAAGACAGGGAGACAGCGTCGGGCGACTTATGCCACAATCTGCCAATGGATCGTGGATGCTAAGGTGTCAGTCTCAACTGTGGTCCGAGCTTTCACGAAGGCCGGAATCATCACTGAAGTGCCAGGTAACAGCGGCGACACTGACACCGACACCGACTCTGATAATGACGAGAGGGAGTTAGGCTATTGTGAATACGCTAACGTTTGATTTAGCAGTAGGTATCAGACTTTTTTTACGTGTATCACTAGGCCTACAACTGAACAAGGTTGGGAGTTATTGTGATACGCTAAAGTTTGATTTAGCGATATCAATCAGACTGTTTTTTTTTTAACTTGGTAGCAGCTACAACTGAACAAGGTTGGGAGTTATTGTGAATATGCTAACATTTGAACAATGTTGTGAGTTATTGTGAACGTGTTTAATAAAGTTTGACTGGCTGACTTTTTTGTTTGTTTGTTTAGCTTAATGCGCCTTATGGTCCGGTGCGCTTTATATATGAAAAAAATTCGGAAATAGACCATTCATTGACAGTGCGCTTTATAATCCAGTGCGCCCTATAGTGCGGAAAATACGGTAGAAACTTTAGTACATAAAGTATAATTTCTTTGCTGTATTGTTACATATGCTTGTTATCTCGATAGGCCTACACATATCCTTCTGAAGATGCTCCAGTTTTCCTCCATTTAAACCGATTTGTGGAACTGGTTATTTATGTTATCCATGTTTAGTATTTTCCTTCCAACAAATAATGAAAAAAATATGGCAGATGCTATTTGCACCCAGGTGCAAATAATGAACATTCTACACCCGGGTGTAAATAGTGTATAATCAACAATACTATTTACACCCGATGTCTAACATCCATGTACCTTGTCAATAGGCCTGTGTATTTACCAGCTCTACAGTAGGCTAGGCCTAATTTAGTTTTTAACAGTTTTTAGCTATTAAAGGTATTCACAGTAACTTACTGGCCAATTGTTGCAATGTTTTAGTGTGTTGTATGTATGTGGCTTACAGTAATAAGATGCTGATAAGGGGCAGTGTGTGTGTGTGTGTGTGTGGGGGGGGGGGGGCAGTGTCATATGATGATACAGTGGTTTGGTGGGTTGTATGTTGTCTGTATGGAGTGTGGCTTTCTGATGCAGTGAAGTGGGGGAGTTAGGTTAGAATAGAATGCATATACTGTATACTTTTTTGATCCTGTGAGGGAAATTCGTTTCTCTGCATTTAACCCAATTTAACCGAATTAGTGAACACACACATGTGTGAACACACAGTGAGGTGAATCACACAACCCAGAGCAGTGAGCTGCCTGCCCAACCAGCGGCGCTCGGGGAGCAGTGAGGGGTTAGGGGCACTTCAGGGCACTTCAGCCGTGTACTGGTCGGGGATCAAACCGGCAACCCTCCGGTCACAAGCCCGAAACCCTAACCAGTAGGCCACTGCTGCCCCACGTAAGGTGGGGTATAGGAGAGCAGTCAGGTGTGTGTGTGTGTGTGTGTGTGTGTGTGTGTGTGTGTGTGTGTGTGTGTGTGTGTGTGTGTGTGTGTGTGTGTGTGTGTGTGTGTGTGTGTGTGTGTGTGTGTGTGTGTGTGTGTTTGTGAATGTGTGTGTGTGTGTGTGTGTGTGTGTGTGTGTGTGTGTGTGTGTGTGTAAGTTACTGTAAGAAGTCTGAGTGTTGGAGTGAAATGTGGGATATATAAAGTACTGCAGTCAATGCCTGGTGAAGATTTCTTTAAGGAATATGAACGACAGATATTTAAATTTATATGGAGCAACAAAAAAGACTAAATAAAACGTTCATACCTTTATAATAATTATAATATAGGTGGAATTAAGCTTTTGAATTTAAAGGCATTAACTCTATCATTCAAAGCCTCTCTGATACCAACATACTACCATAACCCTGATTGGTTTTCAACAAAACTCATAAAATTAGTTCATCCATTATTCAATAGAAGCTTGTTTCCATTTCTACAAATACAGCCTGGACATTTTTCAATGATCAGTCAAATATCTAAAAAGATGTCTGTTTTTCAGTCAGAAGCACTTCAATGCTGGCTTTATTTTCAGTATAACCTCCGGAAAATAGTGAGCAGATAAGACAGCTGCAGCTATGGTTCAATTCAAATATGTTAATATTAATAAACAAACACACATTTTGTTTTGAACAAATGATAAAAAAAAGGAATTCTATTTGTCAATGATATAATTAATGTAAAAGGAGATGTTATGACATTTAAAGAAATAACAGAGACTTATGGAACAACTTGTACTATTCAGCAATATAATCAACTAGAATGCATTTCCCGGTGGGAAAGTGCGAAGTGTGCTTGCTCAGACGCGCCACGACAGCGCCCGGTAGGAGACACGACCGCTTGTCCTCAGGTCAAAGCGCCAAAGTTTGGCCAAGACGCGAAGCTGCTTCGAGTTTGGCGGCGTTGCCCTCGATTGCCGAATTCTTACACTGACCTGACAAGTTGCCTAGATTCATCAGTGGTATGGCCCAGAGCACCTCCAATGTAAAAATGTAGATGTCATCCCAAAGACGTAAAGAGATATGAGCCAAAATGCATTTTTGCTAATTGCGGCGCCCCCTAGTGGCCAAATTACAACACATTTACTGAGGCTACTTTGGATGGTGTCCAAAATCATGCCGCCAAATATGGTCTCAATACCTCAAAGCGTCTCCGAGATTTGACCTCACTTCCTGTTTGGACACTTCAACATAGAATTTGATTGGCTGTCAAGGGCTAACGCTTTGATGTATGAAAATGAAATGTACACCTCTAAGGTCTGTAGACCTTGTGTTGAATTAAGTATGAGTTGTTCTCGTGTAGCCAGCATGAAACACGTAACCACTGAAGGAAGGAGGGAGCCTAAGGAACTAGGCATGTTTCTAGAACAAATACGAGTAGCCTAATGTTATAGCTATTCTGTTATGCGGGAACATCCGCAGTTTACTCACTGTTAAATAAGTTGCAATGTGTTATAGCCTCAAATGGATGGTAAAATAAACAGGACGACTCACCTGTTCAAATGATGTAATAGGATAAAATTTGGTTTTGATATGTCAAAGCAACCAGGCTGTTACTGGTTAACGTTTCTGAATATGAAATCGATTTTGGATTGGTTGCATGTGATAAAAGCTGTGCCATTTCCTGTCCAGACAGCATTCATATTCAGAAATACTGTACACCGGCAACAAAGACACACACACACACACACACACACAAACAACTCTTTCAAACAGAAACGTCAGTCCGTTACATCTGCCTCTTGTCCACAAACTGCATGTCGCTGAGTTGACCAGCAACGAAGACTTTCACATAAACACACACACACACACACACTTACACACACACATACACATCACCCCCTCAAACACAAATATCTGTCTGTTACGTCTGCCTCATGTCCACAAACTGCATGTTGCACAGTTCACCCACATCTACCCACAATTCTTTGATTTATAAATAACCCCACCATTAAAAAACTGCAATGTGTCAAATCTTATTATACAACAATTGGGTTCTATGAAGCGGTTTCTTTGTTTCTGATTGGCCGAGAGACGTTCCATGAGTTGAGATATCCCACGATAATCCACTCGGACTTTTCACAGCTAATAATAAATCACTCCGCGATACAATGTCAAATTGTCAAGTGTAAACCGAACTGTCACGTTGCATCCAAGCTGAAATACAGACGCTCAGAACATAGAATATGACGGAGGTGGATATTAGCTAGTTGGATGGCATGTAGGCTAAGTAAAATAGTGATGTTTCAAAGCTAAAAGCATGTCCTAACCAGACGCAATGCGAGCTAACGTTTATTAGGCTAGATTCTACATTGCTTGACAACGGGAGAGATAGAACTAACGACTGGCTTTTGGCCATAGCAACGTGCTTTTAGAACTAACGACTGGCCTTTGGCCATAGCAACCATCCATTTAGAACTAGTAACGGCAGTTTGTCCTGCATGAAGTAGAAATTTGTGGCGGAGAGAAGTTAGTTCTACAAACAAGACAGTTTTAGCGATTTAAACGTTTACATGATAATGGGAAATTAGCACAAAAAAGAAGTGGTAGAATTGTTGTATAAAAGCAATATAGCACTCGTAATCGTGGGTTGTTGTTGGATATTCCCACGGGTGTTGTTCGGCCGTAGCCTCGAGGCCGGAGGCTACGGCCGAACAACACCCGTGGGAATATCTAGCAACAACCCACTCCCACTCGTGCTATATTGCTTAAATATGTATATACTGCATGGGCAATTCCATGCAAAACTGTCAAGTCCATAACCCCACACAGCATCATACTATGATGTGGATGATGATTTCTTAAAAGTTTACCATTTCGCTCTTCTTGTTTGTACAACATATTCGATGACATTGTTAACATAATCATTTGCATTATATAAATGTAACCCCCTTTTCCACTCTTATGTCTCAACATATACTGGAGTCACATTCATAAACATAAACAGGATCCTAGGTTCTCAATTTGCTGGACTCACTTTCTACCATAAAGTTAAAGAATAGTAATAACAGAAGAAAAGGTAAGAAGGTGTTGATGGCGTGATTAACTAGTGTGGTCCCTCCACTGAAGAATTTCTATACCACTGCCCTGATGGAAATATGTAAATCCTCAGAAATGTCAAGTGACTACAGTTACTTCTACCTGCTTTGATATATCATTTCATAAAAAGAAATTTGGCCATAATAATTATATTGCAATTATATCAATTCAAGTTTTCTTTGCAGCACAAACAACAATAGGCTACAGTTTACTTTACTTCAGGGCGTAATGTTAACAACTTCGTTAACATTAAGTTTGTTTGTTTGTTGTTCTGTATTGACAGCAGAAGGCAGAATGCAGGTGCACGCAATGGATATGTTTTTAAAGAGAGTGCATTCGCTTCCACATGAACCTCGGAATGTGCTGCACCAGAACAAAGACACTGAATGCTATGCTTTCTATCGTGCGTGTGGCTCGTTTTTCAGATTTGTTTGCTAAATTTAAAAAAGCCACACAATTTAACAGAGTCGCTCATTCTAGCCTGCAAATGGTTAAAGTGATGCTAGGGCCAGATGCTGCATAAGAAATGGAAAAACTCCACTGACCAGTTGGCCTTGCCAGTTGATCGCTAACGTGAGATACGTGGATGATGAGATTTCAGATCATTTTATTTGGCAAAGAACTGGACAATGCTACCGGAGATGAGATGTTCAGGGTAACAGAATTGTTGCCTGCTTTACAAATCATGAGCGTACAGGGGAGCTACATCCGGTGCAGAACTGAAGTGTTGAATTAGCTTCCACTATTAAAGTAGCTATAACAGATGTGGGAGATGGACCAGTCATCTAAAATGAATTGTACGCGTCGCGAACGGAACGCTTCAGTTACGCGTCCAGTATAGCTTTCCAGTTAAGTTAGCAGGGATATGCGTAGTTTGCACTGACGGGGCAGCATCGATGACAGGTCAAGTCAAGCTTCATAACGAAAGCCAAGCAGAAAAATCCTGCCATGGTAGCGGCACATTGAGTGTCGGAAAACTCTTAACTGTAAAAAAAAAAATATATGCCCCCGACCTTGCTTTGAATCAAGTCGTAAAAATAGTTAATTATAGCCTATGTTAAGTCACGTCCCCTTCAAACACAATTACCCTATCCTCTGCAATGAAATGGGTATCCAAAATATCACATATGTTAAAGGCCGTATTGCAAGGTTTGCATTATTAAACAAATTTGCATTAGGTACTACTCATCTAAACTGTTATCCATTGTAGGCCTATTTGATGTTGCAATGATTTGAGGTTTGCAATGATTCTTCTTTCCCCCTCAATGTACTCTATTGCGTCACGTTGGGGACCACTGAACAAGCCCCCTTGAGATTGACATGAGAGAGGAGTAAAGAGAAACGGGCAAGACACTGTTCAGCAGTAAAAAGTGCAGATTATAGATATATACATAGATATATACAGATATCCTAGATAGATACAGTATATAGACATATAGATATATATCACGTCACATTTTGCTGGTTGGGGGTGGCCTGACCAGCGATCACGCAGTCCACCACTGCAGTTTACATGGAATAGCACTGCCTTGCCTAGCCTACCACACGCACCTGCCATACACAGCTTACTTTCTCCCTGTCTTGGTAAGCCATACCCTGACGGTGTCAATGACAATCAATCAGGAGAAGTAGTTATTGAAAATAATCACGCTTTAGACATGACCAGCCTACTTGGCAGCAGCTTGCAACAGGGGGATTCATAGGTGGCACATAGACCATACAGCTAGCATGAATGCAAATATTTTTAGATCTTCTGACTAAGTTTACTGTACTTATTCAAACGACATCAGCACCACTGCCACTGGATATAAAGCAAACATTGACTTTCACTTGGTGCTTCATTGACTGTAAAAAAGTGTAATAATATTATCTATGCACTGCCTGATGTAGACTAGCTTGACTTGCTAGCTCGATGAGTTGCGAAATGATATCAGCAACACGTACTCGTTCCATATTAAACTTAGGCTACAGTTAACATAGTTTGGCTTTCCAGGCTACTTGGACCATGCATTTAATTACCTTTCACTGCCTTCACGTCTGCCAGGCTCCAAACTGTCTTCATAACAGCAGTTGCAATTCAGTATAAACAGCCTCGGTAAAGTTAAAACCAACTAGCGATGCTAGTCGCGGTTAGCATTTGAACTGCAGTTAGCTAACCTACCCTCATAACTAGACGGCTTCCCAGGCTACTTGGACCATGCATTTCATTACCTTTCACTGCCTTCACGTCTGCCAGGCTCTAAACTGTCTTCATAACAGCAGTTGCAATTCAGTATAAACAGCCTCGGTAAAGTTAAAACCAACTAGCGATGCTAGTCGCGATTAGCATTTGAACTGCAGTTAGCTAACCTACCCTCATAACTAGACCTCTCAAATTCCGAAAAATGCATTAAAATAACATTGGACTACGTTGTTATTTTTGTTAAACCTTAGGGTGGCTATGATATAAATGGTGTAACGAAATTTGAAGTGTAAATATACAAACTTTATGAAAGTGTAAGCCACAACCTTTTCCTACAGGAATACAGGAAAACATAACCCCATAACCTCCATAAGGAGACCTCCCCAAATTCAGAAACATTTATTAAATTGAAATGGACAACGACGTTATCTTTGGTAAACTCTTAGGTGGCTATGATATAAATTATGTGACGAAATTCGAAGTCTAAACACACTTACTGTTGAAAGTGTAACTGCGATTTCCATAGGACTACATTCTAATTAAAATCCTCGTTGCCTCACGCACACCACTCTACTTCCGGTATTTCGCCTGCTTTGTGGGGGTGTCATATGATCCTCTGAGTGAAATACCCAGAATGCTCAGGTCAATACAAATGATCCAAAACACACCGTCACTGAGAAACATCGTGTGATTGTCTACTATATATAACAACTGAACACACAGTATAATTAACAGCGAGTAAGTCCATACTTGTCCCTCGGGACCATGGCATCTCTAAGAATTACTCAGTCTCAAGGTGAGACAACGATGCGGGCAAGCCTAGAATTACACCATTGGTGTACCACTGCGGATCATCCCTGTCAGTCAGTCAATCGAGGATTGAGTAATATCGGGTTTGAAATCATGATGTTGGTGAACTGTATGCGTCAGACCTGGAACAAGGCTGTGCTGTGGTGTACACATCAGTACCTTTTACAAGAATGGCAATAAATAGATTTTTTTTAAAAAATATCAACATTGTATCTTAAATCACTCTGAAATGTCCTTTTGGCATGACCTAAAGCAATTTAAGATGAGCTATTCCGATTAATAGTATACATTCACCAACACTCACGTTTTTGCTAATTATAGAGCCATCGACAGACCAAATAACACCAAATTTATTGGGGGTGCTTTGAATGGGGTCTCAAGTCATCCCACCAAATATGGCTTTCATACGTCACAGCATATCCAAGATAGGCGCACTTCCTGTTTGGCGGCTTCGCTCGCTGAATTTAATTGGTTATCACAGGCGAACGCTTGGACGTATGAAGACGAAATCAAGGCGGTTGATCCACCTTGGTCTGTAGATCACGCGTGCCAAGTTTCATGACGATCGGATAAACTATGCGGCCAGGGTAGCTTTACTTTGACTTTGGACAAAATTCAAAATGGTGGAAAATCCATCATGGCGGAAAATGACGTCACATGGTGCGTTGGAATCAGATGAGTCAGAGGATTCCAATGGTATAAGTTTTATAAAAATCGGCCATACGGATCAAAAGTTACGGGCATGAACGTGTTTTCAATCTTTGACCAGTTGGTGGCGCTAGAGCGTGAGAGTGGCGAGCATGAAACCTGGTGGTGTCAATCAGGGTAGTCTCCTCTATCAGCATACCAAATTTCATGACTTTATGTCTTACGGTTTGGGCTACAGGTGGAAAAATGTGTGGGCATCAGCGCTCAAAAGTCGCTTTTCCATTCATTCCTATGGGGAAAAATCGACCGGAAAAACTGGAATAACGGGAGAACGACAAGGCGTATCGAAAAGCTTTATACAAGCCACCATCCTCGCATCAGGACGCACGCGTGAGAAGTGGAACGGCGTCTCTAGCTCCAAATCCCTAGGACAAGATAGGGAGACAAAAATGTTCTGCAAGATAAACTAGAATGCATTTCCCGGTGGGAAAGTGCGAAGTGTGCTTGCTCCGACGCGCCGCGAAAGCGCTCCGGCAGGAGACGCGACCGCTCGCCCTCAGGTCAAAACGCTAAAGTTTGGCCAAGACGCAAAGCTGCTTCGAGTTTGGCGGCGTTACCCTCGATTGCCAAATTCTTACACTGACGTGACGGGTTGCCTAGGTTCATCAGTGGTATGTCCCAGAGCACCTCCAATGTAAAAATGTGGATGTCATCCCAAAGATGTAAAGAGATATGAGACAAAATGCATTTTTGCTAATTGCGACGCCCCCTAGTGGCCAAATTACACCAAATTTACTAAGGCTACTTTGGATTGTGTCCAAAATCGTCCCACCAAATATGGTCTTGACACCTCAAAGCGTTTCCGAGATTTGACCTCACTTCCTGTTTGGAGGCTTCGCCATCGAATTTGATTGGCTGCCATGGGCGAATGCTTTGATGTATGGAAATGAAATGTACACCTCTAAGGTCTGTAGACCTTGCGTTGAATTATGTATGAGTTGTTCACGTGTAGCCAGCATGAAACACGTAACCAGTGAAAGAAGGAAGGAGCCTAAGGAACTAGGCATGTTTCTAGAACAAATACGAGTAATGTTAGGAGTATTGCGGGAACATCTGCTGTTTACTCACTGTTGAGTAAGTTGCAATGTGTTATAGCCTCAAATTGATGGTAGAATAAATAGGACGACTCACCTGTTCAAATGGTGTAATAGGATCAAATTTGGTGTTGATATGTCAAAGCAACCAGGCTGTTACTGGTTAACGTGTCTGAATATGAAATAGGGATGGCGAAAACTACAAATTTTCTTGACCGACCACCGAGGCTCATTAGCCGGTTGAAACCGGTTAACCGGTTCGTTTAAAATAAATTATGCTATTTGAAATAACAGCCACGCAATTTCCCAACTCTCATCTCTCTGTCCCCCGCTCATAGGCTACACACAGCCCCGGCGCCGCCCTTTCACTCACGTCACTTTTTTAAATCCCCTACAGCGCCAGTTTAGTTTGAGGAAGTGCTAACAATAATAACGAAAGATGATCATTACCTTATCTGTTACCATTGATGACCCTTCCTGAAATGTAGATGTAATGTCTTTCCAAATCTAAGCCCATCTTATGCGGAAAGTTGCCTAGACTGCAACACGATAAAACCAATGGATAAAACAGCGCACTTCCAGATTGCAAAAGACGCAACGGCCACCGCTGTGACCTCGTGCCAAATGTTTTTATTGGTTTATTACGTAGCCTAGCCTACAAGCAGGCGAGTTATGAAAAATTGAGTGTGAGGGATAATTTGTTAACTTCACGAAAAAAAGATCTTCTTGGAATGAGATGGCTAGCTGTAGTAACGTTTAGTCCACTGTCTTTAGGCTAATTTAAAGATGCCTCTCTTTTTTTTTTGTTAACCGACTAGCGACAACTTTGGTCGGTTAACGTGGATACGGTCAACCATCATCCCTAATATGAAATCGATTTTGGATTGGTTGCATGTGATAAAAGCTATGCCATTTCCTGTCCATATTCAGATTCAGAAATACTGTACACCGGCAACAAGGCACACACACACACACACACACACAGACACACACACACACACACACACACACACACACATATACATATATATATATGTATATACTGTATGAGCAATTCCATGCAAAACTGTCAAGTCCATAACCCCACACAGCATCAAACTATGATGTGGATGATGATTTCTTAAAAGTTTACCATTTCGCTCTTCTTGTTTGTACAACATATTCAATGACATTGTTAACTTAATCATTTGCATTATATAAATGTAACCTATTTTTCCACCCTTATGTCTCAACATATAGGCTACTATACACATTCATAAACATAAACAGGATCCTAGGTTCTCAATTTGCTGGACTCACTGTCTACCATAAAGTTAAAGAATAGTAATAACAGAAGAAAAGGTAAGAAGATGTTGATAGCGTGATTAACTGTGTGGTGCCTCCACTGAAGAATGTCTTTACCACTGCCCTGGTGGAAATATGCAAATCCTCAGAAATGTCAAGTGACTACTGTTACTTCTAACTGCTTTAATATAGCTTATCCTAAATGAAATACTATGCAATGCAAGCATCACAAAACATTTATTTTATCCTTTGTTTTTAACTCTTAGAATTCAGTTCAGTAGGCTATGACATAATAAAATGAAAGTACAAAAACAGTTTTTAAAACCCCTTTTTAAAAGTTCAACCTATCACTTTCAATGAAATCTCAATTAAGGATTACGTAGTTACATTGCATGTAAATGCAATGTACTGTTATCCCTGTTCTTCTTATTATCGATATAATTATTATTCTGCTTCCGACCAAAATCAACTATCAAAGGCTCTAAAACCACTGAGCCGTTTGACGTCATTCAAGCACTCCTACACAGGACTTGTAACGGAGATTTGTTCTATGTATTTTTCAAATGTGTGAACTTTATACTTTTTGAGATATTTACGATAAAAGAAATTAAAATTCCCATAGAGTTTACATTGAGACCCTTTGGCGGCAAAGATTAATTGTTACGTCAGTGCGCAGCTGTCAGTAATCAAGGATCTCTGATCCAAAGCCATGCCACCGCCGATGCGCTGAACCAGGCTACGTGAATGTTACGTTACGTCTACTCATTAAGCTGTAACAGCTGCAGCTGCTGTAAACCAGGACGTTATCGTCTTGTCTCTTAGGCTACTCCTTACTTGATTTGTTTATATCGTTACAGTAGCCTAACCGGTTTGCTCTCGGTAACGTTATCAACAGCTAAAGACAATCTAACCTAACGTCAACGTAAACACTGTATTTAGTTAACGACAACCAAACTTGCTCCAGGCTAACGTTTAACGTCGGGGTAGGCTGCAAGGCGAACAGGGCTTACACAAGGGCTTTTAGCCATCTCTACAGAGCAGCGTTTTAAGTGAAGTCCAACCTGATAGACAGGCCTACTAGTTGATTTAGGTTCAAGCCTTCTCACAGTCGCTTATTCCTATTAGGACAATCACACTCACACACCTGGAAACGGTTTCGAAGAACATACTAGCTCATCCTGTAATATGTGTAGTCTACATAAATTATCCTAGTAAGCTAACGTTACATTTGCTAGATATCCTACCTGTTGCTGCATCATCGTTGATTGGCGTTGTTTGAGATTGTATTCCGTACAGTATTCCAATGGTGTCAGCCTAGGCCTACTTTTAACCTGCATTAGTGTAGATATGAAGGCTATGTAAGCTATCCTACCAGTCGTTTCACTGTAGGCTACTTAGTCAGCTCTTGCAACTTGAAGTTGGCAACTTCATTTCAGTCTTTTAAATTCTAATAAATGAAGAGTTATTTTCCAAAATAGCCTATATCCACAATTTTGATGCATTTTCATAAATCACTTTTTAAATGTGACTTTCCAACTTGGAATTGTAATTGTTATTTATCTATTCTTCAGTTTAGCCTAGTTGTCTTTTTAACTATAGGCCTAATATGTTTTACACAGCTAGCAACCTTTTTGCATTTACATGCAATGGTAATTCCTTCCATGGAATTACATTTTCTAGTTTTAGATAGTAACTGTGTGGTAATAATTCACCTATACCACCCATAGCCTAAATTAATTAAATGTTTACTATGAACAATAGTTAAATGAAACACACAGTAATACTTTCTATAACACTTTGTGTTGGATGTAATTCATTGAACCTAGAATTGTTAACTGCTATACAATAAGTGGGCCAAACTTCACAGTTTAAGTCTCCACACATAAGCTTGCCTACTGAGTCTAAAAACATAGCTCCCACTTTCCTTAGCTGGAGGGGAATTCTGAGATTTCTCCCTAAAGCAGAAACTATTATTTTTACCTAATTATTATTACTATTATTATTGGGAAGGTTATAGGTTTGCACTGATTCAGGTAGGGTAGTGGCACTATACTGGATGGTATATCGGTTAGAATATAGGACGGAGAAGAGATGGGGTTTAACTTTGTATTGTTCCAGCAGAGACATTCAGGATTCCATACATACAGAGAAATATAGGTAGATGGCTATTTATAGATAATATATCTGCAGCATACAGATATGCATTGAATACTAAGCTCATTAAACTGAATTGTAAGCCAGGACACACATACAGCAATGGCAACGCTAACCCCTTCAAGAAAGAAAAGAAACCTTTTTGTTCGTGACTACAGTTATTATGTGGTCAATAACGCCATCTAGCGGCGTAAACGGTACTGTGTAATAGCGTTAACTCGCACAGCACAGGTACAAACTTCCTCCAGTCGGAGATTGTTAATGAGGGCTATCTTTTACTGTCTATGGGGCTAAAGGACTGTATGGATTGATTGATTGTGTTGCTTGGATGGCGTCAGTTAGAACCAAAGATCATACAGCGCTAGAATCTTTGGTTAGAATACTGGTTGTGAAGCAGTAGTTTCTCCTTAGTTTCTTTATTGAGTTTTCTTCCACCATACAACAGCATGAATAAACTTATAATGTATAGTGGTCTGTAAAGAACCAAATAAACTGTCATTAATATGGTCACTAAATAAACTGTATCGCTATCTCTCATTCTATAAGCTCAACTTCTCACACAAGTAACACAGGCTTCCTTCATTTCAAACCCTTAATGCTAATGCTCCGTTTAGCATGCTAAGTCCTTGCATATCAACGTGAAAGATACATCCCACTCCCAATACACATGACCGAAGGTTACGGTCACTTACTTTTGTTGTCATACACGCACACAACTTCAACTTAAGGTAATTGGCAGTAAACTCACTCAAAACTAACGTCATGAACTTCACCAACACTGTGGTGTACTACTAGATAACGTCTCTAATGAACTAGCATGAGGCTGCACGAGAGGGCGTCACTAGGCAACAACACCTCAACAGAAGAAGAGTACAGAGATGCAAGACTAGTCTACGTCCTTACAGTAGAAACGCTAAACAGTAGATTCTTAAGCTAAACACATGAAGTATTATAATTTCAGAGAACACTTACAGTATATTACTTCATGGAAATCATGTCAAGAGCAAGTTTAAGTGTATAGCAAACCTCTTGCATACCAGTGTGAATTAACGATGTATGTATCAAACTTACTTTTTGTCAATGATCGCATCTCTGAATGTAAAGGGCTAGATTACTCAGGATAACTGCAGGAATTGTCTAAGGGTAAATTAATTATCTATGTTTTTTGTGCACAGCCGTCTGCTCATCATCACAACAGAAAACGAAACTTAAAATCCTCAGACAGGGCGACCATGAGGGCGACCCACGACCGCTCTACTTCCGGTATTTCGAATTTTGGAGTGAAGTTTACCCAGAATGCTCAGGTCAATACAAATCATCCAAAACACACCGTCAGTATGAAACATCGTGTGATTGTCGAGTATATATACCAAATGAACACAAGCATTACCTAACAGCGCGTAAGTCCGTACTTGCCCCTCGGGGCCATGCCATTAAGACCCCAAGCATTCTTCTCTTTTCCCGCGCTATGTGCGCGCATGCGCACTTAACACAAAAACGTGACCTAAGACGTGTGGTTAGCATGCAATTGCACTCCTAGTCGCAGGTTCGTATCCCGATGGAAGCCTGCTGTAAAATCGGCGTATGTATAATATGGAAACCTTATATACATGTTCTAATTATTACAATGATTAAATATGTTGTGTTGAACCTATAGTTAATGCAATACATATATTTTTCATTTACAGTATGTCTTTTTATCTCCTGTGTTAATTCCACTAAATTATACAATAAATATGATCATTGTTATTATGATTAGCTATATAAACACGTATTATTATTATTATTATCTATATAAACACTGTTTATTGCTTTAAAATTGATATAGGATCTTATTTGTTTCATAGGACACGACAACAATGATAACAGTATATAACAACACAATTTATTAGAAATATGAAGTCATATGACTGAATTAATGCATAATAAAGGTCCATGAAATAGAATCCTCAGTAAAAAGGGGTCAAACAACAGCTTGGGCCTGGAAATAACTGGTCCCAGCCACTGGCTCGGCTGGATCTGGATCTGCTACTGGCCCCTGGAAGGGTGCATGGCCAGTTTTACACAGCACACACATCAATAAGAACACAGGGCAGTGTAAGGTGTCAAAGCACAGGTGCAGAATAACAACAGCATATCAGGGGGAACACACATCACATAGAATTATTACTATTATTTTTTTTACACAGCACATCAATCACAACATAGGCAATGTAAGGTATCAAAGCACAGGTGACAGCATAGGCAGTGTAAGGTGTCAATGCACAGGTGACAGCATAGGCAGTGTAAGGTGTCAAAGCACAGGTGACAGCATAGGCAGTGTAAGGTGTCAATGCACAGGTGACAGCATAGGCAGTGTAAGGTGTCAATGCACAGGTGACTGCATAGGCAGTGTAAGGTGTCAAAGCACAGGTGAAGAACACCAATAACCTGGTTTAGAACAGCGACCTGTCAGGGAGGAACAGACATGGCATACAATTCCATCATGGCGGAAAATGACATCATAGGGTGCGTTGAACTCGGGCAGGTCCAAGGATTCCAATGATACCTGACTTTTTAAAATCGGATCAACGGGTCAAAAGTTACGTGCATGAAGGCACCTCTAACTTTGACCTGTTGGTGGCGCTAGAGGGTTCGAGGTGCCGACATGAAATTTGGTGACATGAATAATGGGACTGTCCCTAATCAGTGTGCGAAATTTTACAACTTTTCATCAGTCGGTTCTATGGGCTGCCATTGACTCCCATGGCGGATTCATAATAATAATAAGAAAACAGAGTAACACAATGGGGTCCTCGCAGCTTCGCTGCTTGGCCCCCAATAATAAATATAGCTGCAAGCAGCAATGTGGGGGCCAAGCAGTAGGCCGGAGTAACCACGGCAACTCGACGCTGTTGGCTCAATGCGGCAATGAGACATATGGCCGTAAGCAGTCAGAACAAGTTTCATGTCAAACACGTCAAAAGTTACAAGCCAACTTGCATTTTTGCTAATTGAAGCTATCCTAAAGGTCAAAGGTCACCAAATTTCTTGAGCGTCCTCAGGATCGGGTCACGAGTCCATGCACTAAGTTTGGTTTTGATAGATTCAAAGGTTGCTGAGATATGAGCTCACTTCCTGTTTGGTGGCTTCATACCCTCGAGGTCAAAGGTCACCAAATTTATTGGGCTTCGTCCCAATTGGGTCACAAGTCCATATACTAAGTTTGGTGTTGATAGATGCAAAGGCAGCTAAGATATGGGCTCATTTCCTGTTTGGCGGCTTCGCCGCGAATTTCGATTGGCTGCGACGGGCAAACGCTTCTGTCAATTGTTACAGAAATCAAAACACTAACAAGGCATGGTCTGAAGATGGTCTGTGCCAATTTTGGTGAGGATCAGTTGAAATTTGTGACCTAGGGAAATGTGTTAGTGTTTTTGATTAAGTCCAATATGGCGGCCGAATCAATTAGGTTGATGTCACAAGTTGTCATCTGTAGACATAAGTATCTTCCAAAGTATTACTAGACATCACTAGTACATTGTAATTCTAAGCACAACAGCAGTTATAGGCCAAAAAGCATGTTTCTGAATAACAGCGCCTCCTAGAGGTCAAAGGTCACCAAATTTCTTGAGCATCCTCCTGATGGAGTCACAAGTCCATGCACTAAGTTTGGTTTTGATGCGTGCAAGGTTTGCTGAAATATGAGCCAACTTCCTGTTTGGCGGCTTCGCCACGAATTTCGATTCGCTGTTTTGAGCAAACGGTAATACTTCCGGAGAAAAAAAGCAATTCGCTGGCAAAACATATTCTGCGGATTCTTCACGTCAAGTTTGGTGTCGGTCGGACAAAATTTGTGAGAGGAGTAGGCTCTCAAGTGTTTTTGATGAAATCCAAAATGGCGGAAAATCCATCATGGCGGAAAATGACGTCATAGGGTGCGTTGAACTCGGGCAGGTCCAAGGATTCCAATGATACCTGACTTTTGAAAATCGGATCAACGGGTCAAAAGTTACGTGCATGAAGGCACCTCTAACTTTGACCTGGTAGTGGCGCTAGAGGGTTCGAGGTGCCGACATGAAATTTGGTGACATGAATAATGGGACTGTCCCTAATCAGTGTGCCAAATTTCACAACTTTTCACCAGTCGGTTCTATGGGCTGCCATTGACTTCCATGGCGGAGGAATAATAATAAATATAGCTGCAAGCAGCAATGTGGGGGCCAAGCAGTAGGCCGGAGTAACCACGGCAACCCGACGCTATTAGCTCAATGCCGCAATGAGACATGAAGCCGTAAGCAGTCAGAGCAAGCAAGTTTCATGTCTAACACGTCAAAAGCTACAAGCCAACTTGCATTTTTGCTAATTGCAGCTATCCTTAAGGTCAAAGGTCACCAAATGTCTTGGGCGTCCTCACTATTGATTCACGAGTCCATATACTAACTTTGGTTTTGATAGATTCAAAGGTTGCTGAGAAATGAGCTCACTTCCTATTTGGCGGCTTCACACCCCAGAGGTCAAAGGTCACCAAATTTCATGGGCATCGTCCCGATTGGATCCCGAGTCCATATACCAAGTTTGGTTTTGATAGATGCAAAGGCTGCTAAGATATGTGCTCACTTCCTGTTTAGCGGCTTCGCCGCGAATTTCGATTGGCTGCGACGGGCAAACGCTTCCGTCAATTGTTACAGAAATCAAAACACTAACAAGGCATGGTCTGAAGATGGTCTGTGCCAATTTTGGTGAGGATCAGTTGAAATTTGTGACCTAGGGAAATTTGTTAGTGTTTTTAATTAAATCCAATATGGCGGCCGAATCAATTACGTTGATGTCATAAGTTGCCATCTGTCCACATAAGGATCTTCCACAGTATTACTAGACATCACTAGTATATTGTAATTCTAAGCACAACAGCAGCTATAGGCCAAAAGGCATGTTTCTGAATTACAGCGCCCCCTAGAGGTCAAAGGTCACCAAATTTCTTGAGCGTCCTTCCGATGGGGTCACGAGTCCATGTACTAAGTTTGGTTTTGATGCGTGTAAGGGTTGCTGAAATATGAGCCAACTTCCTGTTTGGCGGCTTCGCCGTGAATTTTGATTCGCTGTTGTGGGCGAACGGTAATACTTCCGGAGACAAAAAGCAATGCGTGGGCAAAACACATTCTGTGGATGCTCCGTGTCAAGTTTGGTGTCGGTCGGACAAAATTTGTGAGAGGAGTAGGCTCTCAAGTGTTTTTGATGAAATCCAAAATGGCGGAAAATCCATCATGGCGGAAAATGACGTCATAGGGTGCGTTGAACTCGGGCAGGTCCAAGGATTCCAATGATACCTGACTTTTTAAAATCGGATCAACGGGTCAAAAGTTACGTGCATGAAGGCACCTCTAACTTTGACCTGTTGGTGGCGCTAGAGGGTTCGAGGTGCCGACATGAAATTTGGTGACATGAATAATGGGACTGTCCCTAATCAGTGTGCCAAATTTTACAACTTTTCATCAGTCGGTTCTATGGGCTGCCATTGACTCCCATGGCGGATTCATAATAATAATAAGAAAACAGAGTAACACAATGGGGTCCTCGCAGCTTCGCTGCTTGGCCCCCAAATATAGCTGCAAGCAGCAATGAGGGGGCCAAGCAGTAGGCCGGAGTAACCACGGCAACTCGACACTGTTGGCTCAATGCCGCAATGAGACATATGGCCGTAAGCAGTCAGAACAAGTTTCATGTCTAACACGTCAAAAGTTAGAAGCAAACTTGCATTTTTGCTAATCGAAGCTATCCTAAAGGTCAAAGGTCACCAAATTTATTGAGAGTCCTCGCGATCTGGTCACGAGCCCATGCACTAAGTTTGGTTTTGATAGATTCAAAGGTTGCTGAGATATGAGCTCACTTCCTGTTTGGCGGCTTCACACCCTAGAGGTCAAAGGTCACCAAATGTATTGGGTGTCATCCCGATTAGGTCACAAGCCCATATACTAAGTTTGGTGTTGATAGATGCAAAGGCTGCTAAGATATGGGCTCACTTCCTGTTTGCCAGCTTCGCCGCGAATTTCGATTGGCTGCGACGGGCAAACGCTTCTGTCAATTGTTACAGAAATCAGAACCCTAACAAGGCTTGGTCTGAAGATGGTCTGTGCCAATTTTGGTGAGGATCAGTTGAAATTTGTGACCTAGGGACATTTGTTAGTGTTTTTGATTAAATCCAATATGGCGGCCGAATCAATTACGTTGATGTCACAAGTTGTCATCTGTCAACATCAGTATCTTCCAAAGTATTACTAGACATCACTAGTACATTGTAATTCTAAGCACAACAGCAGTTATAGGCCAAAAAGCCTGTTTTTGAATAACAGCGCCCCCTAGAGGTCAAAGGTCACCAAATTTCATGAGGGTCCTCCAGATGGGGTTATGAGTCCACGTACTAAGTTTAGTTTTGATGCGTGAAAGGGTTGCTGAAATATGAGCCCACTTCCTTTTTGGCGGCCTCGCCGCGAATTTCGATTCGCTGTTTTGGGCGAACGGTAATACTTCCGAAGACAAAAAGCAATGCGTTGGTAAGGCATCATCTGAGGATGCTCCATGTAAAGTTTGGTGACGGTCGGACAAAATTTGTGACCCCTGATACATTTTGAGTGTTTTTGACAAAATCCAAAATGGCGGGAAATCCATCATGGCGGAAAATGACGTCACAGGGTGCGTTGAACTCGGGCAGGTCCAAGGATTCCAATGATACCTGACTTTTGAAAATCGGATCAACGGGTCAAAAGTTACGTGCATGAAGGCACCTCTAACTTTGACCTGTTGGTGGCGCTAGAGGGTTCGAGGTGCCGACATGAAATTTGGTGACATGAATAATGGGACTGTCCCTAATCAGTGTGCCAAATTTTACAACTTTTCACCAGTCGGTTCTATGGGCTGCCATTGACTCCCATGGCGGATTCATAATAATAATAAGAAAACAGAGTAACACAATGGGGTCCTCGCAGCTTCGCTGCTTGGCCCCCAAATATAGCTGCAAGCAGCAATGTGGGGGCCAAGCAGTAGGCCGGAGTAACCACGGCAACTCGACGCTGTTGGCTCAATGCGGCAATGAGACATATGGCCGTAAGAAGTCAGAACAAGTTTCATGTCTAACACGTCAAAAGTTACAAGCCAACTTGCATTTTTGTTAATTGAAGCTATACTAAAGGTCAAAGGTCACCAAATTTCTTGAGCGTCCTCACGATCGGGTCACGAGTCCATGCACTAAGTTTGGTTTTGATAGATTCAAAGGTTGCTGAGATATGAGCTCACTTCCTGTTTGGCGGCTTCATACCCTCGAGGTCAAAGGTCACCAAATTTCTTGGGCTTCGTCCAAATTGGGTCACAAGTCCATATACTAAGTTTGGTGTTAATAGATGCAAAGGCAGCTAAGATATGGGCTCATTTCCTGTTTGGCGGCTTCACCGCAAATTTCGATTGGCTGCGACGGGCAAACGCTTCTGTCAATTGTTACAGAAATCAAAACACTTACAAGGCATGGTCTGAAGATGGTCTGTGCCAATTTTGGTGAGGATCAGTTGAAATTTGTGACCTAGGGAAATGTGTTAGTGTTTTTGATTAAGTCCAATATGGCGGCCGATTCAATTAGGTTGATGTCACAAGTTGTCATCTGTCGACATAAGTATCTTCCAAAGTATTACAAGACATCACTAGTATATTGTAATTCTAAGCACAACAGCAGCTATAGGCCAAAAGGCATGTTTCTGAATTACAGCGCCCCCTAGAGGTCAAAGGTCACCAAATTTCTTGAGCGTCCTTCCGATGGGGTCACGAGTCCATGTACTAAGTTTGGTTTTGATGCGTGTAAGGGTTGCTGAAATATGAGCCAACTTCCTGTTTGGCGGCTTCGCCGTGAATTTTGATTCGCTGTTGTGGGCGAACGGTAATACTTCCGGAGACAAAAAGCAATGCGTGGGCAAAACACATTCTGTGGATGCTCCGTGTCAAGTTTGGTGTCGGTCGGACAAAATTTGTGAGAGGAGTAGGCTCTCAAGTGTTTTTGATGAAATCCAAAATGGCGGAAAATCCATCATGGCGGAAAATGACGTCATAGGGTGCGTTGAACTCGGGCAGGTCCAAGGATTCCAATGATACCTGACTTTTGAAAATCGGATCAACGGGTCAAAAGTTACGTGCATGAAGGCACCTCTAACTTTGACCTGTTGGTGGCGCTAGAGGGTTCGAGGTGCCGACATGAAATTTGGTGACATGAATAATGGGACTGTCCCTAATCAGTGTGCCAAATTTTACAACTTTTCACCAGTCGGTTCTATGGGCTGCCATTGACTCCCATGGCGGATTCATAATAATAATAAGAAAACAGAGTAACACAATGGGGTCCTCGCAGCTTCGCTGCTTGGCCCCCAAATATAGCTGCAAGCAGCAATGTGGGGGCCAAGCAGGCAGATCAAAAGGCCAGAGTTGCCATGGCTACTCAATGGTGTTAAGTCAGGTGTGTAGTTTTAGGCAGTCACAAGAATTTTGATGTCAAACAACCCAAGATTGCCCGAGATGCAAGCCCACTTCCTGTTCGGCGGCTTCGCCGCCAATTTCGATTGGCTATTGCGGGCGAACGGTTTAAGATATCATTCCGAAAAAGCAAGGCCTATAGTAGACTCGGGCTGAATATCATCTGTGTAAAGTTTCGTGAAGATCGGTCAAAGTTTGTGACCTGTACAAATGTTTCAGTGGTTTTGATTAAATCCAATATGGTGGCAGAATCAATTATGTTGATGTCACAAATTGAGCTGGGCTAGCCTCAGGACCTCCCACAGTATTACCAGACACCACTAGCAAGTATTAATTCCAAACAAATCAACAGCTACAGGCCGAAATGCCTTTTGGCTAATTGGGGCGCCCCCTTGAGGTCAAAGGTCACCAAATGTGTTGAGCCTCTTCCTGATGGGGTCCTGAGTCCATGTACCAAGTTTGGTTTTGATGCGCGCAAGGGTTGCTGAAATATGAGCCCACTTCCTGTTTGGCGGCTTCGCCGTGAAATTCGATTGGCTGTTACAGGCGAACGGTTATAGTTCCGAAGAAAAAAAATAATTTCAGAATACAGGATGGTCTGTAGATTATGTGTGTGAAGTTTGGTGTCGATCGGATAAAATCTGTAGGAGGAGAAGGCTTTTAAGTGTTTTTAACAAAATCCAAAATGGCGGAAAATCCATCATGGCGGAAAATGACGTCATATGATGCGTTGAACTCGGGCAGGTCCAAGGATTCCAACGATACCTGAGTTTTGAAAATCGGACCAACGGGTCAAAAGTTACGTGCGTGAACGCACGTCCAACTTTGACCTGTTGGTGGCGCTAGAGCGCACGAGGTGTCGACATGAAACTTGGTGAGATGAATTATTGGACTGTCCCTAATCAGTGTGCCAAATTTCACAACTTTTCACCAGTTGGTTCTATGGGCTGCCATAGACTTCAATGACAGAGGAATAATAATAATAGTTTGTATATAATAATAATAATAAGAATACTAAGAAACACAATGGGTGCCTTCGCAGCTTCGCTGCTTGGCCCCCAATAATAATAAGAAAACTAACAAACACAATGGGGTCCTCGCAGCTTCGCTGCTTGGCCCCCAAATATAGCTGCAAGCAGCAATGTGGGGGCCAAGCAGGCAGGTGAAAAGGCCAGAGTTGCCATGGTAACTCAATGCTGTTAAGTCAGGCATGTAGTTTTAAGCAATGACAAGAATTTTGATGTCAAACAACCCAAGATTGGCCGAGATGCGAGCTCACTTCCTGTTTGGCGGCTTTGCCGCCAATTTCGATTGGCTGTTGCGCGAGAACTGTTTAAGATATCATTTCGAAAATCAAGGACTTTTTTTAGACTCGGGCTGAAGATCATTTGTGTAAAGTTTCGTGAAGAACGGTCAAAGTTTCTGACCTGTACAAATGTTTCAGTGGTTTTGATTAAATCCAATATGGTGGCAGAATCAATTATGTTGATGTCACAAATTGAGCTGGGCTAGCCTATGGACCTCCCACAGTATTACCAGACACCACTAGCAAGTTTTAATTCCAATAACATCAAAGCTATAGGCCGAAATGCCTTTTGGCTAATTGCGGCACCCCCTAGAGGTCAAAGGTCACCAAATTTGTTGAGCGTCCTCCTGATGCAGTCCCGAGTCCACATACCAAGTTTGGTTGTGATGCGCGCAAGGGTTGCTGAAATATGAGCCCACTTCCTGTTTGGCGGCTTCGCCGCGAACTTTGATTGGCTGTTACGGGCGAACGGTTATAGTTCCGAAGAAAAAAAAAAATTCCAGAATACAGGATGGTCTGTAGATTATGTGCGTGAAGTTTGGCGTCGATCGGACAAAATCTGCAGGAGGAGAAGGCTTTTAAGTGTTTTTGACAAAATCCAAAATGGCGGAAAATCCATCATGGCGGAAAATGACGTCATAGGGTCCGTTGAACTCAGGCTGGTCCAAAGATTCCAATGATACCTGACTTTTGAAAATTGACCCAAGGGGTCAAAAGTTACGTGTGTGAACGCACGTCCAACTTTGACCTGTTGGTGGCGCTAGAGCGTATGAGGTGCCGACATGAAACTTGCTGAAATTAATTATTGGACTGTCCCCAATCAGTGTGCCAAATTTCACAACTTTTCACCAGTCGGTTCTATGGGCTGCCATAGACTTCAATGGCAGAGGAATAATAATAGTTTATAATAATAATAATAAGAAAACTAACAAACACAATGGGGTCCTCGCAGCTTCGCTGCTTGGCCCCCAAATATAGCTGCAAGCAGCAATGTGGGGGCCAAGCAGTAGGCCGGAGTAACCACGGCAACTCGACGCTGTTGGCTCAATGCGGCAATGAGACATATGGCCGTAAGCAGTCAGAACAAGTTTCATGTCTAACACGTCAAAAGTTACAAGCCAACTTGCATTTTTGCTAATTGAAGCTATCCTAAAGGTCAAAGGTCACCAATTTTCTTGAGAGTCCTCGCGATCTGGTCACGAGCCCATGCACTAAGTTTGGTTTTGATAGATTCAAAGGTTGCTGAGATATGAGCTCACTTCCTGTTTGGCGGCCTCACACCCTAGGGGTCAAAGGTCACCAAATGTATTGGGTGTCATCCCGATTAGGTCACAAGCCCATATACTAAGTTTGGTGTTGATAGATGCAAAGGCTGCTAAGATATGGGCTCACTTCCTGTTTGCCAGCTTCGCCGCGAATTTCGATTGGCTGCGACGGGCAAACGCTTCTGTCAATTGTTACAGAAATCAGAACACTAACAAGGCATGGTCTGAAGATGGTCTGTGCCAATTTTGGTGAGGATCAGTTGAAATTTGTGACCTAGGGAAATTTGTTAGTGTTTTTGATTAAATCCAATATGGCGGCCGAATCAATTACGTTGATGTCACAAGTTGTCATCTGTCAACATAAGTATCTTCCAAAGTATTACTAGACATCACTAGTACATTGTAATTCTAAGCACAACAGCAGTTATAGGCCAAAAAGCCTGTTTTTGAATAACAGCGCCCCCTAGAGGTCAAAGGTCACCAAATTTCTTGAGGGTCCTCCAGATGGGGTTATGAGTCCACGTACTAAGTTTAGTTTTGATGCGTGAAAGGGTTGCTGAAATATGAGCCCACTTCCTGTTTGGCGGCCTCGCCGCGAATTTCGATTCACTGTTTTGGGCGAACGGTAATACTTCCGAAGACAAAAAGCAATGCGTTGGTAAGGCATCATCTGAGGATGCTCCATGTAAAGTTTGGTGTCGGTCGGACAAAATTTGTGACCCCTGATACATTTTGAGTGTTTTTGACAAAATCCAAAATGGCGGGAAATCCATCATGGCGGAAAATGACGTCACAGGGTGCGTTTAACTCGGGCTGGTCCAAGGATTCCAAAGATACCTGGTTTTTGAAAATTGGCCCAAGGGTTCAAAAGTTACGTGCGTAAACGCATGTCCAACTTTGACCTGTTGGTGGCGCTAGAGGGTTCGAAGTGCCGACATGAAATTTGGTGACATGAATCATGGGACTGTCCCTAATCAGTGTGCCAAATTTTACAACTTTTCACCAGTCGGTTCTATGGGCTGCCATTGACTCCCATGGCGGATTCATAATAATAATAAGAAAACAGAGTAACACAATGGGGTCCTCGCAGCTTCGCTGCTTGGCCCCCAAATATAGCTGCAAGCAGCAATGTGGGGGCCAAGCAGTAGGCCGGAGTAACCACGGCAACTCGACGCTGTTGGCTCAATGCGGCAATGAGACATATGGCCGTAAGCAGTCAGAACAAGTTTCATGTCAAACACGTCAAAAGTTACAAGCCAACTTGCATTTTTGCTAATTTAAGCTATCCTAAAGGTCAAAGGTCACCAAATTTCTCGAGCGTCCTCAGGATCGGGTCACGAGTCCATGCACTAAGTTTGGTTTTGATAGATTCAAAGGTTGCTGAGATATGAGCTCACTTCCTGTTTGGGGGCTTCACACCCTAGAGGTCAAAGGTCACCAAATGTATTGGGTGTCATCCCGATTAGGTCACAAGCCCATATACTAAGTTTGGTGTTGATAGATGCAAAGGCTGCTAAGATATGGGCTCACTTCCTGTTTGCCGGCTTCGCCGCGAATTTCGATTGGCTGCGACGGGCAAACGCTTCTGTCAATTGTTACAGAAATCAAAACACTAACAAGGCATGGTCTGAAGATGGTCTGTGCCAATTTTGGTGAGGATCAGTTGAAATTTGTGACCTAGGGAAATTTGTTAGTGTTTTTGATTAAATCCAATATGGCGGCCGAATCAATTACGTTGATGTCACAAGTTGTCATCTGTCAACATAAGTATCTTCCAAAGTATTACTAGACATCACTAGTACATTGTAATTCTAAGCACAACAGCAGTTATAGGCCAAAAAGCCTGTTTTTGAATAACAGCGCCCCCTAGAGGTCAAAGGTCACCAAATTTCTTGAGGGTCCTCCAGATGGGGTTATGAGTCCACGTACTAAGTTTAGTTTTGATGCGTGAAAGAGTTGCTGAAATATGAGCCCACTTCCTGTTTGGCGGCCTCGCCGCGAATTTCGATTCGCTGTTTTGGGCGAACGGTAATACTTCCGAAGACAAAAAGCAATGTGTTGGTAAGGCATCATCTGAGGATGCTCCATGTAAAGTTTGGTGTCGGTCAGACAAAATTTGTGACCCCTGATACATTTTGAGTGTTTTTGACAAAATCCAAAATGGCGGGAAATCCATCATGGTGGAAAATGACGTCACAGGGTGCGTTTAACTCGGGCTGGTCCAACAATTCCAAAGATACCTGGTTTTTGAAAATTGGCCCAAGGGTTCAAAAGTTACGTGCGTGAACGCATGTCCAACTTTGACCTGTTGGTGGCGCTAGAGCGTATGAGGTGTCGACATGAAACTTGGTGATATGAATCATTGAGCTGTCCCCAATCACTGTGCCAAATTTCACAACTTTTGACCAGTCGGTTCTATGGGCTGCTTCGCTGCTTGGCCCCTAATAAGAAAACTAACAAACACAATGGGGTCCTCGCAGCTTCGCTGCTTGGCCCCCAATAATAAGAAAACTAACAAACACAATGGGGTCCTCGCAGCTTCGCTGCTTGGCCCCCAATAATAATAAGAAAACTAACAAACACAATGGGGTCCTCGCAGCTTCGCTGCTTGGCCCCCAATAATAAGAAAACATAGAAACACAATGGGTGCCTTCGCAGCTTCGCTGCTTGGCCCCCAATAATAGTAAGAAAACTAACAAACACAATGGGGTCCTCGCAGCTTCGCTGCTTGGCCCCCAATAATAAGAAAACTAACAATAACAATAGGTGCCTTCGCAGCTTCGCTGCTTGGCCCCTAATAATAAGAAAACTAACAAACACAATGGGGTCCTCGCAGCTTCGCTGCTTGGCCCCCAATAAGAAAACTAACAAACACAATGGGGTCCTCGCAGCTTCGCTGCTTGGCCCCCAATAAGAAAACTAACAAACACAATGGGGTCCTCGCAGCTTCGCTGCTTGGCCCCCAATAAGAAAACTAAGAATCACAATGGGTTCCTCGCAGCTTCGCTGCTTGGCCCCCAATAATAATAATAATAATAAGAAGAAGAACAAATAGAAAAACAATGGGTGCCTTCGCAGCTTCGCTGCTTGGCCCCCAATAAGAAAACTAACAAACACAATGGGGTCCTCGCAGCTTCGCTGCTTGGCCCCCAATAATAATAATAATAGTAATAATAAGAAAACATAGAAACACAATGGGTGCCTTCGCAGCTTCGCTGCTTGGCCCCCAATAATAATAACAAGAAAACTAACAAACACAATGGGGTCCTCGCAGCTTCGCTGCTTGGCCCCCAATAATAGTTTATAATAATAATAAGAAAACTAACAAACACAATGGGGTCCTCGCAGCTTCGCTGCTTGGCCCCCAATAATAAGAAAAGATAGAAACACAATGGGTGCCTTCGCAGCTTCGCTGCTTGGCCCCCAATAATAATAAGAAAACTAACAAACACAATGGGGTCCTCGCAGCTTCGCTGCTTGGCCCCCAATAATAATAATAAGAAGAAGAACAAATAGAAAAACAATGGGTGCCTTCGCAGCTTGGCTGCTTGGCCCCCAATAATAGTTTATTATAATAATAATAAGAAGAAAACTAACAAACACAATGGGGTCCTCGCAGCTTCGCTGCTTGGCCCCCAATGAAAACACTGTCCATATCACCGCCAACTTTTTATTTTTTGCTGCTGACCCAGCTGTGCCTGTCGCTCAGTGTCAAGTGTCTGAAGCAAAATCCGAGACGTGGGTTGACACCCTGCTTCTGAAGTCTACAGCTCTTGTCCAATCGCACAACCCAGCAGATTAATCCAGGTAGGACACTTTCATACTATGGCTATGGTTATGGCTATGGCTATGGTTATTTAGCAGACGCCTTTGTCCAAAGCGACATACAAATAAATAACAATACAAATTAAATTAACAGTGAACAATTACAAACTAGGGAGAATAGTAATATTATCAGTAAAACAATAATTTTAAGCACTAACCTAATGAGAAATAAAACAGTGAAATGAGAATAGCAATCAAATAAGTCACTCAGTTAATTATATATAATAATAATAACTAAAGCATGGTATTGCTAAATTTAAGGACAATAGCAAAATAAATTTCAAATTCTATCAATAGACAAATTATAACAAAACAATACTATTATACAAACCATAACACATCACAAACTCAAAGGACTAAGTGCATATTAAATAAATATGCCTTAAGACCCCTCTTAAAAGATCCAAAGCTGTTGCTGGAACGGAGAGCACTGGGCAACTCATTCCACCAACACGGAACCACTGAAGAATAGGATCTACAATTTGACCTAGCATGTATGGTTGGTCGACATAACAGACGCTCCTCAGAAGATCGCAATGGGCGATCGTGACTAATTCATAAAGTCACGATAGTCCGTTTGTTTATTTGCATATGAATCAGCATGTTGTGGCCATAGACGACGGTGTTTATCTTACTTTTGATCCAATTTGATTGATTTGAGCGTGGCTATTTTAAGTAAGTAGCCTAGTCTAGTGGGTTACTGTATTCCGGAATGGTTATCACAACGGTTTCGTTTGCTACAGACTTTTCATAGATACTTGGATCATTCAATCAAATTACACATATTAGCCTACCATTTGTTGAAATATCACAATTTCACGTTTAAAGGGATAATCCGGAGTGAAATGCACTTTAGATCAATTTTTCGGACTATTGGGAGTACATACGTTGAGTTGACACCAAAATCATGTCATTCGGATGTATTTTGAGAAAGTTCGAGTTCACCGTTTTTAGCCAAAACTCGTTAGCCTGGAAGTGACCGGGGCAGGTCCTTTCGCCACTACAAAACGCTATTTTTATACCTCTTCTACTGTTCCAAACAACACTACACTTACGTGGTAGTGAGTAGAGGGTCCCTAAAGCCAAACCGAAGTATCCCCACGTCTTTATGTGGTCGGATAGAGAGTCCAGAATGAATTTAATCGAGTCAGTACCTTTCCGGAAATGTTAGTAAAGTGTTGTTGAAGCGTTGCGCTGCTGCCGCCGCGACATTTCCGGAAGGTACTGACTCGATTAAATTCATTCTGGACTCTCTATCCGACCACATAAAGACGTGGGGATACTTCGGTTTGGCTTTAGGGACCCTCTACTCACTACCACGTAAGTGTAGTGTTGTTTGGAACAGTAGAAGAGGTATAAAAATAGCGTTTTGTAGTGGCGAAAGGACCTGCCCCGGTCACTTCCAGGCTAACGAGTTTTGGCTAAAAACGGTGAACTCGAACTTTCTCAAAATACATCCGAATGACATGATTTTGGTGTCAACTCAACGTATGTACTCCCAATAGTCCGAAAAATTGATCTAAAGTGCATTTCACTCCGGATTATCCCTTTAAGGTTAATTCTGGTGCATTATTGCTAGCCTACTTGAAGCTTATGTTTTCTTGGAAACTAGGTCTTGCTAATGGTTTCCTGTTTTATTTTCAGGTTCCTTGAATGCTCTAAAGAAAACCTGCCCTCAAGTTTGTTGCTTACCTTCATTTGACAGTATCTAATCTAAGTTAAATAGTTTGTTAAACAACAGCCTATACAGTGTTTTTAAGGAAAAAAAAAAAAAAATGGGGGGACTTGCATGCCTGCATGCAAGCAAAAACATGTCAAATGTAAATGATAGGGGCCCATGTAGTCCACTCAAACATTTTTCCAATTGGCTCACTCCCACTTGGAAGGGCATAGGCTACTTATTAAACAAGGGTAACATTTTGATTTAGATATAGCCTGACAGGATGTGATACAGTTAGAGTTTGCTAAGTGGATGTATAGGACTATGAGCATTGGTATGACATAGATCATGATTCATGAGGCCAGAAGGTGCCTGTTTACATGCCGTTGTAATGTTACGGTAGTGCCCTATCGCCGGAAACTTCCTGTTGAATCGTTGAGTGAGGTGGAGAATCCATGGAAAGGCATCACACTAAACCGATGTATTGCCCTGGCCATGATAATTGTGGTGGTCAGCTCAGGTGTTGAGCAAATGCAAGGTAATAACTGTTTTTACTGTTGTTTGGCATGAATTTTGCATTTCCACTGGCCCATGCAATAGATATGTTATTTTTCAGTCTACAGTTTACAGTATTAGTGCACTCCTTACCTCTGTATTATCATCACAATCAGATTAGGATTCAGATTATATTCACCTTTGTTTTCCTATGTATACTGAGGTTTTCCATGTGTGACTGATGATTTGTATTGTTGAGCACATGGTTCTAATGCAGGGCTCTTCAATTAGCGGCCCGCGGGCCGGATCCGGCCCCCGAGATACTTTGTACTGGCCCTTGAAGTGTTGGCTGATGATGTTATATGAGCAAATCCTTATATTCGGTAGAGGCGTAAATAACTTGTGGAAAACACGATAATGGAGGTACAGCGATAGGCTACACTGCGAGTAGCGCCTAAAAACAATGTTCGGTGCGTTGCCGTTGTAGGCTACTGTGTTACTGTGTATCATGCAAAGACGTTACTAACTTGTGTCTTGCTTCGCTTTTACGCAGCGTCACCAACATGTTGACGTGCGCCAAATCCAAGTTGTTTCCCTCAAAGCATGAAGCATTTTTAGGGCATGAAATTTCACCGGTAGTGCTCTCCAAGTCCTCTCCAAGCAGATCCTTGCGAAAACATTCGCCACTCGTAATGTAGCTATTGGAGCAAATAGGAGTAACTTTGGTGGCATCATTTCTGTTGCATGCTCTCACTCGCTCTGAAGTCTTGCAGCCATTGCACCTCAGCCAATTGCACGTAACGTTTAGAACGAGTGAAACATATTAGCTTAATTTCAACGTAAATTGCCACTATGTTGGAGTATATGAGCTAGTAACATTTTAACGGGTTGCACCACGCAAATAGTTTCAGTGTGAAACTAATAGGCCTACACATCCATCGCCTTGATGTCAAGTCTACTGTACTGTAAGTACTGTAACATTGATTTGTGAACACGTTCGTCCAATTTAAATGTGGGGACGTTAAATGTACAAGTATGTTGATAAGAGTTAAATATGCGACCGATAACGCACATTAAATTCATTTGAACACTGTTTTGAAACCTGTTTGTACCCATTGGAAATTGTATGGACCTATCAGTTACTTCGCAAAGCTCTGCTTCCATTGCTGTTAATGTTATCACAGATTTCATATTAGCCATATTAGCAATGTAGACTCAGTGTCACCTTCCCAATGCCTACCACTGTGGTAATCTGGGTCTGTGGTAGAAATATTCCCAAAACACAAATACAGCAAAATAACCACCAAAAAACGATGTTATGTTTTTACAAAATGCAACATATTAGCAATATAGATCCAGTGTCACCTTCCCAATGTTGGTCTACTACTGTGGTAGTCTGGGCCTGTGGCAGAAATATTCCCAAAACACAAATACAACAAAATAACCACCAAAAAACAATATTATGCTTTTACAAAATGCAACATATTAGCAATATAGATCCAGTGTCACCTTCCCAATGCTGGCCTACCACTGTGGTAGTCTGGGCCCGTGGCAGAAATATTCCCAAAACACAAATACAACAAAATAACCACAAAAAAAAAGATATTATGCATTTACAAAATGCAACATTTGAACACACATATTGGTGCTGTTGTAGTTTATTATCTACATTTGTACGTGATTACTCATATTTCAAGCGATATTTCTCCGGCCCCTCAGTTGTGATACCTGTCATGAACTGGCCCCTATTACAAACTAATTGAATAGCCCTGTTCTAATGTATCCAGCATCCTGCATTATTTCAGAGGCCATGGATACCTTCCTGGAGGAGGAGGATGGTCTGAGCCTGACTGACAGAATTATTCAGGTACTTAACCCTTATGTTGTCCTTGGGGTCAATTTGACCCCAAGCAGTGTTTAACATCATAAAATATATGGTTCACTTTTTTTGTTTTGCTTCAAGTTTCATGACTTTTCCTTATTTGAAGGGTACAACAGAGTAAACATGAAATTTGCACAAAAATATGTTTCCAATGTCCTGTAAAAAAAATAGTTACGTTGGTGGTATTGGGGTCAATTTGACCCCATTTTTATGAAACATGATGAAAATGAATATTTGACAAATTATGGATATTATTATTGTAATAGTATGAGAACATGTAGCTATTATCATTATTCCATATACAAGTACATATTACATATAAGTTATTTTGGCAGGTCTGAAAAAGTCCAAAAAGTCAGCCTTTGGGCTGTTGACACTGGATTGGCCATATTGCCAGTCAGGGTTCCAGGGTTCATAAAGGGGTGTGGGGGGGTGGGATTGTTTTGTAGGGCTTTTGATAGTGGTTATTACACTCTTGTTAAGTACCTACCACAAAAAAAAATTGGGTAAAAAAAATAATTTTAATCATTTTTGAGAGTTTTTTGTAGCTGGGGTCAAATTGACCCCAAGGACAACGAACGTCGTAAGATTTTAGGACAACATGAGGGTTAAAGCCACGGACCTTCCTTGGTTCGAGGTCTCTTTGCCTGGGGAGAGTTTGCTTTGGGAGAAATGTACAGACGCTCAGTGGGAGGTGTGTTGCTTTGATCACATGACTTGCTCCCTCTGTGTCGGTACCAGCCTGGCAGCATGCTGTGGGACACCGTGGCATTCTGGAACTGGGGCCGGGAAGATGACACGCAAAAGAGACGATCGATACGCAAAAAGATCCATAAACGAGACCCGACCGTCAGACTTCTGAGGGAGAAATCTATGTTGGAAGCACTGGATGGAGATGACTGAGGGGATGGGGGCTGAAGAGAGAGGCTCATAGAGAATGTGATAAAAAAAAGAGGGAAGGAAAGAGGAGGGACATGTTGGAAGAGGAGACAATGGTGATAGTGCTGATGAATGAATCATCAGACAGTCGCATCGCTCAATAAGCTCAAAAACTAAGCCAATGACAGGATGTTACTATGACTCATGCCATTAGGGCAGATTTACCTACACCAAGATTTCACACTTTGTTCAGCACTAGCATAACTTAGAGATATTGGAAAAGAGAGAAAGAGAAGCAATATATGCTTTTATAAATCAGTGTTTGTAATACTAGTTTTGTCGCTGTTAATAAATGACATTTCTTGGTTCAAATATTTTGTCCATCTATGTAAATGTCATGTTACTGCTCCCTAAAGCATTTTATTCAGAGGTTGCTTGAGCTAAGTCAATCAATACTTGTATGCACTGTGCAGTCATGATCATGACTCATCAATTTGTATGCAAACTTACAGATCACCCAGACAGCCTTTCACCTTTACATAACTGAAGTGGTTTTAATGATTTCTTCTGAAAAGGCATCTGATCTGTGTATCCCTACGTACATCAAAAAATATATAAGGAATTAAGGAATGTGTCAGTTAAAGCACAGTTGTGGTAATATGTAGATAGGGAAATAAATACAGTTGTGATGTATCTACAGCGTAATAATATAATTACATGATGGTAGTGTGGTCAAAAATTCCAGGCACACTCAGGTGTGAGAAAACACTGCAGGTTTATTGACGATACCGGGAACAGGTCACTAGCCACATCATAGCTCTGATAACACTGTTCGAAGATCTCTAGGGCAAGGCCCATCTTATACATGGTTAGTTACATTGTGGTAATAGAAATCACATGGGTACAATGGTCTTTCCCAAAACTCCACATACATGCAAAAATACAACAATACATGAACACTTCTTGGACATAGCATGTGATCCACACACCATACGCAAGTCATGTGGGCAATCCAAGTAAGTAAGATAATAGGTCAATATAATACATATATATCCCTCAGCATTCTCTGGTCGTAGCATGTTCTCTGTCAGGGTCTTCCTAATATTACTGCCTCAGGCAGAATACCCTTAGCTCGTGACAAAGGGGGTCGCATGACCTTTATTAGAAAGTCATGACATGGAGAGAGCAAACGACAGACAAAGCAAAGTTGAGGCACAGTATTGAATGTATAGAAAAGCATAAAAATAATATATGAAAATGTAATGTTAAATCAGCTATGTAATAAATGTTAATTAGTATTTACTTCTAACACATACGATTTGTTAGTAATCCAAAATTTCTACTACAGTAGTGAGAATGGTAGTGAGAAGAAAAAAAAGCATGCACAAGTCTGTATATTTGTGCACTGTCATGTTAGTGGTCTGTGGTCGGAAACACAAACATCAGTTTGAATGAGTTCAGCGGCAGCCACATTCCTTGGCCACCATATTTGTCTTGACAGAGAAGGTGGTGCCATCCTTGTCCAGCTCTAGGACCACCAGGTCTCCATACTCTATGGGCACGCAGCAGGGGGTGCGGCCAGTCCAACCCCCCTTTTGCACCATGCTGTTAATCAGGATGGCATGATTGTTGCCCTTGGGCAAAGGGAAGCCACACTCGCCCTGACAGTTGTTGATGGTGGCCACAGAAGGCTCCAGACGGAAGGCCTCGGAGATGGTCAAGCTCTGCAGGCGACAGGGGTTGTGCTTCCCTGGATTCTCCTCACCCGCTCCGCGAGTTGACCTCTGTGATCGCTCAGCCTCCCAGGCCCGCAGGACAGTCTGCAAGGCCTTGAGCAACAGCAGGGCACAGTACTGGACCTCACCGGACTCCCCATCACCTGCAGACACATGCTAATGTCAGGACAATTCTGCCATTGCTGTCAATAGCAATTCCATCCTAATTAATGAAGAGTTGTGAGTTTATGTGTGAGCATGTGTTAAGGTATATTAAGTTGACCAGTAGATTAAGTTGTGGTATGTTTGGATTAAACAGAGACAATAACTGGGATAGACGTCACACATTGATTAGTCTAGTCCCGAACACAATGAGAAACTTCTCTCATCACCTGATTGATCCACCCCTTCAGCTGGCAAGGCGCTAAGATCACTTAGCCTCTGTAGTCTGTCAGTCAAATGCCCAGCTCCCAGCTCATCGCGCCGAAACTGGGCCCACGCGTCATTCAGCCCCTCCCGAAGCATGGACAGCAGCGGTGCCTGGAGAGAGAGCCCCACGCGGTGGCCGAGCAGATCGGAGCTCCACTGGGGAAAGGAGAAGAGGGTAGGCGTTGAGGAGTTCAGTAACCCCAGCAGGAGGCCCTCACTGGAGGACTCGCCCAGGGTCAGGGGTGGCATAGAGCTCAGCAAGGCCAGCGGGAGAGTCACGGCACGTCCGTCAGGTGAGGACAGCGCCTGCTTCTTGGGGAGAACGTCACTGAGGAACCTCTGGAGCTCACACAAGAACTGGTATGTTCTGGAAGGTGGCGGCACTGGAGATGGGGCTCTGTTTAAACAAAAAGGAAACAAAATTCAAACATCCATTACTCCAGTCACACCTCAGTGACCATCGATCAAGTCAGTTTCGTTTCCATTGCACACAAATTGATGATCCTCGAAAACATTGCCAAACAACTCACAGATAGAATTACAAGGGAGCGTGAAGATTCTCTATGGAGTCTAAGTCCAGATACATATTCAGAGAGACAAAAAAAATTGATAGACAAAACAAACAAGTCCCACATGAGACATAAAGTTTCACTTAACACATATGACCGTACCTGTGATCAATGGAGGTAATGCCCCCAGGCTTATCCTCATGTGGTGACTTGTTTGGAAGAAAGACCAGCAGAGGTCTCTTCAGGGCATCTTCTTCTTTACCACGTCTCATTAGCACGTTTTGGACTTCAGACAAAGACAGATTTGGCCCTAAAATCATTTCAACCACATAGAGAGAATAAATACCCATTTTCATATTGATCAAACTCCAGAAAATAAGAGATAGGTACTTACCGCTGTTTGGCTGCTTCAACTCAACAGTGATTCGTATGGTCTGCAGTCTAGGACTCACTGTTTCAGGGACTCTTCTGGTCAGCACGATGAATTGAGTTTCCACCGAAAGGCATGCAGTCTGGGAGAAGGGCCAGGTCACTTGGTCAGGCATGGCATGTGGGACAGTATACAGATTCTGCAGCAGGTACTGACATATTCTTTATTCCATGAGACTTTTCACTTGATCATGTTTTTAGCTTGTTTGGGTTGGAGTGGCTGTCATTTAGTTTGAGAATGGAGGACATCTGGGTGGCGTTTGCATCTCTAATGCTGATAGGGGAGATACAGGCCTAGGAATGCAGCGGTGCAGATGCACTCTATTTCTGAGGTGTCTTTTGCAAGTTTTATGCAATTTGCAGACCCGGAAATCAAGAAGTCAATGCTATTTTTTGAAACAGTGTGTTTTTGATGGTAACTAATTGCTATGTTTTAGTTCCTAGAAGTCTAGTGTCATCGACATTTAGTAATTTAATCAACTTTGATTTCTGGTTCAGTGGAAATTTCTCCCTGCATCAGACGCTGAATTCGGTCTTGCTTGGGTAAAACTCAATTGTAAATGTCAGAATGTGATTCAAAAACAGAGCACATATACAAAGTTGCTACACCATGACCAAGAAAACAAACAAACAAGAAGTTCTGAAAGGTTAACCTGTTTGTTGGGAAAGAGCATATCGCTCCTGAAAGTAACTTCAAGGATCTCTGTTCTTTTGGAGGCAACAAAGAACAACAGCATCGTGGGAGCCACTGTGCTGAGGTGTGTCCTCTCTTCAAAGGCCGGAGGAACTTCAAAGGTCAAAGAAACGCTTCCTGTTTCCTCTCCAGGAACCCAGAGTTCTGACATAACACAAACCAAAGTAAGCAATATCAATACTCTTACAGCATTGCAGCTATTCATACCACACAGCTGTTTTGAAAATGCCCTTTCAAAACAGAATGAACAAAGACTGTGTTTAAGGTTTAGAGTTCAACTCTAAAAGCATTCTCCAAAGGTGCACATTGACTTTTTTTTTTCGTGAGATAGCTTTGATAGGACAATTCATTTGATTGACAACTCATTTCTTTTCAACATCCAAGACTAAATCTGAAATAATTCATTTAAAATATATACTGTATAGGCCTATATATTTATTTTTTCAAAGTAGCACGATAACAAATGTACCTTTATCCAGATGTGTTGCCCAAGGGCCCACACTGTCACCATCTCTGTCTGCAAGCAGTGTGGCCAGAGACGAGAGCCCTGCCTCAGCTGAGCCATCACTCCCAGTGCAAATCCCAAACCGAGTCAAGGTGTCTCTACCCAACTCACTCTCCCTGCTCCAGCCATCTTGCAGGGCAGACAGGGCTTCTTTCAGTCCATTACCTAAACCTCCAGCAATGGCAGCAAAACATGGAGCTTTCCCAGATTCCCCACTGTGCAGGGAGGGGACGGGCCTTCTGTTGATCAATGGAGGCTGCGTGAACAAGTCCTGTCCCTTTTGAGCATCATCTTGGCTGAGGCTTGATTTCAGGACATCCACCTGACTTCCTTGAAGGCAAAATAATGACCATAATGCATTGAATAAAATGCCAATTAAATGGAAAAAAAAGGACAATATGGAGCTGTTGTGAATCTAGGCCATAACATAAAAAATATGCAAACAATACAAAAAATGTAACCACAAAAATACTTATATGAACATACAGAAATACAATCTTATCTAATCTAGAAATCACAATACATCTACCATACATGGGAAATACAACAACAACAAAATGAAGACACACCTCTACTTCCTCCCTGACCACGGGCATCATCAGCATCTGTTCTCAACACCCCAGCTCCCAAAAGCCCCACATGCTCGCCGAGAGCAGCAGGCATAGCAGACGACTGATCTGGCACGGGGTGCTCCGACCTGGGCTTCTGACCCACTTCCTGTCTGGGAGGCTTTAAGGTGCCGTCTTCGCTTTCTTCCAGGGGAGTGGTGCTAATGGGGGCAAGACCCAGTGGCAGAAGCAGGAGCAGGGACAGCCACATGTCAAAGGTGTTTTGACCTGCTTTCGTAAGTTCCTGTTGTCTGGATGGACCCCGAGAGAAAGACTGGCTTTATATCAGCCGAAGGCTTCTTCGGGTTCCCCAGAGCGGGAGCTGTCAGAGGAGAGGAGCAGCACAGGACAGGACTATGGCCTTGAATGGGTTATGGGAGGTGGAGTTTGGGTGCTGTCTCATGGAGAGGTATGAAACTTGCTGTCCACACGTAGAGATATTGTTTACTACACTGCTCCAGTGTGTGTGTGGTGAGGGCGAGACCTGGAGGCCACACACACACACACACACACACACACCCTCCTGTCTGGCCAATTCTGTTCATATCAGCGGTGATGAGATATGGGAATCACATTTTTGGAGCTTCAAAATGCTCCTTTTGTTAATAGCGTTCATATTCCTCTCCCTCGACATGTGGAGTATTTGAATTAGAGAGGAAGCATGTAATTGTAGAATATGAAGCTCCAGTTGTCAAGAAGACCTACACTTTTGTCCTACACAATAACATCTCTTACCACTACTCAAGTATACTTCACTTTCTCTACACATTTTCCCTTAGCACTAACCGAAGGAGCTTCGCTATGAATACAATTTTACAATACGACGGCACATATTTATATATAACTCCGTGAGGGCGTTCAAGAAGTTCTAGATAGGCAACTGTTATGTAATAAATGTGATTGCTGCTCTCAGCTCTCTCCACTCTTTTCCCTCTGTGGACTGAAGTGCATGAGTGGGTATGTGAGGATCGGCTAGAATACAATCTTCAGGGGAAAATGTGTCTCACCTCTGTGTTCCTGACCAGAGGGAAGACAGCTGCTTTTCTGTTGTGCAGAATCTCAAGGTCTCTCCTCTGTTTCCAGTGGGTGCCGGGTGACAACAGATGTCAAGGTCCTTGCTAAAAAAAAAAAATAAACCCCAGGATCCAATGAAATAATAAAAGAGAAATACTACAAAAAATGATGTCCTATTTTGGGGAGGGAGTGTTTTTCTAACTTTGTCTCACACAGTCTTCACAGCATGAACTGGAGGACAATTCATCTTTTCATGAACTAGCCATGATGTTGAAATTGGGTTTCTGATAAAGCCCTCTTATCTTGGAGACTTGAACCCCCTTTGACCAAGATGTTAGCCTACAACTGCCTTCAGATGTACTTAAGTATCTACTCAGATAGGCCTACACATGGAAAAACGGATGCCAATTATCTGGTAAACATTCTCTAAAAGCTTCTCTAAAAGTTTTCATTGTTTGTGTCAAACAAATTGTGAATTCTTTGTAACACTGAAACAGGAGTTGAATTAGGCTATAGGCCTACTCTGTGCTGAAAGTGATGCTCAGAGCTCCACTGGTTTCCTCTGTGCAAACAAAACATTCAGAAAGACGTAGCAGAATTATGTGAACAATTTTAGGGTATGTTTTTCCCCCATTGGTTGTTGCATTAAATCTTACCTAGATAGGCTGGGCAAACCCTGTCTGATCTGCCGGAGATTTGGATTTCGCCCAGCAGCTCAGGCTGAAAACATCTGCACATCTATCTTGCTTCCTGTCCACATCATCTGGGTCCAGTCACAAACTAGCTTATCCAAAAGGTGCACCCATATCGTTGGTCTGATTGTTTGAAGGACTATCCAAAAGCGTAGTCATATGAAATTATGCCCATGCCTCTTATGCAGGGCCGGATTAACAAATCATAGACCCTTGGGCACGAATATCTGATAGAAGTCGATCAGTCTGTGGCACTGAAGGTGTTATGAGAGCCCAGGTTGCTGTATTCATTTGCTTGGACACAGAGCTCTGCGGGAGCCAGGGGGGAGGGGGAAGAGCTGGGGTTGGGGAGCACCAAGGGACACCCAGGAGCAACAGTGGCGAGGAAAAGCTCCCTTGTCCAGGAAGTGTGCATTTCGTAAGACCCCTAATTGTCGGCCGTTTCGTTCGAAAATTCTAAAACAACAATGTTTTTTAATACCTTAAAATAACATTTGCTAAATGAACCTCACATATTTCGGTAGCCATAGGTGTGTATATTAGCACAATATCTGGCTTGGTTCTTACCGGGGCTTTTATCGCCTGAAATATCCAATTTAGTTTACCATGCTCGGGAGTTTAGCGCTGGCCGGGGGGGTTCATTGTCGGCCTTTTCACATTCTACATCAAAGATTATTCTACAACAGATGTCTTTGATCGGTAGCATGGATCCCTATGACAGACCGTCTGAGAGTGGACGTGAGACCCTGAAAGTGATACAAAGACACTCCGTTGTTGATTTTTTTTACCTGACGATCGTAGGCACGGACGTGACATCCAACAACACAACAGGTTCGTCCCATGATGTGTGAAAAACAGTGTTAGAAACAGCGAGTTAGCAATGTTTTACGATGTTTACAATGATACAGCATTGGCAGCAACGTACAAGTGGCCTCACTCTTTATGCATCCCATACGCCACCGCGGCGCAACCGCGAAATGTTCGCCACATAGACTGTATATATAGACCTGGGCTGCATCCGAATAGTCAGTACATACTAGCTTCGTTTAGAACGTACTACTCAACCGTCAATTTAGTACGTTATTTATGTATGCGAGCGAGTAGTAGGCATACAATTCGGACGTACTGGGCAGCCATTTTGCCTGTCCTTTGACCCCGGATGTTTACATGTGACGCGAACACAATGACCGACGCATGCCGCGAAATTTTAAAGCCACCTCGGAGAATTGACCTCAGAGCCGTTTATTCGTCTTATTTCTCTTTAAACCGCTGAACGTATTTACGAGAATGACCTCCGAGCCGTTTATTCATTAAGTTTTGCTTGACACAACTGAACGTATTTACGAGAATTTACCTTAGAGCAGTTCATTCATCTTGTTTAGCTTGACACGACCCGTCTCCATTTTTGGCCGGGGGAGTCCTGTATTTTACCCTTTCTAGCCGTCCACCCGCAGTATTTCACCGTAAATCTCCCAGCTGACTAAACTGGCTTCATATGTCAACGTGAACTTGAGATTTTTACCGGGAGACGACGGCCCCTTGTCCCGAACAGTCCTGCTGCAGTTTGCCTGACGTGACTCGCGGGAGACATCGCGGAATTTTGTGTGCAATAAAAATAACTTTCATTACTCATTATAATGAGCATGCATTACTGACTAAATAAATTGCTATGATGTAGTTTAAAACAAACCACTGTTGTAAATAAGACTAGTAAACAGGCCTGCATTGTAGCACATTAATTCAATAACAAGTGTGTTTCGTACCTATTTAACCAAACAGCATAACATGACGTGCATAACAGTATCTAAACGTTCAGTAGGCTAGCCTACAATTGTTCCAGAAATCACACATGAAAAGGTATCCCTTCGATTTCAATTCATTTTACATTTTGCACATTCCAACAGAATAACCCAGGTGTGCCTGACCTCAGTAGTTCTTGAATTCCCCCCTGGGGATCAATAAAGTATCTATCTATCTATCTATCTATCTATCTAATCACAATAATCAGACCACCTACCAAAAGTACTTGAAAATTCACACAAATCCAGTAAAATCCAAATCTAGTAAATAAATGCATAAGCTTTTATTAGTTTAACAAACAAAACCTAGCAATTGAAATTTTAAGAATGATACAAGCTTTTACAACAATCTACATGTAATAATAAATATTTGAAAACTGTATAATGATTCAAATAAATAAAGTAGCCTATAGTTAAACATAGGTAGTGTTACATAAATATTTTAAGAAGCTTTTAAAAGAAGCTTTTAAGTGTTAAGAACTTCTTAGGAGCGTTCTTTGAGCGACCCTAAACTTCTGACCGCTAGTGTAACATTTAAAAGCCCAACAGCCACCACTCATACCCAACCACAGACAGTGTACCATGACCCACACTTTAGTGAAAACACTGACCAAACCAAACAATCCTATCATTCACTGTCAAAGCTCCACATGAAGCTGCCGAGACAACTCGCAGTATCTTTGTAAATCACAGGACAGATAAAGGGTGTTTTTTGAATATTGAAGAAGAAATCCGGCGAGTTTTCTCATAGATCTCTGTTTCTCAAGCTGCCTTGCTGGGTTAGCTGCTGGTTGTAGCAACTCAAGCTAGGTAGGCAGTGTGTCTGCTCCGACCTCCTCATCACTGCGCATGCGTCCAATCCTACTGCGCAAGCGTACTTCAAATTGGCTGCAAGATGGCGTCGCCGCGGTTGCTTCAATTCCATAGAACACTGCTGAATGCAGACACACTGTCCAGTTCTATATATACAGTCTATGGTTCGCCACGTCACATTCCCATTCTGCCGCTCCGATAGGTCCTTTACAACAGTATAAATGCAGCTAAACGGTAAATACTCGACACGCTAAACACATGAAGTAGGCTATTACGATTTCAGAGAACACTTACAACACATTACTTCATGGAAATCATGTTAAAGCAAGTTTAGCTATATTAGCAAACCTACGGCATACCAGTATGAATCAACTATGTAAACATCACACAAACTTACTTCTCGTCAATGACTCACAGCTTTCAATATCAAAGACTGGATTAAGACTGAAAGACTGAATATTATTAAAGGCAGGAAAACTATAACTTTCTCGGAGCACACTGCACAGCGAACTTGCACGTCTGCTCGTTACTTGACTATAAGATACGGAGATACGGGACAGAACCGCAAATGTATATGATTGGTCGGTCGAACGCTGGTTGTTCCCATTGGCTGGCAATCCGGAAACTATTGCTGTACCTTAGGTTTGCTTTCAAGATGGCGGAGAATACAGGCATTTGTTATGATTTATATTAATGTTACCGTTTTGTTTAACTCTGAAACCCCAGAATCTGCTTAAAGGCCCATTCATGCTCAACGTAAAATACGAATACGGATACGTGTGGAGTGTTTCACACGTTCTTTCCGTTGATTTCGTCCGTACTTTGACATGAAATTGAGGAGCTTACGATTACGGATGAAACGGATGAAACGTTGCAATACCGAACACTACCACAGGAATATCACACGAAAAAGTGGGGGCGCTATGCATTCACACGTAAAATACGGACGGAGGTATGGAGAAAGGAAACATACCCGACTTATGGGTAAAGCACCGCGAGTTACTTTGATTGGTTTAAACCGTTAATAGCCTTCTGATTGGCTAGATATCGAGACGAAGGTAAATACCCCGCCTCTTCCTGTCTCTTTTAAAATCGAGCTATCGGTCTATGGTTGCGGTAAGTAAGCACACGAAATGTTTAGAAATTACGTTATTAACCTTCGGTATTCCTAAAGGAAATCCAAAGAAGGGTTTATACAAGCACAATACAGTGATACAGGAACGATATAACGTATTTGTTTGTTTGCTTGCTGCATTTCATACTATCAACATAAGCTGACGCATTGGTCACGATATGTGCTAATGTTGTTGTCAACTAGCTAGCAGTTGCATTAGATTTCATAGTCAACTTAGAATATAATTGTCAACTGTACCTGAATCATTTGTAAATGTATATGATAACTCTTATTTGATCTGTACAGCATGCACGTAGTTTATGAAGCGTTTCTTATTCATTATGGTTTGTATATTGCATAGTTACTTTCATTAAAGCATGCATGTAATGGGTTATATGGATATTTTCCTTCATGTAGTATCACCAATTTTTAAATTGTTTACTGTTATATTGAACTATTGCATTGATGTTATTTTTTTTAATGGTTATTAGGACAGTTATCTTAAACATATTATAGGCCTACATCAATTTCTGTGAGGACAGCTGCATACCAACACACAACGACAAACCTTGGTTTACTGGTAGACTCAGAAAGTTTTATTGCATTGATGTTATTTTTTTATGGTTATTAGGACAGTTATCTTAAACATATTATAGGCCTACATCAATTTCTGTGAGGACAGCTGCATACCAACACACAACGACAAACCTTGGTTTACTGGTAGACTCAGAAAGTTAAGGATGGAAAAGGAAGAAACGTTTCAGAGTGGAGACAGAGACCGCTTCAAACCAGTAAAAGGTTCAACAAGGCTGTGAGGGAGGCTAAACACATGTACTCTATGAAACTACAACAGCAGTTCTTAGCCAATGCCTCTGTCTGGAGAGGGGTCAGGTAGCTTACTAGCTTTCAACCTAAAGCCCCCAATACTACAATCTACAACTTGCCAACAGCCTGAATAACTTCTACTGTTGTTTTGACAGGCAATGGGACAATCCTCTACCATCTTCTACCATCTTGAGCAACCATATGACAGCAACCCCCTGTTGTCTATTACCTTAAAAGTCCCTCCTCCCATCACCATGACTTCTCTCTCCGTATTAGAGAGAGATGTAAACACTGTTTTTAAAAGACAGAACCCCAGTAAAGCATTGTATCTCCATTCACTCTGAAGTACTGTGAAGCACACTTCATCTTCCAGCATTTGGAGTGTGCAGACACCAATGCCAGGATACTCTTTGTGGACTTTAGTTTGGCCTTCACCATAATCCATGTTTGGCTGCAGGACAGGCCTTCAACATCATCATCCCGGCCAGATCATTGACTACATGTCACACAGGAAGTAACATGTGAGGATGGGCAGGCATGTCTCATCAGACAATCAGCACTGATGCCCCCAAAGGCTGCTTTATTTCTCCCCTGCTTTTCTCCCTGAACAGCAACCACTGTCTCCAGTCACAAGTCTGTCAAGCTAAGAGAGATTGACAGTCTGCTAACTTGATGCAGTGACCCCCCATCATACTCCATGACTCCCCCAGTAAAGTGTACTCCTTGCAGCAGTTGAGGAAATCCAACCTGCCAAAGTCGATGATGGAGCACTTCTACTCTTCTCATCATAGAATTCATCCTCACTTCCTCCATCTCCATCTGCAGTGGATCATTTGCTCTGCTGGGAGAGTGATTGGCTGCAGCCTGCCTTCCCTCCAGTCTGTACACCTCCAGGACCCTGAGGCGGGCAGGAAAGACAGCTTCAGACCCCTCCCTCTCCGAACACTCCCCTCTGGCTGTAGGTCCATCATGACCTCATGCCACAAAAACAGTTTCTTCCCCTCTGCAATTGGACTCCTCATCAAAGCATATCCCCCCCTTTTTGCGTAGTGTTTTTGTACTTGCATCTGCACTTTGTCATATTTCTATATAGGCCTATTTAAGCAATAATCCCCAAGAGGCCGTAGTTTACACTGAGTTTAACAGTGAAGGGCCATTGTTTGGCATGACGCGAAAGCGGACTGCCTAAAACCCCCCTTAGCTGTTCTAAAGTCAGTGTAAACTACGGACTCAAGTGGCTTTTTGCTTTTCTAAAACGGTTACTACGTCTATCTTAGATTTCATGAAACAAAAACACAACAATGAGTAATAAGGTATTCATAGATAATCATTGTTCCGCCAAGAAATATATTTCCTCCATCTGAATGGTTGCCATGCAACAATGAGACGCAGCTACTCTTTCTAACTTTAGTGTAAGTTGTGGTAGCGCATTGCTTTAGAACGAAATGCGCTCAAGGTGTAAGCTTGTATGTTTGTGTTTTACAATGGCATCGAACGCGATCATAATCAAGGACTTTTTATGTGTCTTCCACCATTTCACCTAGTCAAATTCTTTTTCATGTGGAAAAGAAAATAACTGCAATAAAATGATTCTGATTCTGAAACCTATCCCTCTGTACTTATGTTACATCATGTCACACACTCCAAGTAGATGTTTGTATACTCATGTTTACTTCAAGCTAATAAGATAGTTGATATATGATATATATCAGACAGCTGATATATTCGGTGTACTAATAAATCAGTTGCATTTTTAGACATGCTCTCTAAATAAACCTTGATCCATTTTTATGCATTCAGTAATTTAGCTGATTCTTTTTAAACCATAGCGACTTACAAAATGTAGCTATGCAAATTGTACATTCGTATGTCTTATTTAACTTGTACTCTGTTCATACTACGATTTAGACATGCCTAACCTTCGTCCAAGAACCTTCGCTCAAAGGAAGAGACGCTTCAGCCAAGCGCAATGGCATCAGGTGGAGAAGAGGGTAAGTAAAGGTATTTCTGTATGGTGTGTGGGGGGGGGGGGGATTACATGTCTGAAGATTGTGATGCTAATACAAGTCTGCTGTTCGTTCTTCTCATGATTCTTAACTTATAGATGTCGAACTGGTGTCAAAAGGCCCAAAATGAATTCGCCTCAACACCCCTCTGCCTTTCTGTGTGGATTGATACACAGAAAGGCAGAAGTAATGTTAATTTTGCAGGTATAGTTTTGTCCATAATTTAACCCCAGTAAGATAAGGCTGACAGTGTATCATCTAATCTTGATGCAGTGTTTCCCCTACAATGTATTCAGCAGTTGCGCAGCACCACGGCTGGATTTTCAGCACCACTGCAACATCTTCACATGATCAGTAATGTCACCACAATTAGGCCTACTTCCACATTCTAAAAGCACAACGGCCAACGTCATCGTTGAAATTAGGGTACTTGACAGACCCTAGCACCACTGCTGGAAAAAATTCTAGGGGAAACACTGTGATGACATATGAAGTTGATCAGATTAAACCTATAACTCCACACAAAATTTTAGATTATTAAAAATCCCATCGCCATTCTGACCAAGAGCATTTCAATGCCTTTTCTGGAATTACATTGTAAACTGCCAATCCTGAGCTTGTCAGTTGATGTTATAAATCAATATTTATTTAATATTGTCTGTGAAAACGCTTTTGAATCTCAGGTCTTGAGCAGTGTGTAAGCAGTGTAAAAACTTGAATACAACCTAAAAATTGTATATTGAACAAAACTATAAATACACTTGGTTTTGGTCCAATTTTACATAACTTGTTGTAAAAGATGAAAGATTTATTCTGTATGCATAAGATGCATATCTGTCTCAAATTATGTAAACATTTGATTTGTTCAAATCATTTTGAACAATTTGATTTGTTAAAATCGTTTCTTTCCTTTGTATCATTCACTTTCCAAAAAATACCCAATCTATTTTGGTCACACGATTACTACAGGATCTGAGGTTTAAAAGAATTTAGCAGTCTTGTTCTTTGAAATCTGCACTGTTGGCTTCAAGCTTACTGGGGGTTAAAATGGTCTAGTTCAATTATAACAGTTCTTGTAAGGCCCTGCGTTCCTTTTCATATAAATTCCAGGGATTACTGTTGTTTTAGTCAAATATTGCGTGAAAGACTGTACAATTACTGTTCAGAGCATGTAATTGTTCTGTCTTGACACATTTGTTCTGCATTCTCTTAAGTGCTAAGAACTTCTTAGGAGCGTTCTTAGAACGTTCTTAGAGCACTCCTAAGAAGTTCTTAGGGAAACCCGGTCCTTGTCTGTATACAGCAATGTGAAACAAACAAAAAAGACACAATCTGGTAGTTTGTAGTATGCTCAATGTAAAGTTCTACAATATTGACCTTAGGTCATCATTTGTATGACATTCAATGCACTGCTGCACTTGATATTAATTTAATTGAAATAATTGTGCTTATTAAAATCGTGCATGACCACACACCCAAAACATGGACAGGTCAGGGCACAGACAAAGTTGTCAATTGTAGATCACAATTATTAAATGTGATTACTCAGTGATTTTGGAACTATCATCCATATTCAAAGATTACATTTTTAAAGAGAGCATTGTTATGAAACTCAGCGCCAGATGTACTAAGAAAGCGCTAATACCGAGTTTTTGAATGCGCAGAGTGCTTTGCTATATTGCATGGAATTTATGAAGCTGTCACTTCATTACATTATCAGCATTCATCACCGCCTGTCCCCGCCCCTTCTACAATGCCAATTGCGTGAATTGCGCCAATTTTAGCTGAATCACAAGCGCAGCTGAATATTGCAACATTAAAAAGATTCAAAGTTTAGCGATCATACATGATACAAAGATGTCAACGAGCAGCGACAGACAGAGTAGGCCTAGTAGTTCTACTAATCCACTTAAAAAGTACTTGAACCATTTACTGCACGTATACTAGGACTATGACTTAATAGTACCTAGTCTAACAGATTGGGAAGTGTAGGCTATGTCGTGAAAGAGAAAATACGATATTAGAGAAGCAAACAAAAATTATGGTTGCCTTTGATATAGTACAATGAAGAAAACTGATGCTCTAAATACTGATTCAGCTGTCTCTACAAGTTTCTCTAATAGATGCATTTAACTTGGAATTTGGATTACACCTGCTTTTAGCACTGTTTTCATACATATGGCGGAATACTTAATCAATCGCTATTAGCACTTCTCCTCCCCTGTGCTTGCATGATACACCCACTTTTTAGCTGACCCTCTCAAGAATGCATATGGATGACATGGAAAAGCGCAAATAGCCGTTTTCAGCTCCCACGACAGGCAATCTGCATTTTTCCTTCAGTGCGACCTGTTTGTACACACCTCGCCATGTTTCTACATTAGTACATCTGGCCCTGAATGTAGCAAAGTAAGCACAAAACATATTAGGTATGAAACTTGCTGGTGCGCCCGATGAAGTCCACAGGCCTTGGCCGCGTTTCCCAAATGCAATCTTTCTTAAGGACTTAAGAAGGCTCCAAAGAAGCAATCGCTAAGAAGGTGCGCTAAGATACGGGTGTTTCCCAAACACCTTAAGATCAAGCCAAAGAAGCTTCTTAAGATGCTCTTAACGAGAGCTGTTCACCACGGTGGTGCTGAAACTGAATCAATCGATGCTAGGCAAATCGATCACCTACCCCTTTATAAGCGCACAAGTCACACACAGCGCCCCGTGTTCCCCCTACAGGTGTATCATGTGTGCGTGCGTGTTTGTGTGTGTGTGTGTGTGCAGGCCCGGGTGGCTAATCGGGAGATTCGGGAGGATTCCCGGTGGGCCGTTAACGTTTTGGGCCGGTGTGAATATCGTGAGCTTAAATATATTGTTTCTGAAGATAATTTGCTGCGTCCTTGCGGCACTTCTGCAGCCTGGGCTGTGCGGTCGCGGCTCACGTCTGCCAAAAAACTCAAACTAACTGATAAAACAGGGTGATTATCAATATAGCCTAGGTCTATTTTTTATTAGCTCAGGCCATTCATATATTAACTCATGCAAGACGCATCCCATCTCTCTTACAGATAGTGTGGTAGTAGGCATGTGATGTAGGCTAGTCTACTTTAATATATCCGAGAAGATGTAACCCTCCAGCCCATGTGGCCTGCGAGTGGGGTGCACATATACATTAATGTAAACCGGACTTTTACATCGCGGACTTTGGCAACGCCTAGAGTACTTTAGCAGGTGAAGCCTCATTGGATTAGGTTCAGCTTAGTTCAATTATGTAGCTATTGAACTATTATAAACTCATATGCAGATGTGTTACTTAAACGTGTAATTCAATATTATTTTTCTATAAGTCTATGTTTCTTGCGCCAGTGGTCCACTGCCACGAGTGCATTGCAACATTGAAAATTGTTTTATTGTTTAAAAAAGTGGAGGATACATTTCCCTGACGCAGCTTGATCACTAAAGCCTAGAAATCTAGGTGCCCCTAGCGGCAGGCTATGATCACTGAGCATTTGATCGCTAAGAAGGCTGTTAAGAGTGGGTCAGCTCGATCTTACGTTTCCTTCTTGGTGAAAGATTTTCTTAAGCTAAGAGCGACTCTGGGAAACACGTTCTTCTTTCACAGCGTTCTTAAGAGCGCTCCAAAGAAGATCTTAGCGGTAAGAGCTTCTTAACGTGTTTGGGAAACACTGCCCTTATGTTTGACACCCGTTAAGTCACAGCATTTAAGAACATTGATGGCAAGGTGTTGTTCAGTTATTTGTTCTATTATTTACAAATTTGACAGAAATTATCATGTTTACTGTGTTAACATCTACACTGTGTTTTTCCCCCATACAGTTTTTGTTAATTCATGCTTTTGCGCTAAAGTCAAAAACAATGTGTACATCACTGCACAGAATTTAGGCGTATTTGTACATTTGAATATGTTTATGATTATGATTATTAATAATGATAATATGGTAAGTGAAATATTGTTATAAATGAAAATGTGACATCCTGTGAAATGGTCATATTGCATATTTGAATACCAACACATGTTGGTGTGTCCAACCGTGTTTTCTTTCAATGCAGACTTTGATTTCATCAAATTTGTTACGTTATCAAAATTACCACACTACATTATCACATAAAACCCCTCTGAAATATTGCCATTCACCTTCTATAGTATATGAGTAAACAGTTCAAACCTAATCTTATTCAGACACTTGATTAGTTTGGAGTCAGTGCCCATCAAATTGGAAGTGTCTATATACCCTGCTGAAAAAAACAGCAAGAAACCAGCTTAGGCTGGTAGCTGGTTTTAGCTGGTTTTAGCTGTTTTTTGCTGGTTTTCTTCCAGCTACTGCTGGTCTTTGCTGGTGTAGCTGGTTAGGCCACCAGCTAGACATGCTGGCGTGACCATCTGAGGAAGCTGGTCGTGCTGGTGTGACCAGCCTGTCGTTTGGGATACAGCTGGTTTAAGATGGTCATGCTGGTGACCAGCCTGTCAAGCTTGACAAAGATGGTCAAGCTGGTTTTCTATAATGACCAACATAAGCTGGCGTGGCCAGTAAAAAACAGCAATGTAGACCAGCAACACCAACTAAAATGACCAGCTTTAGGTGGTACGACAATCAAAACCAGCTGAATTACCATCATTAGCTGGGTAAACCAGCTGAAGGTATGTTTTCGCGAGGGTTTTGCTGGTCTAGCTGGTTAACCATCATAGGGTGGTCAAATAAGCTGGTTAACAAGCTGGTCAACCTGTTTTTTTCAGCAGGGTAGTGTCTATATATTTTCAAAAGCATTTGCATGCACAAAGAAAAAAGAACAGTACATGTACAGTAGCATTTCCCATACTGTCCCAGTTTTCTTGGAATTGTAGTTTGTTTACTCAGTAAATCAATGGTAATGTTAAAGGGCTCCTGTTAACCAGTGTCTCCATGCTCAGGCCCAGAACATATGAGGGCCTATCTGTCGAGCGAGGTGCTGGACAACATCCTGCAGCACCATCTCTCCAACAGACCAGTCCTCCCACCCAGTACAGGTGAAACTCAAAACATTTGAATATCTTCTTAAAAGTAAGTTGAAAGTAATTCCACTTAAAAGGTGAAACTAATATATTGTATAGACTCATTACATGCAAAGCGAGATATTTCAAGCCTTCATGTGTTATGATTTTGATGATTATATCTTACAACTTATGAAAACCTTACATTAAAAATCTCAGAAAATTAGAATATTACACGAAATCAATAAAAGAATGGATTTTAAATACAGAAATGTCGACCCTCTGAAAAGTATAGTCATGCATATGTACTATATATACTTTGTTTGTGCCCCGTCTGGATGAATTACTGCCTCAATGCGGTATGGCATGGATGCTAACAGCATGTGGCACTGCTCAGGTGTTATGGAAGACCAGGATGCATCAGCCTGTGGCACTGCTCAGGTGTTATGGAAGACCAGGATGCATCAGCCTGTGGCACTGCTCAGGTGTTATGGAAGACCAAGATGCTTCAATAGCTGCCTTCAGTTCTTCTGCATTGTTCAGTCGGGTAGGGTTGGGTATCGAGAATCGAGAATCGATGGGAACCGGGACTAGCTTTCCAATTCTCCCGGAATCGTTCAAAAGTTTAAATTTCAATTCCTAGTATCGATTCCCAGTCTGCGAAACGGAAGAAAAAGCCGCTAAACACCAACGAAAAAGGTGTTTGCATAACCGAGCTGAGGCAACAAGACGACAGTTCTGTGAGAAATAGTAAATGCCATTCAGAAAGACCGTTGGTTAGTTAGCTCATTTAAAATATCCAAACTTTTTTTACCCTGCCTTTTACAAGAATCGGAATCGAGAATCGTTAGGAACCGGAATCGGAATCGTTCAAATTCAAACAATACCCTCTCATGTCTCATCTTTCTCTTGGCAATGCTTCATGGCAGATTCTCTTTATCGGGTTCAGGTCAGGCGAGTTTGTTGACCAATCAAGCACAGTAATCCCATGGTCATTGAACCAGGTTTTGGTACTTTTGCCAGTGTGGGCAGGTGCCAAGTCCTGATGGAAAATGAGCCCAGGTGAGACGCATCTGACGTTTGTTGTTCAGGAGCGGCTTACCAAGAGGAACACGACATTTGAAGCCCATTTCTAGGATTCGTCGGTGTGTGGTGGCTCTTGATGCAGTAAATCCAGCCTCAATCCACTCCTTGTGAAACTCCCCCACACTTTTGAATGGCCTTTTCCTAACAATCCTCCCCAGGCTGCGATCATTTCTGCTACTTGTGCACCCTTTTCTTCCCCACTTTTCCCTTCCACTCAACTTTCTATGAATGTATTAAGGCACTTTGAGAACATTCAACTTCATTAGAAATGGTCTGTTGAGGCTTTCCCTCCTTGTGGAGGATGTCAATGACGGTTTTCTACACACCTGTTAGGTCAGGAGTCTTCCCTATGATTGTGAATTCTACTGAACCAGACTGAGAAACCATCTAAATGCTCAGCAACCCTTTGCAGGCGCTTTGGATTAATTAGCTGATTAGCGTGTGACACTTTGAGCCTGCAATATTGAACCTTTTCACAATAATCTAATTTTCAGAGATTTTGAATTTTGGGGTTTTAATAAGCTGTATGCCATAATCATCAAAATTATCACAAATAAAGGCTTGAAATATCTCACTTTGCATGTAAAGAGTTTCACCTCTCCAGTTGAATTACTGAGATAAATGAAGTTTTCCGCAATATTCTATTTATTATTTTTAGTTTCACCTGTATGTATGTTTTTAACATCTTTTTGTGTTATTTCTATGGCCAGGTTTCCCAATAACTTTGTATCTTAATTAGTTAGATTCACTTTATTTTTTATTTTTAAATATTACTTTTGGTATGTTTTATGTAGCAGTACAACAAGAAGACAAACAGTTTGCCCAGTACATACCGGAGAGCATGGACCTTACAGCTCTCCGGTTGGTGGTGGGAAGGCTGACCAGGGCACATTGTAAGTAGCGGCAGTTAAGTGATCAATACCATATGCAATTTTTAGACCCTGGAATCAAATATGGGGCAGTGGCATACTGATGACTCCGAGGTGGTGGGAAGTGTGTTGTATGTATGTGGTTTAATAAGATGCTGGTAAGGGGCAGTGTGTGTGTGTGTGTGTGTGTTGGGAGGGGGGGAGGGGGGGGGGGGGGGTGACCACCAGTGTGCTGTGTATGTGGGGTTGTTAGGTTAAAGTGGGGTAGGAGGGCAGTCAGGTGTGTGTGTGTGTGTGTGTGAGGAGGAAGATGGTAATAAATAAATAATAATTAATAATAAAATAATACACACTCGCACACACATACACACACTGACCCCAACTGTGGCAGCACTGCAGTGGCTACACACACACATACATGCATACATACATACATACACACACAGACACAGAGATGCAGACACTGGTGGTGCTGGTGGAGCTGCTGGTGGTGGAGCTGGTGGAGCTGCTGGTGGAGACACACACACACACACTCTCACTCAACACACACACTCACACACATTAGGAATGGGATGTGGCTGAATTTCATATGGAGATCAAGGCAGGTGACCCAATACTTTTTGGCAATATAGTGTGTGGCCCAGTTTAGATTTGGGCATTTCTTAACTTTGTAGAATGAACTGCAGGCTTACTTTTTGGCACTTTTTAGCAAAGGCACGCACAATGTAACAAAGTGTGTACTTTCATGTTTGCATCTTCATTGTTTTGGTGGATTTTCACCTGTAAAAGCTTCACCTCTTGAGCTAAAAGTAATTCTCTGTTTTTCACAGTGAAAACACATGGGACAATCCGATACCTAAAACAGTTTCAGCCTCCATGGTGGCCTCATGGGCTGCCATTTATCTCCCCAAATGACGGTAACATCTTCTTGTGATACTTAATTATGAATGGCAAAGTTGTAAAGGTCCTTACATGTGTTCTGTTGTCAACAAGGACGCAATCCAAACAGGAGGGGGTTGGACAGTGCAGCCCTGCAGGATGTGGTAGTGGCCTACAATAGGCATTATCATCTGGTCCCCACTAAGGTAGGGAACTTAAAACAACCCATTTTTTTAATGTTCTTCTTACTCTTATTTGAAGTTCAAAGCTTGAAGCTTTTATATCGTTCTGTTTACACTGAATTATGATTAAAAAAAACTAATTTCATTACATCCACTTTACTGTCATATCATTATTGTTGAGCTCTTTTATGTGCCACTTTTGCATAGATGTTTTTAGTTAGATGAAAAACTTAAAATGTCAAGGTGTAGCAGGCTGCCTCAAAGTGTCTGAAAGGCCCCCAGACCTCCGTGTGTTAGTATTAAAAGTAAGATTTTTGTTGTGAGAGACACACATCGTGTTATTGGTGAGAAATTGTGAAAATTAATAAGCTGTCGGTTTGTGTGTGTGTATTGCAAAAGCCACGTGTGGTGATGATGGAAGATGAGGAAGATGCTGATGAAGATGAGGAAGATGCTGAGGAAGATGAGGAAGATGCTGTGGTCGCAGCTCCTCCAACACCCAGGGCAGAGACCACCATCAATATGGAGGATTTTTTTTAAATAAATTGCATTTTTATTAATAAAATGGAATACAGTGTCTTGTTTAGTGTCAGTTCAGGCTTGTTTCAGACACAGCCACAGTGTGAATTCTCTGAATGTGAAGTGCGCACCAAGCCAGCACTTTTCAAACTTCAGCACCACCAGACATGGACAGCGCCAGAGATGCAAAGTTCGCTTGCGACGTTCTCAGGTGACACAGTGTGAATTCTCTGAATGTGAAATGCGCACCAAGCCAGCACTATTCAAACTCTCTCAAAACTGTCAGAAAACTCAGCCTATAGCTGTCAGGGTAGTATTTTGCAACAAGGAAACTTCAGCACCACCAGACATGGACAGCGACCGAGGTGCAAAGTTAGCTTGCAAAGACGTTGTCTGTGTTATGATGGAAGTTCAATTTATGGTCAATCATTGTCCCAAGGTACCTGTATGTATCAACCCTCTCTATAGACTGGTTGTTGACAGTTAGAGTGGGGATGGTGGTGGGGGCTTTACGGAAGTCAATTAGTAGTTCCTTGGTTTTTGATATGTTTAGGTCCAGAGAATTATGTGTACACCAGTCTGCGAAGGAGGCCAGCTCAGACTGTAGTTGATCATATGAATTGGTGGGGTCCATCATAACAGTGTCATCGGAGTACTTGATGTATGTGATGTCTGGGTTAGTGCTCTGACAATCGTTAGTGTAAAGTGTGAATAAAACCGGTGAGATTACAGAGCCCTGTGGAGCGCCTGTGGAGATCAACTTATCAGAGCTGAGATGGCCATTTACTCTGACTCTCTGATGCCTGTCTGTCAGAAAAGACAGAACCCAGAGGTCACAGTGTGAATTCTCTGAATGTGAAGTGCGCACCAAGCCAGCACTTTTCAAACTTCAGCACCACCAGACATGGACAGCGACTGAGGTGCAAAGTTAGCTTGCGACGTTCTCAGGTGACACAGTGAATTCTCTGAATGTGAAGTGCGCACCAAGCCAGCACTATTCAAACTCTCTCAAAACTGTCAGAAAACTCAGCCTATAGCTGTCAGGGTAGTACTTTGCGACAAGGAAACTTCAGCACCACCAGACATGGACAGCGACCGAGGTGCAAAGTTAGCTTGCGAAGACGTTCTCAGGTCACAGTGTGAATTCTCTGAGTGTGAAGTGCGCACCAAGCCAGCACTTTTCAAACTTCAGCACCACCAGACATGGACAGCGACTGAGGTGCAAAGTTAGCTTACGACGTTCTCAGGTGACACAGTGTGAATTCTCTGGTGACACTGTGAATTCTCTGTCAGGATAGTACTTACGACAAGGAAACTTCAGCACCACTAGACATGGACAGCGACCGAGGTGCAAACTTAGCTTGCGAGGACGTTCTCAGGTCACAGTGTGAATTCATATCAAAACACTTGCATACATCATATAATACCACAATATAGATGTTAAGAGGTGCTTGGATGGAGTCAGGAACTTTTGTGCATCCAAAACTGTCAGAAAACTCAGCCGATAGCTGTCAGGATGGTACTTTGCAAGGCTGTCGCTTAGGTCAAAACTGTCCAGCAGGATGATGTCATGAAAACCATGTATATCTCATATCAAAACACTTGCATACATCATATAATACCACAATATAGATGTTTAGAGGTGTGTGTTTTGATTCAGGAACTTTTGTGCATCCAAAACTGTCAGAAAACTCAGCCGATAGCTGTCAGGATGGTACTTTGCAAGGCTGTCGCTTAGGTCAAAACTGTCCAGCAGGATGATGTCATGAAAACCATGTATATCTCATATCAAAACACTTGCATACATCATATAATACCACAATATAGATGTTTAGAGGTGTGTGTTTTGATTCGTGAACTTTTGTGCATCCAAAACTGTCAGAAAACTCAGCCGATAGCTGTCAGGATGGTACTTTGCAAGGCTGTCGCTTAGGTCAAAACTGTCCAGCATGAAAACCATGTATATCTCATATCAAAACACTTGCATACATCATATAATACCACAATATAGATGTTTAGAGGTGTGTGTTTTGATTCATGAACTTTTGTGCATCCAAAACTGTCAGAAAACTCAGCCGATAGCTGTCAGGATGGTACTTTGCAAGGCTGTCGCTTAGGTCAAAACTGTCCAGCAGGGTGATGTCATGAAAACCATGTATATCTCATATCAAAACACTTGCATATATCATATAATACCACAATATAGATGTTTAGAGGTGTGTGTTTTGATTCATGAACTTTTGTGCATCCAAAACTGTCAGAAAACTCAGCCGATAGCTGTCAGGATGGTACTTTGCAAGGCTGTCGCTTAGGTCAAAACTGTCCAGCAGGATGATGTCATGAAAACCATGTATATCTCATATCAAAACACTTGCATACATCATATAATACCACAATATAGATGTTTAGAGGTGTGTGTTTTGATTCGTGAACTTTTGTGCATCCAAAACTGTCAGAAAACTCAGCCGATAGCTGTCAGGATGGTACTTTGCAAGGCTGTCGCTTAGGTCAAAACTGTCCAGCATGAAAACCATGTATATCTCATATCAAAACACTTGCATACATCATATAATACCACAATATAGATGTTTAGAGGTGTGTGTTTTGATTCATGAACTTTTGTGCATCCAAAACTGTCAGAAAACTCAGCCGATAGCTGTCAGGATGGTACTTTGCAAGGCTGTCGCTTAGGTCAAAACTGTTCTATCACTGTGCCTGGTGCACAGAAATAGAAACACATTACTGTTAAAAATGCCGTACTGTATTGTTTATCTACAACATATTTAGTTGCCAGTTTACAAAGGTAAGTGTACTTATCTCCCTGTCCCCAAGTACACAGTATCGGCACGGATGGTGCCCTCAGCATACCGCTGGTGGTACCCTAGTGTGGTGCCATCCATGACGAGCTGCCTGCAGTAAGAATATTATAACATATTTCACAAATAATTTAGACTGGGCAAATCCAGCCTGATCTGCCGGTACTTGGATTTCGGCGGGCATCTCAGACTGGAAACACATTTATCTACACTTCCACTTTTGCTGGAACCAATCACAAACATTTGAACTATCCCCATTGATCACAGTCTTGTGCAGTAGAAATACTTGGCCTTATAAATATATTTATATATTTATAATATATTATTATACTTGGCCTTATATATATAAACAGCACATCTGTGTCCAAAAGAGTTAAATACAGTGTAGAAATACAGTGCAGACCAATATTCAATCTCAAAAGATGGAGCTTGGTGTGGTGATAGCCAGCTAGAAGTGACAGACTGTTTGCACAGAATTACACATTTCAAGGATTTCAGAAAATATTCAGTACTTGGGTTCATCTTTGCACACTGAGCAATGGAACCACTGTTGTGGTCCATATGCAGAAGCTGCAAAAATGTGTGCCATGCCATCCTGAACCTGTGGTAGCTCATTTCTGAAAAACGACTACCACAATCCCGCTGCCGTGCTGCCCACACCCGAAAGAAGCCGTAGATGGATGATCTGATTCAATAGAGAAACATATTAATCAATTCAACACACATTAGAAAAGAACTCACACTAACCAGAGCTCACCATATGAAAAATAACCTACCCTGAAAACAGGAAATGATACATATAGTCCCTCAATACGGCGTGGTGGATGAGGAAAGGCCCCATGTTCAAAATATATTTCGCTCCACCATCAAAATAATAGGACACCTGGCAGTCTTGGCACAAGTACTTGAATGCTGAAGAAAAGAAATGTTATTACTTAATCAGTGCATACATACATCACAAACACACACACACAGAGAGAGAGAGAGAGATACAGAGAGATAGATAGATAGATAGATAGATAGATAGATACTGTAGATAGATTGATGGATAGATGGATAGATAGATATATAGATAGATAGATACTGTAGATCGATGGATGGATAGATGGATAGATAGATAGATAGATAGATAGATAGATAGATAGATAGATAGATAGATAGATAGATAGATAGATAGATAGATTGATTGATTGATTGATTGATTGATTGATGGATAGATAGATAGATAGATAGATAGATAGATATAGCTAATGCATTTTTATCATTCATATTGTTCATCTTGTGTCATGCAGCAATGGGTATTTGTGTGAACAACTATCAGTAAATACATACTCTGCACATTGTACACAGAAGAGCTGAGATAAAGCTGTGCTTCCCCAGCTGGCACAGGTGCATTAATGGGAGCTCCACAACTACAGGCCTCCCTTGGCTCAGGGAAGACCTGTAGCACCCCCTCCACGGTGCTGAAGAGCTGCGTCGGAGAGCTTGAGAAGACAGGCTGTTGTACATGCACATTACACAGGAACATGAATTTTAAACATGAAAATAAACTATTTGCATGTAGGCATTCAGCAAAGGATATAGGCTATGTGCACATAGTACCTGGTCTGAGATGTCAAAAGGAATTATCTGCTTTGACAAATAAACTGGCCTGCGCTCTTTGTATTGAGTAGCAGCGGAGACACTCTCAACAAACTCCGCTATCTCTGCCACCTGGTGTTGCTGCTCATTGAGGTCCTTTACATGGTTGCAACTGTAGTGGCAAGTGCAAAGACAACAATAAATTTTGTTGTCTTTTCCTGCCACTACAGTGCAACCATGTCTGCCACTGAATATGTACTTCCTGTCCTCAAAAGGGATCTGTATCAGTGGTATATCCTGAAAGGGAAAAAAGCAAAGTTTAATTTTTTTGTCGTTATAGGCGTGCATAAGGAATGACTGTACTAGGTGTCCACTTCCCCCTTAAAAGTATTTTTCTGTTGTCAGTGGAATAAGAACATTTCTTTAGCATGGGCAATAATAAATACAGTTGAGGCCAAAATTACAAAAAACCCTGAAATTTTACTCTAGAATTACTCTAAAATTCCCCCTATGGGTTGATGTTAAAAAAATCAAACATTTGCCAGTGCTGTTATGTAGTATCTGGAGCATTCTGGAGTGTTAATACTCTTATTAGGAATGCTTAATCTCAAATTGTGTGAAAAATGGAGTGGTCAAAGTTATTAGCCCCCATGTGATTTGTTACCCTTTTAACGACCAGCCTGTCACCTTTCAAGCCACACCTTTGCAGTCAGTTAGTGCCCAGACAACACCTGAAAATCCAATCAGCATTGATTGTTTACCTAAAGACTCCAAGGAACAGGCCCACAGGCACTTGAACACCTGTCTGAGAGGGGACTGCCTTTACAGGCATGCTGAAGATGAAAGAAATCAGTCTGGAGCTCAGAAAGAAAATCATTGAGATCTACACTATGGGGGAAAGCTGTACTGTCATTTCTTGATGCTTCGCAGTCTCTTGAACAGCTGTGCAGGAGTTCTAAGTTTGTGCATAATAAACCTAAGTGTGGATGAAAATGCTAAATATCTCAATCTCTAGAGAGAAAAAATCATCAGGGATGTTAGCAAGCATCCACGTATATCTGGCAAAATGATAGTTGTTGACCTTGACACCTCTGGGGTTAAAGTCTTGAGGAAGATAGTAGCAGGGGCTTTTTTATTATGATTGTGGTGGCCTCCAAAGCCATTGGCTGAGGAAAAAAACGTTACTCCAAAAGGGGCACTTCAAAGTCAGATTGAACTTTGCCTATGCACATTTAAAAGCTAAAAATGAGTGTTGGAAAACTGCCCTCTGGTCTGATGAGATTAAACTGGAGCTGTTTGGGCTCATGGATGATTGCCTATGTTTGGCGAAAAAAGGGAAGGCCTACAACCATAAAAATACAGTTTCCACAGTGAAGCATGGTGGTGGGAGCATCATGTTATGGAGCTGTTCTGCTGTCTCGGGCACAGAGCGCCTTGTTTGGGTGCATGGGATGGGAAAGATTATATTGACATTTTGAGGGATAACATCAAGATGTCTGCTCTTGGTCTAGGCTTAGGTCGCCACCAGGTCTTTCGGCATGATACTGACCCAAAGCATCTGTGAAAAGTGGTCCAAAACGTCTTAAAGGATACCAAAATCAAGGTCCTGGAGTGGCCTACACAGAGACCAGACCTCAACCCCATTGAGAATCTGTAGCATACGCTTAAAGTAAGAGTGTGTGTGAAAACCATGCAGGATTATGTCTGATTTCACAGGGGGGGGGGGGGGCTAATAATTTTGGCCTCAACTGTATATGTTCATCACTTTTTCTCCTTGTAAGTAAATATGAAGTGGTTAAAATTGAGTGAAATAAACTTACATCCACTGCCTGTATTTCGGAATCTATGAATGAGAAAGAAACCTTTTATAGTAAGTATACAACCTTAACTATATTACTGAAAGTACAGAATATCCAAGCACGAACCAGTTATCAACATCTAAGCATTTCAAGAATTACCATTTTTAACTTCACCTCCAACAATTGCAAACAATGCCTGAATATGGAGGCAATAAGGGAACACTGCTAGGAATTCTGCGAAAGGACAATGAAATAGGAACAATCATTTTATGTTTTGTAACAGCAACACTGGTTATGTAGAGAATGCAGTATTATGATATACCTGAATGTGATAAATTAGTTTTTCCTTGGCAAGCCAAGATGTCTTTTTCACGAAAGTTGTCACATGTGCAACTACTGCACCAGTTGGTGCCATCAGTAAAAACCATGTGACGTCGAGTGACAAAGACGTATTTTGAGGTCTACATAAAGACAAATGTTTAGATTACTGAAAGCAACTCATGGTTCAGCTAATATGGTGGAGATAATGTGAAATGGAAAAACTTACATCACTGTAATGTTTGCCTTTATATTGAGAAGACAGAAGATAAACCTCTTCTGAGGAACTCTGCTTGCAGAGCATGATGTGCTCTGACAGTATAAGTTGCTGAATATATTCATCTTTCAGCGATGACTGGAAAACATTATTAAAGCAATGTTTAACCCTTGAAAGGTATTAATATTTTTGTTACAGGCAGCTCACTGCTCTGGGTTAGTGTGTGATTCACCTCAGTGTGTGTTCACTAATTGGGCTAAATGCAGAGGCTGAATTTCCCTCACGGGATCAAAAAAGTATACAGTATATCCTATTCTGATGTTCCCAGGTCTAGTAGACCCACTACAGTATGAGGCTTTTCAATCAATAGTCATAACAATTTATGTAGAAATACTTAACAGATGCTTACTAGATCAATTACCAATATACAGACATTGATATGGTTCACATTTGCCATTTACCCGTGAGAAAACTTCTATTATCATATCATCGCTTTCGTTTTTTGTGAGAAAATCTCATTATTACTGGTGCTTATTTCTTAGAATTTAATCAGAACAGGTGAAAGTGATTGAAATGTAACTATTTTGTTACTTTGGGAACAGCAGGTGCAGAAGGACAACATTACACTACACACATACACACACACACAGACACACACACACAGCAGGGCCAGTTAGGATGAGGACACAGATTTATAGTACTTACAAATATTACATTTGGGCCCAGTACCCAAACACCTCATATGTAATAGTTATGTGTAGGGGAGTGTATCATGTGCAGTCATTGAAAATAAGTTATTTTGTATGTGCTTCATAGGAAATGAGCCAAGGCCAAAGGGTTTGAGTTAGAAGAAATAATGAATATCTTTCTTTTTCTTTTTTTTTTAACACTGAAATGGGTCACACAAACCCGAATACCTTACAAGGGTTTGGGTCTTGAAACATGAAACACATTTAGAATAGACTTCCATCTTACATACTCACAGCTGAGGTGAATTCTTCTGTTGTTGAAATAACTGTAGATTAGATTAGATTAGATTAGATTAGATTAGATTAGATTAGATTAGATTGGATTAGATTGGATTCAACTTTATTGTGATTGTGCAGAGTAGTACAAAGTACAAAGACAACTAAATGCAGTTTGTGTCTAACAAGAAGTGAAAAAAGCAGAAACTGCAATGTGACATACAAGTATAGACAGGTGGTGAATAGACAATAAATATTGCATTGTGGACAGTTGTAGTTGGTGTACAGAAGGTGGTTCGGAGTAATAGAAATTGAATATAAATGTGTGCAGTGTATCAGGAGTTACCTTATAAAAGCAGAATGAATATTAGATTAGATTAAATACAATTTTATTGTTATTGCAAAAATAAATACAACCAGTACAACAAAATGTAGTTTAGCATCTAACCAGTAGTTCAATCATTTAAAAAAGTGCTTATTTTCTTTATAGCGGTACATGAAGAAATATGATTAAAAATGATCCATTTTGTACATAAAGTGTATTGAGTAAGCTTAATCAGACAGTACATAGTCCATATTAAATAAAAACAGAATACGTATCATACGATCATATAGGTTGAGGTGCAATAATAAAGTTATCATAGATAGTCAGACAGTCCATAGTCCATGTGCAAGGGAGAGAGGGCGGCACAGGGGCAGAGGCTAGTGGTGAGTCTTGAGCAGTGTTGTAGTGTTGTGAAAAAAAAAGCTGTTTCTGAGACTGCTGGAGGATCTGAGGGGAGAGTCAAGCTTTTTTCAGTTTTCTCAGGAAAGGGAGAGGCGTTGTTGAGCTTTCTTGACCAGAGGTGGAGCTGGAAGTGATAAATGACCAGGAAAGGTCTTGTGAAATGTGGACACCCAGGAACTTGAAGCTAGTGACCCGCACTACTTCAGCTCGGTTGATGTGAATGGGTGTGTTGATGCCTGCCTTTGCTTTCCAGAAGTCGACAAAGAATTCTTTGGTTTTAGAGGTGTTGAGTGCAAGGTAGTGATTCGCGCACCATGCAGCCAAGTGTTGCACTTCCTCCCTGTAGGCTGATTCATCATTGTTCCTGATCAGGCCGAGCACTGTTGTGCTGTCTGCAAATTTGATCATGGAGTTAGTGTTGGGTGCAGTCATGGGTGAAGACTGAAGAGGGTGTACAGTAATGGGCTGAGCACACACCCTTGTAGCACACTAGTGTTTAGAGGAAGTGTAGTGGAGGAGAGGTTATTTAACCTCACTGACTGGGGTCTGTTGATCAGAAAGTCCAATATCCAGTTGCAGATGGATATGCTGATGCCAAATCTGTATAGTTTCATGATCAGATCAGTGTGACTGTATTGAAAGCTGAGCTGAAGTCGATGAATAGCATCCAAGCATAGGAATTGCTATTATCTAGATGAGTGAGGGCAGAGTGTAGGGCTGTGGATATGGCATCCTCAGTCGATCTGTTGGCACGGTAGGCATACTGGTTGGGGGTCTAGTGCAGGAGGGAGAGTAGGCTTGAGGTGGGCTAGGATTAGCTTCTCAAGGCACTTGGTGATGATTGGGGTAGTCGTTCAGGCACACTGGGTTTGAACAGCCTGGGTCAGTGACAGATTGAATATGTCAGTGAAGACACCAGACAGTTGCTCAGCGCATGCTCTCCACATCCCTGGGGGGGCAGGCGTAGTGTTGTTGTCCCGGTCGAAACTGGCACAGAAGTTGTCCATTGTCACATACGTCGGCGGTCGGAGTTATTGAAGTGCTCCTCAATCCTAAATTTATGGCTGTGTTGGGTGTTCTGTATTCCCCTTTTCAGATTAGCCCTGGATGTGCTGTAGGCTTCCGTGTTGCCAGATCGGAAAGAAGCGTCACAGGCCTTTAACAGTAGACGGACATCCTTATTCATCCAAGGCGTCTGATTGGAAAATATCTTGATCCGCTTGTGGGTTGTGACATCATAGCTATGTGATATAAACAATGTAAATAAACAATATAGTATTTTGGCAGAGAAATACAGAAAATTCTGTCCTCTGACCCCAATTTGGGAAACACTTATCTAAACAAATATATTAATCTCTTTCACAACTTACATGCACTGCTTGTGCTGGGGGAGACTATTTCTGTAGAGACATCTGTAAATCAAAACAAACACCTTTAACTCAATAACAATATTTGGATCAGATCCTCTCTGATGTACAATGGCTTCAATACATACCAGTGTCTGAAGACAAGTCTGCCTGCACCTGCTCCACCTGCTCATCTGTCAGGGCAGAAAAAAAAACACTCACAAATTAGTTATGTATATTTTGTTGATAGACAGTTGCAAATCAGCTGTAAAGTACACACTGACACATTTGGTACACAGGTTTGATCTGGTATAAAGAAACAGCTGTGTGCCATCATCATTGCCCTGGGACTGTTCTCAGTTGTCTTGTCACAGGTACGCTGGTGATTACAGCGCTCCATTCGGCATTTCTGTCTTGTAAATCATTTCTTATTTGTCACGGGTACGCTGGCGACTATACGCTGCTCCGCCCGGCATCTTTTGCCTAATGCATGAGTCACCAAACTAAGGCCCGTGGGTCGACTCAGGCCCTCCACCCCCCTTTGAACGGCCCCCCGGCCCCTCTACCCCCCACTAATTGAACCTGCCCTATAAGGCAATCCTCAGAAGTCGTCATGGCTTTTTTTTTTTTGCTTTATGTCTGCATCTGGTGTTTTGTTGATTTATTTTTCAGTTAAAAATTGGTATTTAGTAATAAAATGAACTATTTCTATTTGTTGAACAATAACAGTAGCCCCCAGAGAAAAAGGTTTGGTGACACCTGGGCTAATGTGTCAAAGTCTTGTGTGTGGAGTGCTTTGGATTGCAATCTGTGCTTGTTAAATGCACTACAAATAAACTGACTTGACTTGACTTGACTTGACTTGACTTGACTTGACTTGACATTTACACAGCACATTGTTGCATTACCAATTTGAGTAGAAATGTTTTAGTCTGGTTAATACATAAATGCCTGACAAACAATTGGAGTACCTCTAAAAGAAGTTGCAGCAGATGGCACAGGTACAGGATTCCAATGTGTCTGTTAAAATCAATTAAGTTCAAGGTTGGGAAAAAATGCTCCAACAAGACATTGTCATTATTCAGTTTAAGGAAAACCTAGACATAAGTTACTACTTCAAAACTTACCCTTTTCACCTTCCTCCTCTGTTTAAGAACAGGGACATTGTCCCAGTCAATGCCAAGAAATGACTTCATTGAATTTGACTTCATGTCCTCGGCTCTTTTTCTTGAAGCTGCATCATAGAAACATGTAAGAACAACAAATAGAGAGTTTTGCTAATACATAAACACATGAGTTAAAGTAGAAAAGTGGAACACGAGGAAAGTGTACAGAAACTGCTAAAGGAAGTAATTACAAACTGTACAGAAACTGCTAAAGGAAGTCATTTCTGCAAAATGCAAAACTCCACATGCCTTGCCACCTTAACTGTAACACATGCTGCCTACTATAAATGCAAATGCTTTATTATTAACATTATTATTTTTGTTGTTATAACATTTATTTTTTGCTGCACTGCAGAGGAATATAAACGTGATTGTCACATATCACATGCCTGAGATTCTTAACAAATAAACAATCCAAAAATAATAATAATAATAAAAAGATACACTGCAGATCCCTGGTGCATTTCTAGGCAGGTTTGAAACCCCCATAATGTAAAAGTGGAAAGAGCATTTCAGAGAGAAATATTCTGGCCACAAACAACCATGTCAACACCTTTCAATATACCAGCGATTCACTCAAATGTATGTTTAATTAACATAGTAGACACGTGTCTAACTACATGTCTTTATTTAGGCCTACTATCGCACGTTTGCAATAAAATTTAAATAATCTAATACTCTGCGCTCTGATCGTTAACGATACACTCCCGTCCATTAGATGTCGCTACAACAATATCCAAACGATGGGATGACACGAAACACGAATGTACAGTAGAAGAATTTTAAAAGAAAAAAAAAACTAGCCGTTAGCGTTTCAATGCCAAAGCAACTTTATAAATATCCGCGAATTATTAACGAGTACATGCAGCCATATCCTGAAACGTGGCTGCATGTACTCGTTAACTTTTAAATTCGAATAACATAATGCGTCGTGCAGAAGATTCAACATTCTCATTGAGAAGACGAACATACCCATTGCCTTCGAAAGCCATCGACCGGAACAAGCCGGAATAAGCCGAACTCACAGAATGAACCAATAAAAACTCAAGGTGACAATAACCAATCAGATCAACTTGCGGTGCTTGCCCATGACTTGGGTCTGTTTTATGCCTCACAATCCGAGATGCTGATTGGCCTGAGGCAGAAAACTGTCGATAAACTGTCGACAGAACTGTCGATAACGCGAGTTGCTGATTGGCTGGCAAACAGAGAGCATTGCTTGGCACAGAGCCATGAGCCATGTCATCCAATGACCAATTGAACAATGGAAGGCAACTACCATTCCATAATGAAGGTATGAAAATAGCCTACATGGAATGACTCCATAGTGCTGTGAGAATTACACCAATATGTTTTACAAGAATGGCCTCGATTTGATTTTTTTTTTTAAATATCAACATTGTATCTTAAATCACTCTGAAATGTCATTTCTGCATGACCTAAGCAATTTAAGATGAGCTATTCTGCTTAATAGTATACATTCGCCAACACACACGTTTTTGCTAATTATAGAGCCATCGACAGACCGAATAACACCAAATTTATTGAGGGTGCTTTGGATGGGGTCTCAAGTCATCCCACCAAATATGGCTTTCATACGTCACAGTATTTCCAAGATAGGCACACTTCCTGTTTGGCGGCTTCGCTCGCTGAATTTAATTGGTTGTCACAGGCGAACGCTTGGACGTATGAAGGCGAAATCAAGGCGGTTGATCCGCCTTGGTCTGTAGATCACGCGTGCCAAGTTTCATGACGATCGGAGGAACTATGCGGCCAGAGTTGCTTTACTTTGACTTTGGACAAAATTCAAAATGGTGGAAAATCCATCATGGCGGAAAATGACGTCACATAGTGTGTTGGAATCAGCTGAGTCAGAGGATTCCAACGGTATAAGTTTTATCAAAATCGGCCATACGGATCAAACGTTACGGGCATGAACGCGTTTTCCAACTTTGACCAGTTGGTGGCGCTAGAGCGTGAGAGTGGCGAGCATGAAACCTGATGGTGTCAATCAGGGTAGTCTCCTCTATCAGCGTACCAAATTTCATGACTTTATGTCTTACGGTTTGGGCTACAGGTGGACAAATGTGTGGGCATCAGCGCTCAAAAATCACTTTTCCATTCATTCCTATGGGAAAAAATCGACCGGAAAAACTGGAATAACGGGAGAACGACAAGGCGTATCAAAAAGCTGTATACAAGCCACCATCCTCGCATCAGGACCGACGCGTGAGAGGTGGAACGGCGTCTCTAGCTCTAAATCCCTAGGACAAGATAGGGAGACAAAAGTTTGACTTAAGATAAATAATAAGTAGTATATGAAACGCACGGAGAACAATAGTGTGCTTTTGCAAGCACACTAATAATAGGAAGAACAATAGTGTGCTTTTGCAAGCACACTAATTAATATATAGGTTTCTAGAAACTCGAAAGAAGCTGGATACTTGGGGAATAGTGTCATCACCCTCTTGCCGCTTTTGCCAAGAGGATGATAAATCTATAGAACATTTATACTGGTATTGCTCCATAGTTGCCTTTTTTTGGACTGAGGTTACAAAATGGTTGTCTTCATGTCACGAAGATTTTCAGTTGGATTTATGTACAGTGCTATGGGTGATCTAAAAAAAAGTGGAACCAGTATACAAAACATTGTTATCCTTCTGGGGAAATTCTTTATAATTAGAATAGAGGAGAAAAAAACACCTCAACCTAGCCAGATTTAAGCAATATGTTAGGTCATATTCAATGACCGAGTGCTTAATGGCATATGATATGGAAAGGAAACAATATATTGAAAGATGGGTCAAAATTAAAGAGGCAGAAGGATGGGATCAATAGAAGACCTGGGTAAGATTGGCTAGAATACATATCGATATCTGGATGGCTGTTTCTTATTGGGGAGTAAAGGGGGTGGAGGGTTGTCTTGTTTTTGTGTGTGTATATGTGTTTTTGTTGTTGTTGTATGTTTGTAATTGCTGTGGAAGTAAATAAAAAAAAAAAAATTTTGTAACGTACGTACTGTAAGGGTTCCGACTACGTGTCACTCTGTGTCCCAGTTCTGTCGCCCACTTGTTTGCTTGCACTTGTTTGCCTTTTCCTAGTAGCAGCTCAGTGACATTGCGCAACACTGGGAAACCCCACACCAGAATATTGTCCTTGATTCAGCTCATGCCTCATTTGAGGATTTTATCGGCTTGAATAACAAACAAAAACACACACAGATGTTGCGATTCTGGAAATGTGCAGTTGAGGCAATCAGACAGAAAGAGGTGGGGGGTGCTACAGCTTATCAGATATTCACACACTATAAAAGGTGAAATGGAGAATTCCCTTGTCCATCTGAGGACACCATCTAAGCAGCTACTGAACCTCCACTGGATACCTCTCACAACAGCACCATGATTTGCTGGATCGTTGCTCTGGTGCTCCCCCTGGTGGTCAACTCTCTCCCTGTTGAGACAGAGTTTCCAGCCAACTGTGAGGACGTCTTCAACAGCGGCCACACCATCAGTGGTGTCTACACCATCTACCCCACCGGACCCAGCGCACCTGTGCAGGTGTACTGTGACATGGGCTGTGATGGGAAACATGACGAGGGCAGGTGGACGGTGTTCCAGAGGAGAATGGACGGCACTGTGAACTTCTACCGGCCCTGGAATCAGTACAGGAAGGGCTTTGGGGACAAGAATGGAGAGTACTGGCTGGGACTGGAGTGGCTTCACCAGCTGACCAGTAAGAAGAGTTACGAGCTGAGGGTGGACATGGAGGACTTTGAGGGGGGGCAGGTCCACGCCCAGTACTCCTCCTTCTCTGTGGCCTCTGAGACTGATGGCTACCAGCTGCAGGTGTCTGGATACAAAGACGGGGGAGCAGGGGACGCTCTCGTTCATCACAATGGAAAGAAGTTCTCCACCTTTGACAAGGATCAGGATTGGTCTTCCTCTGAGAACTGCGCTCTGTTGTACTTCGGGGCCTTCTGGTACAACAACTGCCACCACACCAACCCCAACGGGCTCTACATGTGGGGCACCCACAGTCGCTATGGCTACGGGGTCATCTGGAACCAGTGGAAAGGGTTTCATTACTCCCTGAAATCCATCACCATGAAGATCAGACCAGTGTCTTAGTGATGTTGATGATGATGATGATGACGATGATGATGATATGTGTATGTTGATGTGGTTTTCTTGTAGTTTGAGAAGAATAAGACACATGTCTATCTGTGTGTGTGTGTGTGTGTGTGTGTGTGTGTGTGTGTGTGTGTGTGTGTGTGTGCGTGTGTGTGTGTGTGTGTGTGTGTGTGTGTGTGTGTGTGTGTGTGTGTGTGTGTGTGTGTGTGTGTGTGTGTGTGTGTGTATTTTAAGATCAGGACTGAGGACACACACTATACAAGTTCTTACAGCACATTCCCCCATATAATACATACTTGTGTATGCTTTTGTAAGTTTGTCTGGGATGGCTGCCCCATTTTCTAGCCCAACTCTGTTCTCTGTTTAGTGTCCAATAAATGTACTTCCGCACGAAAAAACAAAAACAAAAAAAAAGTTCTGCAGTCAAGTGTGTGTGTGTGTGTGTGTGTGTGTGTGTTTGTGTACTGTACTGTACGTGTGTGTGTGTACTGTACGTGTGTGTGTGTGTGTGTGTGTGTGTGTGTGTGTGTGTGTGTGTGTGTGTGTGTGTGTGTGTGTGTGTGTGTGTAAAGTGTTGTTCAAATGTACATGTGTGCAATTTCTATGAAGTTAGGCTATATTTGGTGCAAATATCTCGAGCACATTTAATTGCAGAATTCGCATGCGCACACTAAAGTCACAAATGTGTAACCGCAAATTTGAAGGTGTACATATTTTTTTATACCTAAATACTGTTCACACACCACATCAATCTTCATGCGGCCCTAAACTAAACTAAAATAAACAAGTCTAAAGTAAACTATTTGGAAGTTGTGATTCTTAATAGTGGCACTAGAGGGGGCTAACTGTCTATTTCCTTCCCATTCACTTCTAGTTAGGCTGTCAGAGCCCTTATTCGACGGCATCCTCTGCTACAGCCCTTATGATCCTTGGCTTTGCCTTCATGCTGTAGGGTTGTTGGCTGATTGTCGCCTTCTGATTCCTTCCTCTGCCTCTTCTATAGACCAACTATTCAAGAACAGCTTAGCTGCGTGATGCTATCTGTATTCTAGGTAGGCCCACGCCGTGGCTAGTGGGGCACACATCGGACTCGGACAAACAATCGGCCGTCCTGCCTGACATCTGGAAGGCAAGGATCCGCTCCTGTCCTGCCACTTCCCAGCAATGATCAGCACTTGCCGGGGACGCAATGAAAGGTCTTCGTATATTTCTCATCTTGGTCAGTGTCAGAAATGTCATGCTGGGTAAGTGTCTATATTCACACCGTAGTTTATCTAACTTAGCACGGTTAAATAAAAAATAAGTTGGCCTAAATTTAAATAGTTGTTCCAAAGTAGCCTAGCCTGTTTCCCCCGGCAACATCGTGGGAAAACAGGCTAGGCTACTTTGGAACAACTTAACGTCAAATAGATCTAGATTTTAACGTTGATGAGTACATGCCCACTGATCTATAAAGTATTCTTTATAGATCAGTGGTAGGCCTACATGCCATAGTGATTTCACAAAAGGTAGGCTTAATGTTGTTTTCAGGCGCTGAGACGTTACACGCCTTATATACCATACACGTTATTTGTTTCTTTGTTGTTTTATTTCAATTTAGACATATTAGGCTATGAAATGTTAGAAGTTCGGACATAAACTCTCAGCGTTGCCACACGTAGCCAAGCCTACTTCCGAGACTGAGTGACCATGTCGGATAGTAGTTAAAATCTTTGGTAACACTTTACTTGACAGGTTCGTTCATAACACATTCATAACAGCTGTCATGAACTGCACATGAAGCATTCATGGCTGTTTCATGAAACATGACTCAACATTCATACCAACCCTTTCATGAATGTGGAAGACAAAACATCACAAACTTGTCAAAATGAAAGTCCAACTATCGCAAAGCAGCATTGTTGTCTTTTTTGTTTTAGCCAACCTGATCATGTCACATCTTAGTCAACGGGGAAGTCCAGAAGAATTTAGTTTTTTGTTTGTCTGTTTGTTTATTTTATGATAGTAACCTCAGAAGAATGCATAATTGTCTACACCAATGACTGTATAGATATAAAAAAAAAAACAGGAATGTCCAACCATTCAGAGGTCCACAGATGGTCAGTAGTTCACTTCTCAGTATGATGAATACTTCACAACTCCTATAGTAAAGTGAAATTTGAAGTAGACTTCATCAAATATTCATGAGATGTTTACAAACGCTGGAGAGGATTCATAATACCCTGTATATGGATTACTAGATTGTTGGACTTTTATTTTGACAAGTTTTCGTCGTTTTGTCTTCCACATTCATGAAAGTGTTGGTATGAATGTTGAGTCATGTTTCATGAATCAGTCATGAATGCTTCATGTGCAGTTCATCACAGCTGTTATGAATGTGTTATGAATGAACCCGTCAAGTAAAGTGTTAGGCCTACCAAATCTTTTCTAACCGGGACACGAATTGTCCCGGGGTTTGGTGAAAATGATCTCACTATAATTTCTAGTTTCACAAGAAATTGGTTTCTTCTGCTGCTATTCGGTTTTCTTTTTGGTTGTCTTGTGTTTATAAACAGTATACTGTGGAATAAATCCTGTGTAGCCCACCTTCACGGACAATAAAGGCATGCCTTTGTTGACTGGCCACAACTCCACGTTGTGGGGGAGGGATAGAGAGAGAGAGAGGGATGGAGAGAAGAGGGAGAAGGAGAGAGAGATATGGAGAGAGGGAAGGATAGAGAGAGAGAGAGAGAGAGAGGGAAGGAGAGAGAGAAAAGGAGCCTCTACAGCCCCTCTAGAAAACGGCTGGGCAAGAACATCAAAGACCTGACTGCAAGAGCATGTGTGTGCAGGTGTTGCAGATCTTATATTAATGTAGAAAGGGACAGCAGCAGGGATTGGAACATAATCTGAACATTTAGTGACCCTACCAAAGTAGTTGCTGTCGTAGTTAGCTCTGTGATCTTGGGAAACGGACCACTGAGCGAGCGGGAGTTAGGCTGGGTAAACTCTGCCTGACCTGCCGGCGATTTGGATTCCGCCCGCTTAGTATGGTCATAAGTGGGAGTATGAGTGCATCGGGGCAAATCTGGTGAAAGGAAACAGGACATGTTTGAACTATGTAGCCACCGCTCCCACTACACTCATCATGCAGTACATATACAGATAGATAGATAGATAGATAGATATACTTTATTGATTCCAAAGGGAAAATGCAAGGTCCCACCTGCTTAAGACACCATGTAAACAGGATGATAAAAGCAAATCAACAATCAACATGACTTAAGAACAGTAAAATATACTAAAGATGAAAATAAAGATGCACATGAATGATGGTATGTGATCCAGTATGAGGTGTTTGTCAAGATGGCAGTGCAAATAAGTCCAACAGTGCAAGGTTAAAGTCTGGTGACCAGCAATATATGGACACAAAATGTAAGCATATACTGTAGTAACTGTTCTAGTGTATAAATGACAAATAAGATCAAAGTAACATTGTAATATAAGAATTGTAGCAGCAGTGCAAGATAAGTTAGATAAGGGTACAGGCATCAGTCATTGGTCAAGTATGAAGTTAGAGATATATGGTCAAAATAAGAGAAAATAAACAGAGTAATATAAGAGTTATAGCAGCAGTGCAAGGATAAGTTTGATTGGATGAAGGTATCAGCCATTGGTCAAGTGTGAACTTAGACCACAGTCCAGTCAAGGGGATGGAGGGAGGGGTTGTGCATGTGGGCTAATGTAGCCAGTAAAGCCAGTAAACAGTGTTGACAGTACACAGTATTGTCTATCTATGTTTGGGGCACCAAGGGACAAAGGTGATGCCAAAATGTAGCCTATAAATAGCAGCCAGTAAACTTACTTCCATCCATGCAGCAGATCAATTAATTGGGGACACATCTTTAGTATGCACCAGAGGCTGGCAGGTTCCAGCTGGCTTGTCATCATTTGTCATCTCTTTTTTAACATATTATATAAAATAAACGTGTAACTGTGAAGGGATAGGGGGGGGAAATAGATCAAAATGTATTTAAAATGAATACAAATATCAAATACCCTAATTTAGTGTAAAAATGAACTTCAAAATACCATGCCATGTATCAAAATAAAATACACATTTATTGTTTTAGGAATCATAAAATCACATTGCAAACCTTCCATATCCGTCTACTTAATCTACTACAGGTGCCCGTTCAACACTATTGCTGTAGAAAATCTGTTATAATTATATATATATATATATATTTATATATATATGATATTATAATAAGTAAGTAGAATTTAAGCATAGCTGCCTGTGACATTTTTTACAGAAAAATGACACAGTCCTAACAGTTGTTTTTAGGTAAGGCTATTTGTTTAGCCTGATTAACTTCATGATAGGGAAGACAGTCACAGTGCAAACTTTGGTTTCATCACAACTAATGAGTGGAACACACATTAGCCCCGTTTATACTATGGGCCATTGGCCCAGGAACTTAAGCCCAGGAACTTAAGCCCAGGGCACAAGCACCAGGGCTAGAGTTCTCGGTGCGTTTATACTGGGTGGCTCTGGGGTGGGCCATGTAGCCAACTGTCAACCTTGGATCCATAGAAACGTGAACAACATTCTACAGGCAGCAGGCACGGGCAGTTAGTAAATAGAACGGTAGCCGTAGTAACCAGTTCGATGTGACGTGTAAGCACTGGGGCTTGGATCGTGGCCCTGACCGTTGAGGTGGGCTTGTTGTCAGGGCAATAGTTCCAGGTTAAGCCCCGTTTCAGCCCAGCCCCGTCTAGTATAAACTCCTACCTGGGCTGAGCTTAAGTTCCAGCACCGGGTTCAGCCCATAGTATAAACGGGGCTATTGTTTTGTAACGCAAGGACCTTGTAACGTTACATCAACGTTACATCATTTTGTAACGTAAGCACATATTTACAGTAGGCTTTGGGTGTTGGCATTTATGTAAAAAAACAACAACACAAAATATGATAGATGGATTACCAATGGTGATGCTCATGTCCTAGGTTACAGTATGTCAGTAAATGTTTTTTTGCAGTCACATTTGCTTAGAATAGAGGAGAGTCGAGAGGAAGGAATTTCATTTAACATACCGGTAGACCTCATTTACAGAGCGATCATACAAGACCGGAAGCAAACATTCCACATATCAGTGTTGCATTATTCCCATGCATATTGTTTTGCTATTGTTTTCAACGTACATCTGACGCATGCAGACATCTTCAGCCTTTTTATTTGCTTTACGTTGCGGCCATTGTAAACCAGATTTAGGCCCTTGGCCCTTAAAGCAACAATAAAGCGTTTTTCGTACCTAAAAATAATGTTTCCAAAATAATTTCAGCAGTTCATCAACTCGTAACAGGGTGAACAGCACTTCTGCGTTCACTTCGCGGCCCTCTATCAGCCATAACCGCGGGTAGCGTACCTGTAGCGTCGGGTAGCGTACCTGTAGTTTGATGAAATGAGACATAAGAAACCACACATTTGACTTGCTTCGATGTCACAATAGATCATACGGTCACAAAATCATGCAACATACTCTACATTGTTTGTGGACATCGTTATTTGCTTGATAAACAAATAGCTTGTATGCGACAGAGGAAAAGTGCTTTAGTGTTGCTTTAAGGGAAAAAAACGAAAACAGCCAACACAACAGCCAATAACTAGAGCAGCCATACCATGGTGGCATGAGCTACAGTGCCACACTATGGTGGCATGATATGATGCCACAACATGCCCCCAGAGTGTGGCATAGCTGCCTGGTTGCTTTAGCTGTTAGCTGCAGCAACTCAAGCTAAATCAGCCAGGCAAGCACCAACATATTTATTTTGTTCTGGTAGTATTCGGTGACCTCAAGAAACAGAGATCTATGTGGAAAAAATGTGATTCCCCTTTAACTGATCATATCACATCATTGTCAACCCTCTTTAGGTGCTACAAACTCAGTGTTTATATACTGCAGACACAAGTCATAGTCACATGGTATAGGCCTAGCCACGATAACCCTGATACCTTGTATGGTAAGTCAGCGAAAGTCATTTAAGCTTAAATGGCATGCCCATGTTACTGTGCAGGACCCGTTTCATATTGTCTACCTTTGCGTGTGTGTAGCTCAACAGCTGTGGCTCTGTTGCATGAGTGTGCTCACGTTGCCGGCATTAGTGCTGCTGCATGGCTACTGCCAGCATATCATTCTTCATTGAATTTAAACTACTTACTTCTTACCACTTTTTACCAAAAATAAGCTTCATGCTGAAACTCTATGACAGATGATCCTGCAGTCATGTCCCATGTAGGCACTGTGAATGTTGTAACCAGTTGAAATTGGGCGCTTCAATGAAAATCAACAGGTGTAGCCACCCTAATGCAACACAGAGAGTAATATTGAGTTGCCCTTAGACACTTGTAATATTTTTTATTAAACAACAGAAACTCAGGGTCCAGAGTATGTTTCAGTTAGTGGCCTCATATCTTGATCTGGTTGTGTCACAACAATATGGATGTGCTATTCATATTGTCTCTTTCACCATACTGTGCTCCGTAGTTATCCAAGGCCATCATGAGTTCCTGTTTCCAGAGGACTCAGCCATCGTGTCTCCATTCCAAAAATAGGACCCTAGTGGGATCCCCTTTGCAGTGTCTTTAAGTGATCAGGGATGGTGATCACGGCTAATTGTGTAACAACAATTAAAAACATTGGAAGTTAATCAAACGAGGTGATGGGGTTTCATTTGAAACATGGTTGAAGCCCACATGAAGCACTTTTTGGTTTTCACCAGAAAAAAGTACTATTTTGGCCCTGAAAAAAGCCTTGAAAGAAGCTCTTAGTTCTGCAAAGGGAGACACGCCCAAATGGGTAAATTTACCGGCTAAATTCGTTGGTGGAAACTGCCCTAATGGGAGTCACACTCATAGGCTAATAGCCTGTACAAATACAGTTGTCCATATGTGTGAACAAAGTGAATCATTGCAGTTGAAGGCTGATAATGGTCGGGTTTCCCAGATTCGTTAAGAAGCTCTTAAGTGCTAAGAACTTCTTAGGAGTGTTGTTAGAACGTTCTGATAGCGCTCCTAAGAAGTTCTTAGCACTTAAGAGCTTCTTAACGAGTCTGGGAAACCCGGCCATTGTCTGAGCTGTCTCAGTTTATGCCAGAAATTTTAAACAGAAAGTACTACATTATTATTACTATTATTATTATTATTATTGTAGTAAATTAAATAGCCTACTTAGTCTGAGATGGGACAACCACATACAGTAGCTAACTTTGTACACGCACCCATGGTCTAGGAAGTCTCATGTTAAGTCTCGATCCTGCTCATGAAAAGGCAGACTGACAGATTGAGGAGTTTTGTAAAATATGCACGCTAAAGCTGTAGGAGAAGCTCTGCAGTGAAATATGTAAGCATAAAACGAGCCTGATTGACACCCAACCTGATTGACACCCAACCATGTACAAACAAGCCACATAGTTACTTTCTATGGATGTGCTGAAGTGTATTGTCTAGACAGGTTTTCAGATGCCACACCCATGAATCATACATGGTGTAGTTTTCCCATTGGTAATAAGAAGTCGTAGTAGACCATTGTGTGTCCAAGAAGTAAAAGCTTATTTTGGCTACAGTCTCAACCCTCTCACAGCGTATGCTACATGTTAAAAGAGAGAGCTGAATAAATGTATCTGACCGTTCCTGTAGTCAGATTTACGGCAAGAGTAGACTGAAAGTCTGCTGGTAATTTTGCAAAGTCTTTAACCAAAAATTCCTATATAATCAGATTTGAATCAGATCATGAATATAATCAAATCTGTAAACGTGTCGAACAATCTCTCTGAATTACACCCAGTACCCATTAATGTGAACCCTCTTATATCACAGGCAAACTAATAGGATGCACTAAGCCTGGTTATGCCCTGTTGTTACCCACAAACAGTTCTTGTGAAAAAAGTTATGAGTATCCATCCTACGTAAAATAAAATTTCACTTCCATAAATATTTTCCACTTGTGTAAATATTGGCTTGTTAAAAGCAGTCGAACAGATGTGGGTTTGTGGAACTTGAAGGTCATCAACCAAGCAAATGTTGTGCAAAACTAAAATGATCTAATTGCAAAATGTCTCTATAAAGTCTGGAACCAATAAGAAGACATTCTGTGATGCAGCATAGTGTAGAAATCATTAAATGAGTAGTTGATTACGTAAGTAGGGATAACTGATGACCCATTTGATAATGCTAAGATGGTCATGTTTCACACTTTGACATATGTTCTTGTGTGTGATTATGTGCAAGTGTCTACGCCAAGGCTCAAGTCAGTGACTTCAGCTCTCAGAAAAGCTGTCTCTTTTTGTAGTGTTGCTGGCTTTACAACAGTTAGTTTTGCTCACTTTCAACCTAGTTCACACTTCACACACACACAGCATACATACATAATGCTGTCGAGGACACTAATTTAGGAATTTGCTTAGTAGAAGTAAAAGTTTGTGAACAGCATGAAATACTGAGAAATACTTCTTATGCCGAGTTTACAAGTTCACCATAAAACACTGCTGATCGACAGACTCACCCCATGCTAATGATTTCCAGTTACTGTAAGTCTGAAAGACGTCCCTCTTGAGAAATATCACAGATCGGATAGATTTCACAATTCTCTGTAGCCTGCTGTTGCAACATGCTATGTTCCACTTCCCTGTGAACTTCCTTCATGATTTAAGTGTTTGCAGAAGTATGCAACAGCCAAGTCAGATTTGGAAGTTTCAATCTCCTGTTCTTGTTTTGGTTGCATAGGTCAGCATATAAGCCAACTTCAACCACACTCCACACAGGAGTGTGTGATGATGATGCTTATGGTCCCATAATAATAATGATCGTTATTTATAGAGCGCTTTTCTAAATAAAGTTACAAAGTGCTCTACACATCTAAAAGAACAAACAGAACAAAATGTCTAAAAACAGTACAACCATATCAACATCGGCAAGAGTAATGAAAATGTATCTTTAGAAAAAACAACAAAAACAAAAAGGATAGCAACTAGACAGCATACAAGGCTAAACAAAATCAAAACAAGACAACAAAAATAAAAAATAAAAAGGCTTTGCGGTACAAGTGAGTCTTAAGAAGAGATTTAAAAGATGTCACAGTAGAATCAGCTACCCTTATTTGCTCAGGCAGTGCATTCCAAGTAAAAGCTTTGGGGCTAACAAGCAAGCCGGGACTCGTAGGAATAGGAATCAATCTTTACAGGCCTGTGCAGGTTGACCTGGAGAGACTTTAACCACAAGGCTGTCTTCACTATGGTTGGATCAACATCCTCTCCTCCTAAAGCTGTGGCCCAGACACGACAGTCTTCCTGGAATTAGTTGTTTATAGACGTTTGTGCTGCATTTATATAACCTCAGTCAGAGACACTCACTTTCAGATGAAAATGTTTTTGGCGGGTGCACTGATGGTATGCATGTGGCGTCGTTCACACATGTCATACGGGTATCTCTAGTTGGTTGAGGAACCGGACTCTGATATATGTTAGTTTCGTTCTGACTCAGTAAGAGGTGTCATTTGTGCTCCATCTGCAGTGATGGGGTTTTGTTTTTTTACTTCAGAGAGAGAGAGAGTGAAGTGAAAAATAGCCACCTAAGAACTGAGACTGAGCAGTGTGCAGGAGCCATGTCCTAATTATAACAGTTAACCTTGTTGTTGACACACCTGCAGTGACTTAGTATACAGGAATGATGGGCCGGACGCGACTGCGGTTAGTTAAGGCCGTCGCCCACCGGACACGTACCGTATGCGGCGTGCCGCGACAATAAAACAATTAGAACTCCATTGTTTTCAATGGAGCAAAGCCAAGTGTGTCTGGCAAAGCCCACTGGAAACGTCTGCCGTGCAGCAGCCGCACAGAGATAGAAGACTATTCTAAAGTCCTGCGCGTCAAGCCCAGACCGCCGAACACCGCTGAACAGCGTGTCCGGTGGGCGCCGGGCTTTTACTCTTACCGTAGTTGGTCTGCGTTCACATTACATGTTTGTCTGTGCACCCTGGTCCGTTTGCGTCATAAGCACCATGCACATAGACATATATACATGACCATGCATCTAGACACAAACCTCCAGAATATGGGGGTTCTGTTTGCAAATATCACTCGGCAACACAGCAGAAGGCGGTGCAGTGAAGAAGACAAAGGTAAAGATTCTTTAGATTCTTTAGAACATTTGCTTAGCGAACCTGCTCCAGCGTTCTAGCGAACCGGACCCCAGACCACCTCTTTCAGGCGGACCCGGGTCCGGTCTCCACCCGAGTTTGGTACAGTTGCGTTCGTTCACATTATCAAAAACAGCCGAACCATCGGACTAAACAAACCCGGGTCCGGTCCAGGGGACCTAGTGTGAATGCGCCCTAAGTGGCATGCAAAGCACGGAACCAATTCAGTTTGATGTGGTTCTTCCTGTCTGCTACACCGGACCTTGCCCTCGAGAAGGAAGTGAAATAGGCATCACATGCAAGGGGCAGAAAGCCTTCATCTCTATTGTATACTCTCCAAAATAAAGACAATGAACAATGCCAGTCTACGGCCTGGTCCACATCTCAGGAAAGCATGTAGGGTCATTCCGTGTCAAATCAGCTTAGGTTGTTGCTGCTCCATCTCAGATACTGTATTGTTCAAACCTTGTCTATATCAAGAATGGCTCCCAAAACCAAGGCCTGTAAAACCTTTCTGTTCAAATCCTATGTCTTCTTATTTTCAGCCCTTGAAATGACATCAGTTTTACAGCCTGGAAATCTCATGACCTTGGAAGCAAAGTTTGGGCAGTAATATAATGAAAAGTATTATTCATAGGCATCCCAAACTTTGTAGAGTGGAAGGAAAAACACACTGAACCATCACAAGTTTGTACGGCATTCGCATTGATTTTCTACAAGGCCCTAGATTTGGGAAAAGTGCAAAAAGAGTGACATTAAGGCCGGGTATGTAACAGTAACTTGTTATTGTACTAGGCTTATATTTTATTAATGTTGTACCAATATTAGCTCTCACATATAATGGGGTTGAAGATTTGAAGGATTAAGAGGTTAAGGTTGTGTTTCAATCATTTTCATTGGATCAAAATGGTATGTGGGGTGGCTAGTAGGCACTTCAAAATCTACGTGAAAGTAACTCACATATAATATCACCGGTTTTGCACTTTGTTCCATATCTAGGGCCTTATATAAAAATAATGTAATGAGGTTGTAATGAAATAATGTAGTCAGGAAATTACGGGTATGTTAAAGGTCTTACTAAATATCCGGTAGACAAACTTACAGCAAAATCAGTGCAGCGACTCTGGATTCTGTCTGATTTGGCACGGAATGACCCTGCATTGCCTGCAAGGAGCACATGTTGGATGTTTGGAGTTGCATGTTTTTACCTGATCAAAATCCTTCTAGTCTTTGATGCTTGCATTGCATTGAACTGTTGCAAATGTATTCGAGGCTGACTCAGTCCCGTCAGCCTTGAATACATTTGGGCCTACATTAGCAGTCCTGATTTGAGCTCAACAACCAATCATATTGCACACCCTTTTTCTGTGCTCATTGTTTAGCCATTATTGTTTATGTTTTTCCTTTTTCAGAGCATAGAACAGAGCTAATTGGAATGTTTTTGAGTGTGTACACAAAAAACACAGCTACAGTAAGTGGCTGAGGAGCAATTACCTGAATTTAGCAAAGAGTGTATTGGATTAGAATGACAGATTGCGCCGGCGACCCGGGTTCGATTCCCGCCCCGTGGTCCTTTCCGGATCCCACCCCGACTCTCTCTCCCACTCACTTCCTGTCATTCTCTCTACTGTCCTGTCCATTAAAGGCATAAAAAGCCCAAAAAAATAATCTTTAAAAAAAAAGAATGACAGATTGCAGCTGTCGCCTGTCGGTGTCAGCCTTTTTCCTCTTTTACATAGTTCGTTCATTGTGAGATGATAAAAGTTATTGCATGATTAGTTCAGCTAGCCAAAGAGAGACAGAAAAGAACGAGTGGCTGCATGTTTATAAGGTCAAATGCACTGTAGAAAGGAATGCACAGGGAGAGAGGAAATGTTTTATCAACGCTGATGTCAGATGTAGGAAGGAAGAGAGGTCATCAGATATAATATGCTGAGCCAACCATGAGAGGTGATCCTCAACAGCCTTGTGAATCAGAGGATAGTTGCCTTTGACCCAAGGGTTCATGTACGTTCAAGTACACAACGAGCTGTGTTTTGAAGAAAGTCTTGAGTCGTAAATAAAGCCGGTTCATGCTCGCTCATGCACTGGCACCTACTGTGCTAATACTAGTCTGCCCCTAGAATGTGTGTAAACATTGCCTCTTGTGGACATGTTGCGTTATTTCTCCAGGATGTGCGCAATCGATACACTAAACGGACACAGGATACGTCCGACAGCCATGATGCGTACTGTACACATAAAGTACTAGTGTCAATGTCCTACGACATTTGCTGTACAAAGTTATATGAGGAGGATACAGATACTGCAACCAACCATAATATCCGGGCTATTCACTATGTAGCTGTGTGGTCTACTGTTTCTGAACCCTCCCCAACAGTTATAGCCAGATTCAATGCTTTAATTGGAATGACTGTATTGAAGATAACGTTATTATGTGTTAATGTCTTTTGTTTGTTTTCTATTCTTGTTTTCTCTTTTGCTCTCCTATGCAGTTGCACCTCCTGAAAACTTGACCATCCTCTGTCATAATGGCATAAACATTGCCTACTGGAACCACTCTGGGTCTTCTACAGATGTTTTGTTCTCAGTGAAGGTCACCGGATACATGTAAGTAAATTGCATATCTTGATACAGGTCGAGCTACCGCCCCCCATTTGTAATGCCACTGTTCAAGGTTCAAAGAAAAAAGATCTAAAATCTCTTTGAAAATGTCATGTTTATAATGAACTTTAAGATTATTTTGTGGTTGGTGACTCGTACGTCCCCAATTCCCCATACAGAAACTTCAGGTTTCTGGCAAACAGTTGCCGCAGATTTGTTGCAAGGTCATATTTTCACATACAAATTAGGTTTCTGTTAAACTGTTGCAGTTAACTTTTGGCAAGGTTGCAGCAAATATGCAGCAATGTCATATGCAAATTAGGTTAATCTCCAGAAGTTGCCTGGAAGTTTGCCATTATTGGCTAAGTGTGATGGCAAATCACTGGCAAACACATTTGCCACAAGTGGCAAAGTTCAAAGTTCAAAACTCATATTTTCTAGAACTTTACCAGAGACGGTTTATAAAGCGAGACGATTCATATGAGGGTAAATTCCGGTAAATTCTGGTTTCATTGTGACGCAACTGCCACTCCCATTTAGGAGGCAAACGGAGGTATTTCTGTGGGAGAAATAAACCTGTTATCAACGGCACCTGCTTCTGCTGATTCTACACCGTTCTAAACAGATTATCTCGTCACTGATCACACCCCTTTAGGAGGCGGAAGTGGTGCCATTTCATTCCATTGAAAAAAACCCTTTATGATTCATCTTAGTAACTATACGATCTTTGACTTTACTGGAGGTTTGCCTCTAGCAGCCAACCTTGGCATTTGCTGCAAATCTGGCGCAAACTTTTGTAAGGGTGGCAACCTTGGCAGGAACAGCAAGGAGGTGGACAATCAAGGCTGCCCCTCAACCGCCCTGAACAATTGCACTACCCTATCCCATCCATAGTATTCTATTTATATTTAGAAAATGTACATTCTGTAATTACACATACAATTTCATATTCCACTTCTATTTATACTGTTCATACTGCACATACACTTATTTTTACTACTCTAATAACGTTACTATACTACACACATACAGTATTTATGTTCTTATTTATATTATACCATACCACTTTCTTAACTGTATGGTAGCGCCTACACTGCACTTCATGTCTTTACTATTTATACTGCACCTCCTGTCTATACTGTGGATATCACATTTCATTGTCTCTGTGCTTGTACTCTGCTCAATGACAAAACAGTTTAATCTAATCTAATCTAATCTCCAAAGAGTTAGAATTTGAAAACATACATTTAGCTATCCAAATGTAAGTGGCTACAACAGGCACAACAAACAGCTTTTCAAATAGTTAGAAAAAATCTCTTTAAGGTGTTTGCCTTTTTCCAAATTCTCACACAAAGTCTTAATTAAATTATCTGTGTTTCACACTAAATGGGAATCTTAAATGATTTTGTGATACCACATGATGCTGTTTTATCAACAGGGATGGTGAAACCATTTTTAACAGCACCACATCAGAACACCATATCAACATGTCAAATGACACAGTGCCTAGAGGGGATGACGCATACTTTTTTTCCTTGACTGCCTGGGAAGGACTCAACAGTTCGGCTGAAGTCTATAAAGACTTCAGCTATGCCAGTGATTATGATTATGCTGCTATTCACTGTAAGTACTTATCAATTCAGATAATCCACAACAGACTTAAATGAGTGACTATCATCTCTTTTGGGGGCTTCTTATTTCTGATTTCTAGTGAGTGGACAAGAAGAGAGTAGGAGAGGGCGATGGGAAATGGACTCAAGAACAGGCACTCCCTGTTTCCCTGAGCCACTCCAATAGTTACTGTAGTACATTTCCAGAACAAGGGCTGCATACCACTGTGCAGCAGAGGCCATTGTCCAGGAACCTTAACTCACACGCTCAGTTGTTTGCTGAAACTTGCCCGTTACAACACCTTCTAAGCACACACCCCAAGCCTAAGCTGATTCCACTGGATGCCTGGAAAAGCGTCTAGTATCCCTAAATCCTAGCCAGCTTGATCCAGCTGCAACAGCTGGGAAAACGGCCCCGACACCATGGGCACTATACAGTAATAGTCAGCTAAACAATGACAAGGTTAACTGTCTGATGTCATATATTATTGGTTATAGAAATCATGGAAGGACCTTCCACCAATACAGTCAATTGCCTGTCTTATAAGGGCTCTGGTTGGCATGACATGACATGTCAGTCGCCTGTTGAGGGGACAAACTCCAATTTCTAATTGCATGTGTTCAGTGTAGGAAATTGGAGGCTCCTGGACTGAAAGATAGAGCACAGCAGCTCTAGCATCAGATCGTGCGCACCTTCTCATTAGAATGGGTCATCTGCACATCTGCTTCACTGTACTGATCGGTTGTACATTGGCTTAGTCAGGCTGTGTCACTGTTGAAGTATTGTGAATTAAGCTTGTGTGGTCAACAGCAGCTCTCTTGGGTCTTAGCGTGTCTTCTTGGATCACGTTTCCTCCAGAGTGCTAATTGGTCTTTAATTGAACGGCTAGTGTGGTCTCAACCACAACATTACCACTGCCAGCAAATTGATTGGCTTCAATCTGAGCAGCCTGGAGGACATCCACAGATCTAGATCCCTTGACAAAGCAGAGAAAATCATATTATACAGAAGATATCTCATCTTAAATGCTTTTGAGCTGCTGCCATCAGGCCATTTATACCCCAAGTGATTATTTCTTTAAATGAATTCCTGCAAGATAATATTAGGTCATGACCCCTTCTGTGTCTCCGTTCAGCGAGTCCGGACAGTGATGTTTTTATAGTCATCTTTTTTTTTTCTTTCTTTCTTTCTTTGTATCTGTATTGCCTTTGTTTGTATCTCTAATTCTACTGTAACTCAAGGGCCTCTGTAACACTAGGGTACTGAGGACTGACACTACATTGGTGTTCTCACTGAAAAAAATGGTTACGTACGGGGTCAATGAAGTACTTAACTAAACTACTTAATTGTCTGGTATATGTTTATGTTTGCTTAACAGAGGCTGTTATTCAAAGCTATTAATAGTATAATGTTGTATTTGTCAGAATACTGCGAGCACCATTTTCTGATTCAATGTATCTGGCATGTGTGCATTACTGATTCAAGGACTCAAATGCAAATGGGGAGGATTGTACATCAGTGCTTAGAATTAGGTGTAGAGATAGAGAGGTGAACTTGTATGTATTTGAGAGGTAAAAAGAGGCCGTTCAAAACTAGGAATACAATAAAAGTAGCAAGAGCTTTAGTGGTACTTGAAGTGTGTGTTGTTGCCAGCTGTAATGCAGATTGCAATGGTAAAGTTTTGCTTGTAGTCTTGTTTGGTCTTGGGTGATGGGACCAGTTGACTTTGACTGTCTATGGAGTCAGTCCTCGTGTTATGTAGTTCATTCTGCAGACTGTTCTAGAGTGGATTTGGAAGTATTGTGTTTGCATCTCAGGGCCTTTGCTGATACCTCAGTGCAATGATGCAATGGACAATCATGTGGCTTTAAACTGATTGACAAGGACTGCTTCTCCCTTGCTGCAGGTTTTATGGCCTTACCCAGTCTGAACTTGATGATTGAAACCGATGGGATTAAATTCAGTTTTGCCCATCCACAATACAAGCAGAATGCCATCTACTACACTGTCAACACCACTCATGATAAGGTAAAGGGAATCTCCACTTTGCATGATGACTAACAACGCCCCTGAGCAGTTATAAAATCACTGGAACCTATGGCCTCTCGGGGCTGATTGGCTAAGTATCGATGAGCACGTTTTATTATAGATATTTTTTTCAATATATTTCATTTGACACATATTATATCAATGCAAAATTGTCTCTCCGTAGTGAGATTCTAAGTCTTGTTGATATTTTGTGCTTTATAGCTCTCATCTTCATTATCTTCATTATTTATTCATAGGGAATGCACACTTTAATCAATATTGTAAATGCTGCAATATGGCTAATAATCGTGCCTGCTTTATAACTCATAATTGCTATAGTGTGATGAAACGTGTGTCTTCATGCCGGCGATGCGCCCTTTCCAAAGTCCTTTTAGGTAATAAGGATCCCCACCCAGTGGCTACAGTATATCATTGGGCATTTATCAGGCATTGATTTTGGGCAGAGCTGCACGTGCTTACGACTTCACCAACCTCGCTCTAGCTATGAGATCACAGCACGTGAATGGCACGATGTATTCACAACATACCGTATGATTGGAACAGTGTCAAGTCAAGTGGCATGTCAAGTTTTGCCGGCAGAAGGGGCGGAATATGTGTAGACGACCGCCATCTTTGCATTCAGACTAACACACCATACATTTCTATGGGAGATTCTTTGAGTGCTGTGTCTCCTTGTCAGAAAGCAGAGGTGGAAAAGTCCAGCTTCAGAAAGTAAAAGTCCTACCACATACTGTACATATCTGTGCCAACCACTCACTTACAGTAAACCAGCTGATTCTGATTTAGCACAACTCTTCAGCCAGGTAGACCAGCTAATCGGTGAGATCACCTGTATTAAGTGCACAGGTAGAACCAATGCATGATTGGACTTCTACTTTCTGAAGCTGGAGTCAGAGACGGTTTATAAAGCGAGACGATTCATATGAGGGTAAATTCTGGTTTCATTGTGACGCAACTGCCACTCCCATGTTGGAGGCAAACGGAGGTATTTCTATGGGAGAAATAAACCTGTTATCAACGGCACCTGCTTCTGCTGATTCTACACCGTTCTAAACCGATTATCTCGTCAGTCGTCACTGATCACGCTCCTTTAGGAGGCGGACGTGGTGCCATTTCATTCCATTGAAAAACCCCTTTATGATTCATCTTAGTAACTATACGATCTTTGCTGGAGTTTTCCACCTCTGTTAGAAAGTCTCTGCCCTTACTCATGTCCTCATGTTAAATGTTGTGCTCCACAGCACGAGCTAGAGTGCTCCCTGGTGGATGAAGTGTGTCATGGCCAAATCCAGCTGAGTGTTGACTCTATAGAGCAATGCACCACTCTGGAGGTAGAGGGAGCCAGTGGCGGCATTCGCTATAAAACGTCCAAGGAAGTATGCATCCAGGTTCCTGAGAATGGTAAATTATTTGATTATAAATGCATAGGTTTTTTGGGTTTTTTTTTACCCTCTCTGAATGTTCGAATAGGTAGGCAAAATGTTTTACAATTGTTCTAAAGCAACATTTTTCTATTCAAACATTTAGAAATATTGTCTGATAAGTTGTTTGTTTGGATTAAAACAATATCATGTGGTATTTTATGTTTTATGATATATATTTTATAGGTAATGATATTTTAACAAACATTCTCCAATTCATTTTGATATTATATGGATCGAGACAGTTTGGTTCTCATAACCACGATAAAAAGAGAAAAGTTCTGTAGCCCCACACCCCTAATATATTGCAAAAATACATCAGTGCCGAATGTGCTGTTGGTATTAGCAAAACTTCTTACTAACTTAGACCGTACCTGTGCGCAACCTTTTTACAAAGGATGCTCTTGGCTTAAAGGGACACTTCACCGATTAGGATTAAGCTTTGTATCTTTAGAAAACCAGTCATGTTTTTGAATGGTCATGCATCATTCCCTCAGTTTGCCTTGAGATGGGAGAAATACGGATTTCAATGTTGGACTTCCGGCTTTCAATGATGTAAAAGTCATCATTTTACATCATTGAAAGCAGGAAGTCCTATTCATGGGTTTCATTGAAATCTGTATTTCTCCCATCTCAAGGCAAACTGATCGAGGGAATGATGCATGACCATTCAAAAACATGACTGGTTTTCTAAAGATACAAAGCTTAATGCTAATCAGTGAAGTGTCCCTTTAAGATCTTAAGATGTAAAGTATATAAATGGTATGGATAATCGTACACTGATCTTTTCTGTACAGTCTTCCATTAAGCATGGTCCTGTAGTTCAAATCAGAAACATTATTGTGGTGCTCCTGCCGACATATTAAACACTGTTTGTCTGATACACAGGTCCTTGGCCCATCTTTCTGTCTGTGGTGATCTGTGTGATAGTCCTTGTCACACTTGTGGGTATGCTCCTCGGTGCACAGAAAATGATTAAGACCGTGATTGAACGCTCCAGCCACTATGTGCCGGTAAGTCAGAAACTCACTCTTCTGAAGAAATGTTGATTTTGCCAGTGTGTTTACATGGACTTGAGTACTCTGCCTGTAGTAAAGGTTTTCAGAGGTATCCCATGTTTGGCCTTCGTAAACATACAGTATCTCGATTTCAGAAACCTAGATAAGCCCATATCCTGGTTTTGAACAACCTGGTTATGTCAGCTAGAGTACACACATAGGCATGTATACACACACATGTACTGTATACTAATGGTTTGAAAATATATCTGAGTGCATGGAATGGAAAATGGAATTACTCGTTTTTGACAATTGTTTCCATATAGAGTATGGGTGTCTTAACCAGATGATTGCAATCTATACATTAAAAGTCAGCAAAAATGTAACGATGTATTCCAAGATAATCACTTTCGCCAATAAATATATTCCCTCCATATGAATGGTTGCCATGCAACAACGAGACGCAGCCACTCTAACTTTTGTGCTAGTTGTGGTAGTGCATTACTATAGAACGAAATGCGGTCAAAGTATGTGTTTATTGTGAAATTTACATGGGCATCAAACGCGAATCATAATCAAGGACCGGAACTATCCGTTTTAGAAACAGTATTTGCTTCTCATCTCAGAAGCAGTGGTTACCTCCTTCTGTTGCCTGCCATGCTGACATTATCGTTATCTTTCCTTTCTCTCCTTTTTCATACATTGTACAGGTGTCTTTAAGACCCAGGCGAACACCAGGTGCCCCATGCATTCTGCAGCCGGAGGTTACCGTTTCTAGTTGCGCCCAGGCAGGGAGCACTCCTCTGCTTCAGTTGCCCGAGGACTCCCCCGTAGAGACCTCAACTGTCATCCCACTTGACGGCTGCCCCGAGGAGACCCACTTCCGCCTCCCTTCTCCTGCCCGGTCCAGCGACGATCAGCCCGGGGACAGTTACGAGGCTCGCCTCAAGGACGACCTTGAGCCTGAGCCACGACCGCAGCATGAGCGCGATGATGGCAGCGACGATGACGGCTACATGCAGAGAGCGAGAATTTCCGATACCTCAGAGAGCTCTCATAGCTCCGTCTTCGAGATCGAGTTCGAGATCGCCCCGGAAGACCTGGTCAGTGGTTATGGACCTCGCTAGCTCCAGAGCCGAGCCTTGGTGACCTCCTCCCTCTGATAAACCCTCATATACAGTAGGGTGCCTCTCATTTGGGCTTTTATACGTCCCCCCCTCGCTCCTCGGGCCTCGATCCTCACTGATCTACATAAAGAATGATGGGGGCGAAAACAATGGGACAGTCTATCCAGTGTTAGTTATAGATCAGTGGGAACGCCCCTCGAGGATCGAGGAGAGTGTCAAGGACCCAGGGTACCCAGCCCCCTACCCCCACACATCATCACCTTCCGACCTCCCAGTGGGGTGTCCTTCATTCCCAGGCTCACGGGCTACTGCACATACATGTACGTGGCGTCAGTCTCCATCTCTACTCCTCTTACTTGAGACTTCTGGCTGCACATCATAACCTGCCAACATCACCTGCTGGAGCTTGGCTTTCCTGCAGCTTACCATTATTACAAAAGACTGTGGGATCCCAAAGGGAATGTGAAAATGCATACAGTACATACAGTATACCCTCGTATGATATGTGTGTTTTCTGTGCAGTTAATAACCACTCTGTCTTACAGACACATTTACATTTTCCTGCACGGCCAGTGCAGATTCATGTTGTTTATATGAGAGATGTGTACAGATACTGTATGTGACTGTGTGTGTGTGTGTGTGTGTGTGTGTGTGTGTGTGTGTGTGTGTGTGTGCGCGTGTGTGTGTGTGTGTGTGTGAGAGAGAGAGAGAGAGAGAGAGAGAGAGATAAGAGAGAGAGAGTTATGTTGCTGATTGATTGAATAGTTTGTCTGAATGTCTGCAAGTGTTTTGAATATACTGTAATTTCGCAGCGAAATTTGTTCAGCTATGGGATTCATACACTGCCCTGTGGTTTATACACAATGTGGCTAATACACATGAAATTACTGTAGTGATGGACATTTTGTTACTTTTTTTATAAGCATTGCTGCTGAACTACAGCTGGCTTTGTTCTTGCCCGGCTTTTTTTATATAGATTATTTCATTGTGCTTTTTTATATTTTGGCTTTATTTTGTACATGACGATTTGTAAATAAAAGAGACTTTATAGCCATATATGGAAGTTCCTCACAAATGCAGTTCACACCTCATGGTTTACCGGAAACCTGTACTGGATGGGAATGGGGACTGTGCCTGCTTCCTCATGCCGTTTATGGCACCTACAGTAATTGCATAAGCATTTGTTCCTGTGAGGCCTCTCGTCTCCGTCAATGAAATACAACCTATTGACAAAGGGAAGTTAATACATCTCCAAAGAATTCATCTGATACCACTGCAAATGTCAGCAATTGCACACACCTACACACAATCACACACACACACACACACACGCACACACACACACACACACACACACACATACACACACTTCCTTCCACCATTCTCAAACCCTGATGCAATCATTTTTACAGTTTTTTTAGTGTTCCATAAAATTAACGATAGCATGACTTTCTGACTGGTTTTACAGTCGAACGATTCAAGTGGCTGGTGTTGAGTGGAAAGTAATCTGAACTATTACCAGGAAGGACTGGTAACATTTAGAGTAGTTAAATGTGATATTTCATTTGGTAGGTCATGAGATTATCCTACAAAGTGCCCAGAAAGGACTGATTCAGACAGCTGTGAAAATGCATTACTACATGGGGCTGTCAAAATGAGATCAGAGATTCTCAAATATTCAAAAAAGCAGCCTCGGGTTTTTCAACACTGACCCAACAGTGTTGACCCAACATTCTTGAGACAACTCAAATGCATCACAGCTTATTTTTGTGTAGTGTGTTAAACCCCTCGTTGCAAAGCAATAGGCTACTGTATCTCAAATATGAAAATAGAGGCTCACTCCATCATGCATATGATCTAGGCTTGTAGTAAGTGTTTCCCTCAGAAAGATGTGGATCCACGTACTGACAAAAGTATTGTTTTTAAGTGTTTTGAAGTTTTTTTTAGAAAACAAACAAACCGAGGATCATTTCCGTATAGCTCAGCACAACTGAATCAATTGATTTCAACACAAAATATCGCCAAAATGATGCAGGAAGGGAATACTATCAAACTGGTTTCTTTCTTCTCTCAACAAAAACATTTTTTAAAAAAATACTAAAAAAATGTGTGTATTTTGCTTAAAAAGCAACATTTCTGGAGTGATAATACTTTTGTCAGCAGCTATACAGTAGATCTCACTGTTCACTGTTCTGTTTACGGTCAATAAAAAAATGGGGACAAGACTTTAGACTCACCAACATCATATACTGTACCCCTTATATGGATAGTCACAGCATCATTCCACTGGCAGGGCCTTGCAGAGAAGCTAATTAAGTCACATGGTATGAACTGTATGTTTGGAGTAGAGGATTTGAGCTTGTTCTCTCAGTCAGGGCAAGTGTAACGAGTACACCAAAACATTTGGATCTGATATTCAATGTATTTTGTCATGGATGGGCACTGATATATTTGCTATCAACCCGTGAGAAGGACCCCCAGGGAGGGACCTAAACTTCCTGTTGGCTCAATTCAAAATTCACAGACTGACTGTGAGTTAGGAGTTCTCTCGACTTCTTTTACAGTAAGCTGTCCCAGACTAAAATGCTACTTTTAGGGTTAAAATGCTTCATGAAATTACTCTTAGTAAAAAAAATTAGGATTCCTAAAATTACAAGTGACACGCCACCCATTATGTAAGATAACAAGAACTCCACAGATTCCCGGACAGTTGACCGGATCTTGTTGTCAGCTGACTCCCAGGGACTCCCCTCTCCAGATACATGTATGTACTGATGTATTTGCTGTCTCATGTCATTGCGCTGTTTCCATTACACCCAGCGCTGGTGGAGGAAGCAAGGGCATCATTACCATGCGAACGCAAGTCAAAAGATGACCTTTATGCTAGTTCCGCAGTTTTTGTTGTCTTTTGGCGTTTCACTTCAGCTTTACCTGTGAGGCTTGGTGATCATTCCTGCTAGGATCTCCTCTCTCTCTCTCTCTCTCTCTCTCTCTCTCTCTCTCTCTCTCTCTCTCTCTCTCTCTCTCTCTCTCTCTCTCTCACACACACACACACACACACACACACAAACACATGCAAGCAATCTTGGAGAGAATAGAGTTTGCTGTTGGCGGGGCAGGAATTGTCTCCATATCTTTTTGTTACATGTTGTCATATTTTCAAAGCACAATTGGCACCACATATGTCTGTGATTAACCCCATTGACACAAGTCATGTTTTTTTTCACACATTACACAATCAATTGTAGTCAATTGGCTTTGAGTGTAATGATAACTAGCTGGTACATGTGCAGTATATGTTAGATAAACACCCCTCCTTGCTCTTGTCATTTTTCACATAGAACTCAAATAGTTTTTTCAAAGTCACCGAGTCAGTACAAAAAAACCCTCCGAAAACAACCACTGCTACCAGTTGCTGCAGCCAGGCAGTTTTGTTTGTTCTTTTGTGTTCATGTCTATTTTTATCCAATTTGACCGCTTTGTTATGTTGATCACCCAAGATTTCTAGCCCACCCAAATGCAGAAGGCTAGAACCGGCCCTGAGCTTACTCATTACCAAAATTATGAATCTTCCTTGCCTTATTTCAGATGCTTTCACACTGAATGCCAGTTCAAAACCTTACACCTCATAAAGTCTCCACTTCTGCTAAAACAGCTGCTCAAACAAATCATGTAACCACTCCAACACAGAGACAGCACTAGATACATTATCTGAGATCAGATCAGCCACCCACACTGATGAAAACGTTTACCCAACTGCAGAATTCCTGCACAAATGGTCAAGAACCGTCTCAGGGAAGCTCATCTGAGAGCTTGTCGGCCTCAGAGTAGCCCATGGTGGCCGTGTGGTTAAGGGATGGGCATTGGGCAGGCACAAAGGGTTTTATTGATGCCAATTTTAACGCACAGACATGCCTTGATGAGATCAGGCCCATTCCACTGACATTCATCCACCACCATCGCCATCGTGTTGCAGCATGACAATGTGCGGTCCATTGTAAGAATCTGTACTGAAATTATCCCGGTTCTTCCATGGCCTACTTACTCACCAGACATATCACCCACTGAGTATGTTTGGGAAACTATGTTATCAAAAGATGCTGATTATAAAGTATGATTTTTGCCACAGATATGCCTTGGGCTGTTTACAGCAAAAGGCACTCTAAAATGTGCAGTTTATCTTGAAGAATGAGCCATTCAAGGTGGTCACTTCAATCAAGCTTGTGCATTACGTTGTCAACCATAGCAACAGAGCTCTTATCTTAGGAGTTGTCTTTTTTTCCTTAGTGGTAAGATAAAATGCTTTGTGAATGCAGGCCCAGATCTTTTTACTTGGGTTAAATTCTTAAAAAAATGGGAGCGAAAACAAAAGTGTTCACTGATGCCCATAGTGGAATTGCTTTCTGGTACAAAAAGTAGGCCTAGACTCCTTGCATGTAAACAGGCATTCTCGAGGAATAGTGAAAAGCAGTTTGCAGTAAAGCCCACAACACATTAGACGTTTGATGGCCGTGCAGATCACGTCTTTATTGCATTTCTTAGTCCTGGACCAATTCAGAGGTCTATAGGTCCGCTAATAGACCTCTGAAGTTTGCCTACCTGCTTTCATCTTTGCCCAAATAAGGAGATCCGGTATCTTGAGATTTTTTTCTATGGGAAAATAACATGTTTTTTTTATTATTATTATTATCGCACCTGTTAAAATCCCCAGGGGAGAGAAATTGGACATGCAGACGTTTTGTACTACACAGTTTTGTCCTGGAGTTTTGGAGTGGATACTGTGATCTTCGATAAGTGACCCCAGAGTTAACTTACAGTACAATGCAACTTGCCATAGGTATAGGTAGCTTCAATTAACATCCGGATCTCCTTAGGTGGGCAAAGATGGCAGTTTTGGTTCCTTTTTGTAGGCGAACTTCAGAGGTGTATTTGGATGTCTAACCATGACCCCATTTGGACGTCAGTAGAACTAGGTAACCTTTTTTGGTCATTGTAGAGAGGTCCTGTGGATGTCAATAGTGGACGTTGGGAAAAAAAGATTATTCTATAATTATTCTTCATTTTTTTATTATTTTCTCTTGCGCGTTTTATATTTTCTTTTTTATTATGATCTTTAGGGCGTGATGCGCGTGGTGGGAGCAGAGTGTTCAATATCATGTGTTCGTAGACCCACCTGACATGAATAGACAATGGGACAAAAGTAGGAAGTCCACCTGCATGGCCTATTTAAAGGTTGAACCTAAGTTGGTCATTTTAACACGCTACCTACTCTACCTGCAGACATGTCACTGTCCATTCCACTACTTGTGCTGAGCAACCCTCTTCTTGTATGGTGTGCAGCAGGTCAGTATGACATTGTCTATCCACTAATGTCAACCCGTCTGTCTTCTGTCTGTCTGTTCATCAGTCACCAACGCATTCTTTTGCTTTTATAGTTGGCTTATACCAGCAAGATGATGCCTCATCGTTGGAGCTCAACTTTCAATCTCTGGACTACAGAAACACCATAAACTGGAAAATGCAACCCAGCACCTTAGACACAGTTCTCTTCTCTGTGCAGTATAAAATGTAAGTCTGCTCCTTCATTTTCCCAGTGGCCGTAAGATACAGGAGAGTATTTCAGTACTGAACATATTAATCAATGATTCTTGAGAGACTTAAAGGAAATGGGAAGGAAATCTCTGTTTCTCGAGGTCACCGAGTATTGTCGGCTCTACTCTAGCTGTTGGCTGCAGAAATTCGAGCTAGGTAGCAATACTGTTGTAACAGCAATTCTGTGGAATATGCATGAACTAAATGATCGTTAGATAGATAGATAGATAGATAGATTACACAATACCTGGAGTCTGGAAAAAATCAATCTAGAAGAACAAATTGAGAACTCACAGTTATTGACTTTGCCTGGTCCTATTACTACTGTAACCTATAATGCATGCACAATGACTTTGATGAAATGGAATAAATTACCATTTCCGATGACAGATATGGTGACAAGCAGTGGACAGATGCGCAACATTGTCAGAATATCAGCCAGCACCATTGTGACCTCAGCAAAGAGACATCAGACCCAAGGGAGTGGTACTACGCCAGAGTCCAAGTGTCCAGCAACGGTGTCCTATCAGAATGGACCCTGAGTCCCAGATTCCACCCTCAGTGGGAATGTAAGTATTAATCCATCCCATCACTGACACAGCAACAGAGTCACACGCTGCTGGTGTTAAATCTGAGTTCAGCCAAAAAAAAATGACTTGTTTTTTTTAAATCTAGTTTTTAAAGACGATTTCACTGAACGGAAACATCACAATGTCGTTGTCTTTGTTTTTTTGCAGCATTGTTTAGCCCACCAACATTGAAGCTGAATGTGACGGAGCAAAGCATTGTGGTCCGTGTCCGAGCCCCTCGCACCGCTCACAGGAGGGCGAATGGAGGACTCGTCCCAATAACCAAATACGAGAGGCTCCTCTTCAGGATACACCTCACCCATGACAATGGAGAGCAGGTAGGGGCCAGGACTTCCTCCTCAAAACTTCTCTTTTTAAAGAGGCATGAATGGCAACGAGTTTAGATTCTGCAAACAGAAAACAGTAGAACAGGGTAGGGATATTCACTGTCATGTATGTACAGTATACATCTTTTTGATATTTTTTGCATTCAAAGGCAGCAATGTATGTGTAATGTATGTATGTATGTAACTATACATAATGGTTTGCATGAGCTAATTGTCAGCGTATTATTCAATCTCTAGGAGCAGCATGAAATGGATGGCTATACCAAAGAGCTAAGGATCATAGACCTGAAGCCCAAAACGACTTACTGCCTCCAGGCTGAGACGCTGGTCCCCCGCAGGGGGCAAGTCAGTCACAGGGGGCCTACGACCTGTGTCACCACGCCATAGGCAGCAAGGGCCCATGGTGAGTTCCCTTTTAAGTCAGCATACTCACAGATGCAACTGTTAGGTCACCACCAGGTCTGCTCTTCAGTTCAAGTTCTTTTTCACCTTGCTGTGAGCACCTGAACATTGTGCCACCGTCTGTCTTAGCCTGATTACCATCGACTTTCAAAGGCTCTGCGAGACTTTAGTCTGACCAAGAGCCTGTGCTAACACGGTTTCTCCAAGCGCTGGTTGACCCGCCTCCTTTAAGTGCCTCGATTTGCTACTGGTCGATGTCAGAAAGCGGTTTGCCGAGTTTAAACCAATAACAACACTCTTTCCTCTGCCTTGAACACGCCTCTACCCAGAGCCGTTGGAGCTGCTCAAAGTTAATTGGTTCTTGACTAAAGGGGGCAGTTCCGCAGATTTCGGGAACTCAGAAATCCTTCCCGATTAGCAGTTGACCAGACCAGAGACAGAAAAAGCCGAAGGTGTTACGTCACTGGGAGGGCGTGCCAGGCTACGTCTGTCTAGCTAGCCAACCTTTTTTAAGTGTAGCAGCTTAATGAGCAATGCGGTCTTGGTGCAATTATGGGCATTTAGATGAATCCCAAAAAGGGTTCTCTTTTTGGTTTGTGACTTTGACTCTCTGTACTTCAGCCAGGCGCATATTCTGCAGTTGGCCTTTAGTTTCACCATAATCTTTTCTGCATGTTATTTAGGGAGAAAATGGTGCTGGATTGCCAACTGAACACCTGTGTGCCCCTCATCTGTTGCACTCAGGGAGAACATGCCACTGGATTACCGACTCAACACCTGCACAACTTTGCACCCTCATCCGTTAGACTTGACTTGAAAAGCTTCCTGACCTCAATGTACTTTGTACATATACATTATATGATGTTTGTCAAATGTTTTAGTTTTTTTAATACTTACTGTTGCGGTGGCTACCTAGGCCACCGAGGAGCACAGGGAGGGAGCGACGCTGACGCGCAAACAATCTTGTTCGTTCTTTCGTTTATTAGCAAAGATTAAAAACATCCAAAAATGTATGGTAAAAATGTTATCCAAAGTGCCAGTGCTATTGCCAGTGTGACAGTAAAACGAGAAAATAAACGATGGTACAAAATTGATACGGTCAACGAAAAGTGTGCTCTCCCTACTGAGCCCCTCTCCAATACTGCACTATCAGTGCCCAGGTGCCTATATTAGCCCTTTTCACGGTGATGTCAGACGAAGCGTTGCTGGGTATCCTCCGGCATGTCCAGCCGCCAAATACTACAGAAGAAGAAGAAGAAGTATTCATGGGTTTCATCAGGTCCCTTTCCACAGGTGTATACAATCAAGCACCATGCAGTCTGCATTGATAATCAAGGTGCTGTATACACTAACAGTGATTCATGATGCACAATTTGCCTTCCCACATTGACATGGTTAAACAGTTTTAGTTCACTCAGCGATCGGAGTTTGAGCATTATAAATAAGCCACGGGTTAGCATTTGGTCTGGATTACAATGGAGGACCATTTTGGAGAGAGTTAGAGTATGAATTAGAGGAGGGAAATGAGGATGAGAACCAGGAGATTAATAAGTAAGAGGAAGAGAGGGAGGAGATGAAATCTTACGGACAGAACTGCAAAGTAAAAATAAAAAAAAGGATAAAATCATATATGTCTTGAATTAAATTCATACATCAGATACATCATGAATTCAGGTAAAAGTGGGTTACATGAGAAAACAAGTTAGTTTGCATTACAGTTATGTAATATATATGTACAATAAATAGGCTACAGTAGTATGTGACTTGAAACAAAGTCAGTTCAAAGAGAAAAAGTATAGTAAAGCATAGCATTATGATAGGCACTGTGTGAAGAAATGTAAACTTGTACAGCACACATGGTCTTATTTTTTCATGGCATGCAAGTTAAGTAGCCTAACAGTGTTAGGGCTGGATGTCAATAACTTTGAATAGTTATTTGAATAGTTTTCTAGATTATTTCCAGATTTCATGTCGATTGTGTGATGATCATTTAGTTATGCAAATATGCAAATTATATGCAAATATGCCAATTGCACGGTATTACAGTTAAACATGACTAAACTCACATGAAACTCAATGTCATGCTTTGCAAGAATCAGCATTCATTTTATGCTCAGGAAGTAGATGATGGGGGGGGGGGATAATGACGACGACCTATTCTTTTGCACTAGTTTACCATGCTAGCATCGCCTTGAAAAGCATGGGGCTGTGCACAGTAGTATAACATTTATTCACCATAAATGAATAAAGTTGAAGTGACTGCAATGTTGACAGTGGTTCCATTTATTTGTTGCAGTACCATGTTCCTTACATGTCATGACCCGGTGTCCTTGTAATATGCATGCCTATCTACCACAGCTAGCTATTAAAATCACCCCCTGTAAGTTTGTCACCCAATAAACCTAGATATTAATTTTTCATGTGTCTCCATGTTGTACTGGTGTTGTTCAACAGATTCTAAATGAAATCAGGTCTGGTTCTGTAAAAGACCCTCTTGATATGAGTTGACTTTACATGTATGCATATATTTGTATCTATTTATTACATTTTTAATTAGTGCATGAAAATGCACTGTACTGTTCTATTGCAATTAGCAATGAAGCAATTCTGATTGGCTCCCAGAATCCTACAATCTGATTGGCTGTGAGAATCCTGCAATCTGATTGGCTCCCAGAAGCCTGCAATTTGATTGGCTGTTGGAATTCAGCAATCAGATTGGCTCACAGAATCCTGCAATCTGATTGGCTGTTTGAATTCAGCAATCTGATTGATCTGATATATACTTACATAATGTAAACTATGTGATTGTGCTCACATAAGAAAGTCAAGAAAACAAATGGCTATTTTTGCTTTGGAAAAAAAAAAAACATTGTGGATCTTTATTGAAGTTGCTTTATGTAAGCAAACAACACCCTGAAAGTTCAGACATCAAATAGAATCTACAATTCATAATATTACAATTTCCAGTCATTTGACAACCAGGCTTATGAAAACAGTTCACCTTGTGGACATTTTTGCTAATCATCAATTTATCAAAATAGATTATATTGTGAAGTAAAAACACAGCCACTGATTTCAAAATTGCGTATTCAACAATCAAAAAATATTTATTTTTCATCAAAGGTGATTGTTTCAGAAATACAAGTACCATTGATGGTAACAGATAGTGTGTGTACTAGATCTTTCAGAATGGCCATGCATTCAGTTTGAGCATGTAGTCACATTACAAAAAAACACACAAGACCGATAGTAGCCAAAAAAAATGGCCTCAACACAACCCACCTGACCACACAACACATCTAGTGAGATTTACTTATTTGTAGCGGTTGTGGACACATTTTGGTGTGCTGGGATCAAAGATTTCTTGCAAAGGTGGATCGGGATCTGTTAACTATCCATGCACTATTCATTAACGCTTGGGTGCCCTCCGACACACAATACTGGTAAAATCACATGTAAGGCTATGTACATGTTTCAGCTATGTAACAAATTAAAAAAAATCTATGAAATACACACTTTTGTCAATTTGACATTTTAGATAATTTCATGAAACCAAGGCTTGGTTTTAAAAATTGTCTCCCTTGCCCTAGGAGTAAGCTTTGGTGAAAATGCAGGAATGCAGAGCAGTTGTTTGGTCCCTTCAATAACCAACCAATCAGGGAAGGCCTCCATCATCTATTTCCTGTTTCCATCACAGTCCATTAGAGGCTCAGCAAAAAGCATAAAAAAGGCACTCCAACACTATGAAGGGTCCCACCAGGGAAGGTGGGCAGGTTTGTGCTCTTCCGACTATACCTCGTCTCTGAGGCTGGATACTAGAGAGGATCCCCCACACGACATAGTCTTTTTAAGTCTGAGGAAAATGTGAGGCGCCCTGGTCAAACTTCTTTATTTCATGGGTCTTCAAAAGAGGTACCGTTTTAGAGTCGAGGTGCTTGCATCAGTTGCTTCCCACACAAAAGCATACCGAAAATGTTATTTCTTCAAACTAAACATTTCACTAGATATCAAAAGCAACTGCTTTTATCAATTCTCACATGGTGTAAAATTCGGGAAAGCTGGATGCATAATTCATGCATTTTACAGTGAATCACATAATTGTTTTTTTTTTTTTTTTTTTTTTTTTTAAACCATGTGTTGATGTGTAGATGCAGAAATCTGATGAAAAACATGGATGTCTGGGAAACGCAAATCTCAAATAAACATTCAACGTCCCTCTGTACCTCACACCATAATTTTACTTATGGACCTCAAGAATACTAATCACATCACTTAAATACAGCCATCGGGACAACGCAGGAAAACATAACAGCACTACTGATTGGGCCTTGGAGCAGCATTCTGAGAAGAAGTCATGGCAGTGACTAGCCAATCAGTGACATTCAGAAGGTGGCAGGAATGTAGTCAACATTTACTGAGCGCTTGATAAGGACACCAATCCACGATTAATTTCAATGTCACTCAGTTGTGTAAACAGTTAGCTGTGGTGACCATGCACAGGTTTCTGCTGCTCTATAAACAGAAACTTTGCACGGGTGCCAAAATGTTCATACGTATCTATTGAGCATATCAAAATTGAGGTTGTTGACTTAAAAACAAAGACAAATATTTGTTAACATAAAAAATAATTTCATGACATTTGAATGGGGAAATTACAGTATTAAGCTTGTCGTGACAGGACGAACTCCAGTGTATTCAGTTAATGAGTGCAATAGTTATCATGTGCTAAGACAACAACAGTAGATGCACATATATCATGTGATACAAAGGTGCCAAGACCTAACCACCCACCAGAACAAATAGAATCAGCAAATGGAGGAAACTGCCACCACTGCCAGAACACCGTCTCTTCTCACAGACTCCACATCAGAGAACTACCCTTACATGTGTGTGTGTGTGTGTGTGTGTGTGTGTGTGTGTGTGTGTGTGTGTGTGTGTGTGTGTGTGTGTGTGCGTGTGTGTAAAAACAAATGACCTAAAGAGGATGTCTGACCAACAGAGCTCTTATGTGCAGCTATTTTGCAAACAGGTGGTACCTTTCACATAGTGCCTCTGACAAGACTGATAAGAACAAACAAACAAGCCGCAAAAAAAAAAAAAAAACAGAATTTATCAACCAATCTCACATTCATGTAGCTAATCTGAGGATTTAGATTGATTTTGCATGCTTTCTTCATAATCATCTCAAAAGGGGTCTCTAATTCATAACTAGCATGTGTAGTTCATAGTAGTCCTCTACTGCTACAATTGACCATATCTGAGGGGAGAGCTCACAGGCATCTTAAAGTTGTTGAGCTGCCATGCCAATGGTATCCTTCTGTTACTCTTGAGACTGGTTTGTCTTTGCCAAACTAATGCTCTCTCAGGCAATCACAGCTCCTGGGCACCATATAACAGAATGCTGAAGAACATGAACACTGTAATGAAAAAAAAAAAAAAAAGAGGTTTGTTCGATAATGTGGTGCATGCATAATGCCCAGTTCTTGGTTGTGACATATGATGTCCAAACAAAACAAGATAGATGAATGTACAGTAAGTGGCCATTTTGCCTGCCAAAATGGAATGTTGATCACTTCATCAGTTACTATTTAAAAATGTCTTTTTTTCCATATTAAATTACCTAGCAACGAGATACAGATATAAATAAAAAAACAAAAAACAAAAAAGGACAAGTACCACAAGAGAACTCCAGCAGCAAAGGCCTGAATGCAGATGAGTGTGCAGGCCACATGGAGATGGTCAAATTACAAACCAAAATCCAAACTGATCAAGGGGTCAGTTGGGGGATCCAGTGATTCTGACAAGAGAATGCTACGAGATGGCAGTCAGTTAGTGCTCCAGGGGGGAGGAGGGAGGGAGGGGAGGAGGGGGGGGGGGGGGGGGGGTAACGGAGAGAGGAGAGAGAGAGAGTGTTCCATATCTGGAACAGTCCGTCTTGCACCATGTGAGGCCTTTTCTCCACACTGGGAGGCCACTGTCTGGCAGTGAGCTCATTTTTGAGTCAACCCCTCCACTGCGCTGAGGCATGGAGGGAGGGACAGCAAAACACGCAGGCAGGCGGACTGACATACAGACAGACAGACAAGAGACACCGCAGCTTGTGTCCTCCTCACGAGAGGAACTCCTTCTCCAGCTCAAAGACTGAGGTCCGGTTGGGTCCGCTCTGGATGCGGCAGAGGGGGACGGTGCAGTCTCGCTTCTGGCCCTCCGTGTCCACGTCCAGCAGCGAGCGGCCCACCTTCACCTCGCTGGCCAGCGCCAGGCTCTGCGCCACGCTGTGCGCGCTCTTCTCGCCCGAGCTGTGGCCCAGCGAGTAGCTCTTGTTGCGGCCCTTCAGGAGGCCCCAGGCGTGCGGCCGGCCGCGCAGCGAGAGCGGACGCGGCCTGGCGATGACCGGCGGCGGCGGCTCGGGCTGGCTCGGCTTCTCTGGGGGGGGTGGCTCACGGTCTGGCTTCTTCTTCTGGGACGAGGATGTGATGCTGGTGGTAGAGGGTGGGCCGGTGGAAGGGTAGTGGCTGCTGGATGTACCGTTGGCTGGGGAGGACAAACAGTGCGGACACTTGGGCAATCACAGCAGGCCAAACAAACACATTGCTATAGTCTAGACTTAACCTAACAACACTGTAGCAGAATCGGGTGAAAAGAAAAAATACAGCAAATTCAAGCCTCTGCTTAGAGACTGATACGATGTTGGTGTACCCTACAAAAGCATTTTGATATGTTCATATGTTAATGCACATTGATATGCTTTGATACCTTAAAAACAAAGCAAAACAAAACAAAAACACACACACACACACACACGCACACCCTTACATACACCCCCCCCCCCCCACACACACACACACACACACACACACACACACGTTGGATGGCTCCCTCACCTGTCTGAGTGAGTACAGGGTTGCTCTTCCTCCTCTTCAGCAGTGAGCTGGGGGTGTGTTCAGGAGCGGCGGCGTCCATCTTGGCCAAGCTGGCGGGGGGAGCCTCCTTCACCGGGCTGGGTTCGGGCCCCTCGGAGTCGGACTGCAGCAGACACTTGGTGGAGTTGCACTCCGTGATGACCGACATGGACAGCAGGTTGACGGGCCCGGAGGAAGAGGACGATGACGAGGACGACGACAGCGCCGACGACGCCATCTCGTCTTTCCGGGAGCGACCCGCCCCGCCCGCTCCTCCTCCTCCTCCTCCTCCTCCTCCTCCGCCGCTGCTGGTGGGGGGGCTGGTGCTGCGGCGGAAGCGCGTGGCGCGCTGGAACAGACCCTCGCGCTTCTTGCGCTCCTCGCGGGGCTCCGGCTCCTCGCCTGCAGGGGGCGCCCTGACGTCCGAGCCCAGCGCCACCGAGGCCAGCAGGGCGGCGCAGCTGTGCAGGATGGCGTCCAGGCGCCGGCGGCCGGAGGCGCGCTTCAGGCTGTTGGTGGGCGTGTGCTGCGGCGTGGTGCTGGCCGTGGAGCTGGCCGAGGTGGCCGCGTCGTCGTGGTTCTCGCTCGCCGACGCGCTGCCCGTCGAGGCGCCGCCCCCGCCCTCGCCCTGCTCGTCCTTCCACAGAGGTAGATCGATGTACACCTGATTGGGGAACTTCAGTTGCTTTGGTTTGCCATCCAGGCCGTCAGCGGGACCGGCCTCCTCTTTACCTGAGCCTAACGGAAGTCAAGTCGACACAAGTCAAGCTTATTTATATAGCGCATTTCATACACAGAGGTCATTCAATGTGCTTTACATAAACCAACAAAAAACAAACAGTAATAGCAGATAAAAGCACAGGAACACAAAACACAATCTTCATTTTCTTTATCTACAGGACAGCATCTCAAACCCATACTGGTACTGGTACACCTGTGAATTACCCCATATATCCCATAAATGCAGCTGGTGCACCATTAGTCTGTTCAGACACTCACCCTGCTCTACAAACAGCGCTGCAAGGGGCACAGGCTTCTGGCTCTTCAGGAGGCTGGTGGACCAGGGGTTACTCCCATCAGAGAGGGGCCGCACTCTACCAAAAGGAATGTCACTGTTAGTTCACAGACATGGGCAGGGATTATGCATAAAATGTGTGCATTCATTGAATTGTTTTGCTTTGCATAGTTGTGCCAATGACCCCAACACAAGTCTTACTGCCCAACATTCAGACACAAGAAACCAAACAAATGAATCAAAAACAAAGCCATGACATCTGAACCCAACACAGGAGGTTCTTGGGGCCAATCCCATTTCTAATTTCTACCCCTACCCCTTCACCTTTCCCCTTGCCCTTGCTCATACCCCTCCGTTTGGAGTGTGCCTCTGAAAAATCTTCGCTTGGAGGGGTATATAGCCCTACCACTTTCCCCTACCCCTCTGCCTTAACGGAAATTGACACATCCCTACCCCTACACGTGAACGTGCAAAGTGGAGGGGTAGGGGAAAGGGGTAGAGCGAAGGGGTGTGAAGGGATTAGGCCCCAAGACTCTGCCGTGTCTTGCTGCAGCACTCACCTCTCGGCACAGGTGCCCCTCTCTTTGGTCTGGGCGGAGCTGGGTCCCCACGTGCGCCCCTTCTTCTTGAAGCCCTTCTTCACGTCCTCGAACTCCTCGGGCTTGTAGATGGTGCTCCGCCCCCATGTCCTGTTGCTCTCGTCCAAGGTCACTGCAACCACAGGTACATCAGTCAGACAGAGCTCTGGGTGAAGGGGGGGGGGGGAGCTCCAGAGCTCCACAGCCACAGGGGGGGGGGGGAGCCAGTTTATATGGTGCTGTTTTGTTAGTCTCCAATAGTAAATCAAAAACCACACGCTGGGATTAAGAAGCTTGATGAGTCAAGTGAGACCCCCCTCCACCATCCGCGGCATGTCAGGCGGGAAGACGTTTGGTCAGAGGAGCCACAAAACCAGAGTCACACACAGACTGCACTTACAAGTATATGCTGGGTCGCACCAAGCGTAACAAGATGGCGCCATTCATAGTCTTGCTAAAGTATCGCAGATCATTGCGCTTGCCCGATGTTCAGTAAATATTTTGGATGTTTGTTTGCTCTGGTAACCCAGCATGTCACTGTCCTGCAGCCTGTTTTGTGATGCTCATTATTACATTAGTCAGTCATGGGGTTTTGAGTTCAAGAGATCAACATCGTGGACTGACTTCCTGGAGTGAGTGGAGAAACATCCTGGCCAGGATTGTCGATACTATAAGCTCGGCCTCATACAAGAAACCAGTCCAAGGTTTTTGTTTAACTTCCTGAACTCTGAGAAAACTGCAACCAAATGATCAATGTTATTGTCAGTGCAATAAGCTAGCATTAGGTCCTCCTGCCACATCTGTGTATCACCACTGGGCAAAGGTTAAACACACACGGACGCACACACACGCACACACACACACGCACACACACACACACACACACACACACACACACACACACACACACAAAGGTGACCAAAGAGTCCCACAAAGCCACAGGTTCCTTGCCTTTCTTCCTAAAGCCACTAGGTGGAGTGCACTCGCTTGTGATATCCACATCCTGGTGGTACACATACATACTGTCCCTGCAGACTGTCTCAGTGCGTGTGCTGACTGGAGGAAGAGAACATTGTTACGCAACTCTGACATGGAACTCACCCGAGGGTCACGCTAGGGGTGACCCTGACGACTGGTCAGCAACAGCACCTGACTAGGATCCGTAAGACTCAGCTTTGATTGGTTATCAGTATTGAGTTCTTGCAGCAGTGAACAAGGGGGGTATGGTGGTTTGCCAAATAATTACTATGTTTCAATTTCTAGTATGGCTGATGCTCTGGGTGAAAACCAAGAACTAGACAACTTGCAAAATAAGTATTTTATTTAATCTACACTGCCCTCTACAGGCTCCAAGAGGATGTTCATCACTCAATGCAAGGCCATTGTAGAACAGGATTTTCAACATAAACACTGAACATATGTTCTACATCTGCAGTATTGAATAGGATAATCTGGAGTATTGCAATGTGTACATCAACAACTTCACTCATCCTTTAAGTATTACCACACTTAGCAAACCTAATGTTTGCATTACTATGAAACTATGAGCAGCTAAAGTAAGCAACAGCTACGAGCAATAAAATGGTGAACTAATTCTAGAATCATATTGAAATCTAAATTCTAACTGTTGTTAGGATTGCTATTGCAGTACTGGTCTACGCTACAGGCCTGAGTGGGAGGTGGAGGTGGGCACTCACGCTGGATGGCGCGCAGGCGAGGGATCATGGTGGGGCTGCTGGGGGGGCTGGAGCTGGTGCTGTTCAGGCTCCTCCTCTTGTCCATGGAGGGCGAAGCCTGGACCGTGATCTTGTGCTGGAAGTCTGTGAGGAAACGTTGAGAACACAAATATGAAATACTGCAATACAAAATAATGATGCGATGATGAGCTCCATACTACTGCAGACTGTGTTAGATGTGGGTGCACTTTTTTGTCTCAGGAAAAGTAATTACTTAACATTGTCCATCACAGTGCTCGAGAGAGTTTTTTGATGGAGGAGTTTTTTCTAGGTCTTTGCATTTGTCAGAAGGAGTTAGGCTAAGTTTTCCTTGGCAGGATATTCACAGACTGACTGTAAAAAAAGTGGACTCCCGATAATTATCCGCCAATACAAATGTCTGGCTGGCAGATCTCCACAGAAAGGTTTCACCACGGCACAACAGAACTGTTGCGCAAACTTGTACTTGTGTACTTGTCCAGACAGCCTCAGAAGCACACCTTCAGCATCAATATAAAAACGCACGACTTAACCCTCTGCCCACGCAAGGCTGCATCATCATGGTCATTAACTCGCCCACTGGCTTCCTCTCTGGACATGGAAAAAGTGAGGTTTCCTGTGTTGCATCACTTGTATGACTATGACCAACAATAAAAACCCAGCCTTGTGGAGTGTTGTACAGCTTGACCATAGAGTGCAGCCTAAGAAGCAGGAGCGTGTTCACATGTTGTTGACATTCCTATGAAAATTCGGAATATTTGTAATTCTGTGTCAAAAGGACGTCATATAAAAACATGCACGGAAAAGCCCGGCGTACCACACTGTAGTACTGAAGCAATATTTTATTTCTTCCCCAGTTAAGACGTCTTGCCATTGCATCTCCTGTCGCGACATTAAGAGTGGTCACTTTTTTAACGGGCCCAATCCCCTGACCGTCCCCTGAGCTCACCTGAGGGGAGGCTGATGCGGTTGCCGTCCTTGAGCTTGAGTCGGCTGCGCTTGAACTTGCCCTTCCTCTTCTTGACGTTGGGCTTGTCCTTGTTGAGCTGGAAGAAGAGGATGTTGAGCTCGCGCTCCAGCACGTTGATCTCGCGCTCGGCCAGCTGCTGCTCCCGCCGCTTCAGCAGCTCCTCGTGGGACTTCTGCTGCAGCGCCGCCCGCGTCAGCTCCTCCTCGCGCGAGCGCAGCTCCTGACCACCGCCACAGGAACGGGACGAGATGAGACAGGACACGAGAGGGACAAGACAGGACAGGACAGCTTGGTTAGGGATAGAATTCTCCAAAAGTTGGGGTCAAACAGGTGGTCAGCAGATATCACAATCAAACACATATCTGCTTGGTTAGGCTGAAATTTGGACACTGGAGGTGATCTTCATGATAAACATACAAAACTAGGAGAGGTCATCCTAGTTCATCCTAGTGATCTTCCAGGTACATAAATCAGTTACTACCAAGAGGTCAAGAGGTCAATGCCACTTATTCCTCACCCACTGCAATTCAGGAGGCATACATTTGCTTTCAAGACTTTCAACTCACACAAAAAGCATCCATTTAGGCGGGCATCACATTAGCCAGTGGCAAGCGGCAGCGGCAAGCGTAACGCAACGCTCAGACCATAATAATAAATCCAAAACATTCTATCTCATTCCTAAGTTCAGTCTTTGTTGCTACGTTCTTAGACGAATCTGATTGGTCAAAATACCTAAACATTCTAAAACTGATTGTGATGAGCCGAGCGTTGCGCTTCAAAGTTGAACCAAGTTCAACTCCCAGTTTGCTCAACACTAGCGTTACGCCAGCGTTGTCACCGATCCGCTGCCGAACCATAGAGAACTATAGGAAACCTGCCGCTTACCGCTGGCTAGTGTGATCCCCGCCTTACACATCATTGATCCTACTCCTTTAAGGCTCAAGACAACTCATTAGTTGGACGAACGTTTCAATTAAGTTCAACTCAAAACATCACTGAAATATTACACGATCAATAGAACAAAATTCGACAGCAAGTTCATATTAATTGCCTCCAATTATCATCCTCTGTGGGTTTTAATATGTGGTATGTGCCCTCTCAAAGTTTTGCATAGATAGGAAAAGTAATAAACATTAGCTTAATGATACAAGGTCATAAAATGATAACATTTTACAAGTCTACCTCAATTGGCATGCTTGACCAGGACCGAAGTGTATTGAAGTCAGGCATTTGTAATGGGATAAACAACAAAACTTTCCCCCTTATTATACAGGCCTAAGCTCTCCATTAACAAGCCTTCACAGCTGGACTGTTGTCACAAGGAGGGAACACAGGGAGTTAATGTGGATGTCAGTCTTGGTAATGAAGACCAATGTGTGATCAAGTGTGTAAACGTGCGACAAAAAAAACGTTACACTTGAGAGTCTTTAGGTATCACGTGCAACATTGTTACTAGTATCCATGGGATCTAAAAATAGCCCATCAGGAACAATAGTTATTTCATAACACTCAAGGTTGAAAAGGGAGGCAACTGTCAACTGCCTGAAACCACAGTGAAGGCCGAGCAAACCTGGCCTCAACTGGGATGCATTTCAGAAGATTTTCTGACGCTATGCGGCATACGGGGCAGCTCATTCACCTAGGGCCACGGATCACTGGCTCAGAGAAAGAAAAAAAAAACAGCAGCCAGTTTCAGTTCCGGCAGCCCCAGGGCCAAGCACTCTGGTTTCTCTCCAACACAACTGATCACAAATCAGCGCGTGACAGACTGTGAACGTACTCCTGACAGCTCACACTGAACTGATTCAGACCTAGTGCTTTATGGGTTGAATAAGACCATGTGATGTCACCCATTTGAAGGCTTTCAGAAAGCACTACCTGCATGAACCATCAGGAATGTTGAACGGTTGTTCCTCACCCACCTCTACCACCAACATGAGGTGCCAAGACAACACGAGAGTGCAACAAGCGCTGAAAAGTACCCAGAAAAAAAAACACTAAAGAATTACGAAAGAGAAAAGAGTAAAAAGAATTACAGACAACACATTACAGTGGTGGTGCTGACAACATCTCGGTACTAAGGACCTCAGTACCCCTACCCACCCCCTACCCCCCTTGTGCAAACACAGTAGCTTAATCCATGGAGAATGACTTCTCTCTAAGCAGATTTTACTAAATTTGTTCACAACCCTAGAAAAGGTGAAAGGATTTTGTTCACTGTAATCACCTTTAACTTACAACCTTCCAAAAGAGCAAAACTCTTCTTACGGTTGCTGACAAGGATTCATCTCAAGCACGCAAGTGGACGAGAGCGACTTGCCGTCGACTGAAGGGACATTCACTGGAACAGATGCACAGATTTTCTTTTTTTTTTTGCAGCCTGCAACAGAACTTGCCAAGTTTGCCTCTTAACAATTGAGCTGAATGTGCAGAAAAGGCACATTCTTTGCTCAGGCAATTGGCAAATCCCCATTTGAAATAACGAGCAAGTAAGAGGGTGAGCGGCTTATGGAATTAAGCACGGGAAACGCTGCTTAAACCATTTGGCTGCTAATGGCTCGCATTTGTTAAGCCGACGATTAACTCACTTGCACAAAAACTAACCAATTAAAAGCAAAGGCGATCAAAATACTAGGGCTTCCAGATTTAATCTGTTACAGAGAAACAGTCCTTAATTGACCCAAGGGGGCCAAACGCCTGTAAACACTTCGACTGAACTACACCAACTTATCAATACTTTGATCCATCTTAGGAAACATTAATTTCTTAATGGATTCGTTTGGGGCACAGGAACGTGTTCTTTGAAACTCTAGCACTGAAGTGCACCTCTGCTGATAATGCGATATGCCTTCTTATCTAAATGTATGGTCCATTTTCCCAGTTTGAGTGTGGGAAAAGCACTGATCAAATATTAAGATGAATGAAATGCAACTGTTGAATAAAGAAGTGTTGGAAGATAAGCACAGTGGAGTAGAGGCAATGTCAGCCACAGTGCTGGGCCAGTCGGCACGTAGTCCATGGGGGGAGACTGGCTCACTTGTTACTCTTGTGTCCCCATTTGTGATAAACGTGACCACGGGCTGCATTTTCTCTGGCTTGCTGCCTTAACAGAGGCCTTCACCAAGAATAGTCAGGGACTAACAGCTTGCTGTGCAACACAATACTAGGACACAATCAAATCATAAAATGGAGAACCTTACAGTACATTGGGGGCTGATTCAAGCAGAGTGAGTGAACTCAATGAAACTCAATACAACTGAAGTACAATTCAACAACACAGACCTTAATTGTCAATGGCAAAAGAGGAATGAACAGAACAAGAAGTACAAGAACACAAACACCATTCATCCAAAATGAATGCAATGCATGCAGACTAAAAACAAACATCAACGACAAGGGTTGGCACTTTAGCCTTTGGTTGTTTACCCTCCAGTCCTCATACACAGTTCCAGTTTTTTTGTGCAATTTTTTAACCATATGGTTACCTCCACCAGAAGGGCAGTCTGGTTACGCCTACATGAAAAGTACACCCAGGTGGTAGCCTTAGTGTGCACAAATTATTTCCTGCAAACTCTGTATGAATTGATGTGCACAATCCAATTTTAGTTACCAAAAAAAAAAAAAGAAACTAATTGTGTCACATTGTCCATTCACACATCAACATCACGCTAACATCAGCCTTCCTAGAGCATGGAGATAGAATAACAGAAGTATTCCAACCCAGTTACAGCAAAGACTCTGCTCTGTATCCATTACAAAGAATCAATGGTCACACTACACTAAATACAACACTAAATGTTTAGGACCCTGAGCTGACCTTCTCCTTGGTGCGCAGCTCGTCGAACATCTCCTGGATCTCCACTCTCCAGTCCTCCTGCATGGAGTGGAAGGAGTCCTGGGGCATGGTGGCCATCACGGCCTCCTCGATGGCCGTCAGCTGCTCCAGGATGGCGGAGAACGACGGACGGATATGGGGGTCCTGCTCCCAACACTCTGCACACAGAATGGACGGTGCCCATTTACATAAGATTAGTGATCAGTGCTGAACTCATTGCTAAGGACTGTGTTTACTTGAAGGGAAAACATGCGGCTTAAAGCACAAATGTTGTATACAGTATGTGTGTTGTTTTTATCCTAAGTTTGATAATGCATGGCTTTTTTCTTCATACGTAATTAAAAGTAATCAAACCTGACTTGTTGAATTCATTAGCTACTTTTCCACCATGACATATGTTTGCAAATACTTCCATTAAATTAACTTCATGACTTGGCGGTCTTTCAGACCATTTCTTTAATTAACTTTGGGTCAAGTGGTGGGGTGGGGTGTTGTGCATCCTGTTGGGGGTTGTTGTGACGACTACTACAAACCTTCCATAAGCTTAGCAAAGGGCTCTGGGCAGGTGGAGGGAATAGGGAGGGTGAGTTTGTTCACGGCCACGCCATAGGCCACAGCCAGCCCATCGATCCCTCGATAGGGAACCTCCCCAGTGAGCAGCTCCCACAGCAGAACCCCATAACTGGCAGGGAAAAGAACGGAGTCACCACACAATGTCACCATTCAAGGACTTGGACAGAAATGTTACCAGTTTTTTCTCATAATAATACATTAATTCTACTACTAATAAAGCAATGGAGCACTAACATCATTGCACATAAGTGATGTTAATATAATAGCACAATGATGGCTCCTATAATTTGCACCCATGATCTGGCGGATATAGAGTCACAAGTGTATCATACAAACTTTACATGGCCTTAGTGACTTTTCCTGATAAGCGTACCACACACATGCAAATGTATACATTTAATGGAATATGCATTGAGACAGAAGTGAACTACAGGAGTAGGATTAACACCAGAGCCATGTTTTGTTTTTAAAATTCTCCTTGAAGTTGATGCATATGAGGTGAAGCATACAGTACTTCAGCTTTCAGTCACTGGTGGGGTGCAGAGCAGACTCACCTCCAGACATCACTGCCCTTTGAGAAGAGCGAGGACTTGATGACCTCGGGTGCCATCCAAGAGTAGGTGCCTGCGGCGCTCATCTTGGTGGTTTTGTGCCACTCTCGTGCCAGACCAAAGTCTGTGATCTTCAGAGTCTTCCGGCCGATGTAGTCATTCTCGATTTTTTCAAGTAATAAAACTGGAGGAGATTGGATGAGGAGAAGGACAAAAACAAAGTGAGAGAGATATTACGAAATAATGCAGAGACAGATACAGGTAGAGGGAGGGAGAGAGAGAGAGAGAGAAAAGGAGGGAGAGAGAGAGAGGGTAAAGTTTAGACACACAATAAAACACATCCCAAGGTCCAAAGTCGTTCAGTGACTTGATAATTAGGTTAAAGGTAGGTATAGTGTATCGGGACTTCCCCTGCAGGTGCCTTGCATTCTGCACATACAACTGTCCCCACCTCTGCGTAAGGAAACACCTACACGAACCCCTTTAATTGGATACACACTGGAGAGATAAAAGGGATCGATTGCTCTATGGCAACTGTTTGTTCTTGGGCTTTGGAGTGTAATATTAATTTCAGTACATGTGATCCATTGGCACGGAGCCTCTTCACTCATGACTAACAATATAAAAATGCAGGGAGCGCCTGTTCAGTTACACCGCCCATATTTACCAAGCACATTCTTTATGATCATAACATGATATACTGGGATCAAAATACTATACTAGCACGGCAGTCTGATGTGTAGTAACTACACATGAGGGAAGACAGTAGATCTGACCTACTTGGCAAACAAGGTGGGATGAGCAGGATGGGGGGGGGGAATATATATGAAAAATAATGTCTATTAATACATTTCTGCTGTTGTCCTTGACAAAGGTTTCTTGTGACAGAAACATAACAAACACATGACAACAGATGGACTGGGGTTGGGGGGGCTCTTCCTACACCCCTGTCTCCGAGTGTTGATGGTTAATTAACATCTATTACAGCACAGTCCAAGATAAGACCAGCACAAAGACCTTGACTCCAATGCTCGTGCCCAGAACCACTAGACAAGACTATAACCACAAAGGCAAAGGCCTGGCAGGGGATACATACAAGGCCAGTCAACGCACCACCACACTATCTTCTCTCTGTCTCTTACACGCACAAACACACGCACGTACGCACACACACTGTCCTCACTGTGTAGGAGAGAAAATAAACACTGTTCAGATTAAAGGAGTAAGGAGGATGTCAGAATCGCTATTTTCAGCATAAAGGCCTTGACTTTCTTTTCCTTTCCTCTTTAGGGCCATTTTGTTTTACCTCAGAATCTGACCCATCTTATCTATCCCCACGCATCAGTTGCAGCCACTCAGCCGCCTCCATCTGAAAGCTGATGCCTAAGTTCTCTGGGACAAAGATTGATGCGTGGACTATCTAAACAGCTGTGGTTCATACTCTGTTCTTAATGCAATAATATGTCAACACTTTTATTGAGGGGAAACTACAAATGCTTTAATTGTATTTTAAAACCAGTTTTACTGGTTTGGCACTGATTTGAGAATGCAGGCCTCACAACATCCCGGCTAATTCGAGCAAAACATGCGCATGAGGAAGTCCCGGTTACAGTCATTCCAGAACACGTTAATGCGTTACCATGGTTTGATATCAGGGATGCCAAAAACCGCATGCCTGCATGGCAAAGGTTTACCACCTCCTGTTTTATACTGTGTGAAGTGAAACTCTGAAGAGGTACTGGACTTTTGTCCAAGACATATATACAAAAATGGGTATACATGGGTAGTGGAAAATAAATAAATAAATAAATAAATAAATGCGACTACCACCTCACTCAATGAAACCATCAAAAAAAATTGAAACTCTTCCTTTAACTTGAAGTCTCTGAAAGTATTGAAAAATCTACAAACATATGCCACATTCCCAAGTGGATCTCCTAGGAAATACTGGCATACTGGCATTGCACACAGCATCTACATGCAACAGTGATCATGGTGAACATCAAGGCAGAATTACTGGAGTGTGAATGTGACAATTAGGCTCTTCATTTTAAACACAAATAAACAAAGATAAGTCATACATTTGGTGCCAGATTTAAAAAAAATTACTGTAAATTCTGGGCAGATCCAAGTGGACATGATCAGTCAGGAGTGGTCTAGATACTCTTGTCATAGAACTTTTTTTTTTTTTTTTTTTTTTAAATCACACCCCACAGTTCAAACCCTCTGAAGCGACCAGCTCGAGAGTGGCCCTTCGATCCTGGAGGGGGTCACGATACCTTATAATCCCACCCCACCCAGCGCTGTGATGAGCTCCCCTTTGAAATAGGAGAGGAGGCTCATATGTCTGGCCCTAGAGGCCCTCTGGCATCCATCTTAATGGCACAAGGTGGGGTGACTGACTACAGTCTGGGACCTGGCCGGGGCTTTACAGCACAGGTGGCAGGAGGTTGAACAGGTAGTTCACATTAGTTCAGCTTCTACAGTAGCTTTAAAATAGTGACCACTTATTAGCAGTCAATGAATACTTCATTGGAACATCCACAGTGGGAATAGTACTGTACATGTTCTAGTAACAGTGACCTTCCTCTTGCTGTTGATTTGACTGGTGGCGTCCATGGTCATCTACTAAGTCTTAGAGGAGATTTTGGTGTTTGGGTGAAACAAAAACACTGACCACAAACATCCTTCTAGTCTCTGTCAAAAAGTGTAACTTTTATCTTCTGTAGCCACAGAGCTCTGACGTAAATGAGTTGAAGAGCATCCTCCTACACGGATCTCCTCCCACTAGTAAAGCTGGTCTATTTTATCACACCTTCACCGTCTCCTTTTTCACTTCTGCAAAGTGCATCCTGTTGCTACGAAAAAGTGTTATGAAAAAAAAGGTCACTGTATTATTTTTAGCAGGCTTGCTTCTTGTTTGGAATGACCAGGGAAACTTTGCAAAATATTTTAAAATTGAGATATCTAGTAGAATATTTTGAATGGCAATAGTCCATACTTAAATAAAGTCATTTATTGAAAATAGTGTTATACTTCTTTCAACCATGAAATATCAGCATCTACAAGGACTGGTTGTGCTAGATGCTGCTTACGGCCAGCATACTGTAGGTTCCTGCTACTTGGACACTTAAAAGTAGATTATATTCAGTAAAGTAAAAATTATGGAGTGCTCATGTCCCTTGGTTTGTTTGTCCCACACCTAACTTCACAAAGCAAGCTACAGTTTCGGTTTCATTGTAATGATATCAAGGTTATAATTAAACGTCTATGTTCACAAACAGCAGCATATCCACGATAAATCCTGAGAAATGCAACCCGGCTACACAGTTTAAACCGTAGATGTCAGATGAAAGAAAACTGTCAGAGGAAGACTGTCTGAAATACAAAGCCCTGAATTAACTTTAACTACCCCTTTCAGCCCACACAACTAGGGTTGGGCATCGATAACCGGTTCCGTCTTGGAACCGGGTTTAACTTATCAATTCCATCGACATCGTACGTCTTTTTTGTTATCGATTCCCTTAACGATTCCCTCAGCCTGCATGACGTCGGACCTTTTCCGGTTTTCCTGAAATTTTGTGTTACTACACGCCCTCTGCGACGACTCATACTACAAGTCAAATCGTGTAAGGGTAGTAATACCAGCAATATGTTAAAACATTTGTCCGTGAAGCATGGATTAAGCTCCAAGAGTGTCATGTGTTTGACAGACTACGGAGGGGTGCTAACGTTGCCCGGTCCAGGGCTCCAGAGTGTATGCGCCCAAAATGTTTAAGAGTGTGCCTGAAAATAATTCTAGGTGCACCTGACGCTGCTCGGGTGAAAGCATACGTTTCCTTCACGAGTTTTAATTGTAGACTATGCGTGCAACTTTGCCAAACTGTTTAAGTAACCCCCTTGGCCCACTCTCTCTCCCTCTCCCTCTCTCGTGCGCGACACCCTTCCCTCGACATGCACATTCACAATCGTGAAAGCAATGACGCATAGAAGACAACTAGCGACATTATAATTAATTTCGGTTAGCATCATAGCGTAGGCTACTGCACAAATTTGATTCAAACTCTTGCATTCAAGTTGACTGATCATCTCAATGTTTTCCAACTCTAAGACTCAAAAGGGCCTGTCCCAAGGAGACAAAGTATTAGCCTACCTTGCAACTTAAACACACGTGGGGAAACTGAACAGTCCAACCAGTAGACTAGCTAGCCAACTATGCTACTTTGTTTACAATTTGAGGCTTCAAGCCGACAGCTGAATTAAAGAGGCAGAGTTGTAATATGAATAGTCATGAATGTCATGAATATCAGAAATGTCAGCAGTAGGCTATAGATTAGAATATATAAAGAATTATATTATATTATATATATACACTGTAGGCTATACATCTTTATAATTCTTTATAAAGAATATGTATATTCCTTATTGTGTTTTAAATAAAGACAAGCTTTTTCTACGCCTTAATGTTAAAAAATCATTCACATTATATGAAAGGAGAGCGATAAAAGGTGACCTTTTGGCGTTAAAGGCGATGCAATGAAAAATGTGGGTGCACCTACATTTTTTGGGAATCGATAAGAGAATTGATAAGGAATTGGATTGATAGGCAGAATCGATAATGCCATCGATATTGATAAAAACTTATCAATACCCATCCCTACACACAACGCGGCTAGCAGCTTTATAATCAAGACCTAAATATTGTCTATCTATAATGGCATAATCCTATGCTAAGACTATGTAACCTACATTTCTTAAACACCAACTGTCCAAGCTCACTGTCAGTTTACTACAAAAACTGTTGTAGAGGGACCAGTTTGAGTTTGTCTAGGCCAAACTATTTTTTACATATTCTTCATGCAGCACGACAAGACATTGCTAAAATCTAATATCAAAAGAGGTCTATTGCTGACCATTGCCATAAGAACAGTGCATAAACTGCATGAGTTGCATTAGCATAAGAGCACAATACCCTGACCTAAGCTATAGGATATGCAGGAAAAAATGATAATGGATCATCTCAAGACCTCTTTAGTACACTGGTAACAAAAGTGTAGCTTAGGCCAGTTGTTCATCTCATAAAGGGAGGCAATTATTGGGAGGGAACATGGGGAAGGGGGGGGGGGGGGTCACCTCTCGATCAGCTACCAAGCTCCACTTTCTCCCGCCCCCATCTCCTTAGTGCAGATATTTACGGTGGCCATTCCACAGAGGCCGGGAAATCACCTTCGCCACAATAGCAACCATTGAGGTGCGCTGGCTACGGCTGCCACAGCCTGCCATTGTTCTGCATGAGACCCACTTAGACTGTGTGTGTGTGTGTGTGTGTGTGTGTATATGAGAGTGTGTGTTCAATGCGCACGTCTTTTAGAGTGTGCGGCCAACATGCTTGGGATTCCTTGCACCTTTCAATTGGCGCGCTCGAAACTACAAAAAGTGTGCTATGAACTCCTGGCTCTGGGCCAAGTTTCAATGACAGGCAGCAATATGCTAACACGGTCTTCTATCTTCCATCCATCTGGCTCCAAACTAAGGACAAAATAATCTGCCTCTGCTTTTAACCAGGGCAACAGCAAGACCAGTGGCAGCCGTAACAGGAGAGGGAGAGTAGCTGCTACTGTGGGGTGGGGGTGGGGGCTGGGGTGGGAAGATTAGATATAATGAAAATAAGCCTCTCAGAACCCTGGAGTTGGGGGCATTCTTGAAGAAGACGGTTACCAAGCAACCGGTGCTTGACCACTCCATTGTGAAAACTTATGTTAAGCTTTTTGGCCTCTCATTAGTAGAATTCCAGAGAGCGAGGCATTAAGAGATTAAGGAATGCACAAACACACAGTCCTGTTTGTGTGACTTCTCGTCACACACACACACACACACACACACACACACACAGACAACCCAGATGGGCCGCATGAGGTGCGGCTTGAGCATCTGGGTCCCAGCTCTCGGTGTTGTCCTTCAGTTTGAAAAAAAAAAAGAACCTCCCACACAATGCATCTCTGGCCAATGAATAGCCAATGGGGTTGTGTAGGGCTATTTGTTGTTTGCGGTTTCCTGACGAACAGAGCATTAAGTAAAAGCTCAGCCCCCCCAGTGGGTGGTGCATTCACTGGGACTCTGGGCAAACATGCTATTTTTTCAATTAAGCTTGGCAAGCTAGCACTGTTGATTGTCACAATCGTGTGGAGAGGCAAACAAACTGACTTGCGTTAACAGTGACTTTGCTAGGCCCCCACCAAGTCATTCAGGCTCCTGTGTCTGTCTACGGCAACTCTTTTTCACCCACTAAAGGGGCAAGCAAAGTTCAGACAGAGATGAATTTAAAATTTGACTTGACGGGAAAACAGCATCGGGCACAACGGTGGCAACACTGCCTAGTGCCTACTGAAAGATGCAGAGCTATCGTGTTCAATTTCACAGGCAGACAACATCCCCTCCTCTCTCTGGCTAATGTCCACGGAGTGAGTGGCCTTCACTGTGCAGGCTCCCGCTTAACTGGATTCTACGGGACTCCAATTCCACGAAACAAGAACCTGATAAGACAAAGACACATACTGTAAAAGTGATAGACTACACTGCGCCCGAATCGTGTTCCAAAGCGACACTGCCAACGTCTCAAACAAGTGGCTACGTGACCCCCCTTCCATCTGTCGAGAACACAGTGAACATTTCAAGTGGCTGCATTCATTGATTATTTAAAACAATTAGCCAAGTTACTCTTGGAAACGTAAGCAAGGTCCCCTGCATGTGAACTTGCAGTGCTCAGAAATCAGAGTCTGGAACGGTCATCAGGAAAGGACCCACAACTGATTTTGAAAATGACCTGCACAACACCACAACCTACGTGTTTTCACAAACTACTGACAGTCCAGTCCTCACCAAGAGAAAGGCTCAAAAAAAGAGATTTAAAGTTAATTGTCCAATGGCCTGCTGTCCAGTAGTAATGTCTTTCACATGATTTAGTTAAGTTTCCCTCATGCATGCAAGATCTGCAAACTACAGTATTACTAGGCCTATCAAAGATCATCACTGGGATAGTGGGAGAATATTTCTGAGATGAAATTGGTTACATTTGTAATTATTCCTTTTGTAAATGTCATGGCAATGCATCCAAACTGACTTAGTTAAAGAACAGAAGGACTGCACTAGTACTACTACACTACATCACACGCAACAGAGAAATGATGTGACTCCCAAACTGGATCCAACACTTCAAGCCAATGCTGTATCTCGGGGATTTAAATGAGAGCCAACTTTCATTTCAGAAGAGAGACCAGCTGAACAAACGGAGACCTCATTTCACGTCCACTTAAGCACCCCCCACGCCCCCCAGCCCAAAACCTCCCACTTGCTTCTGTTGCTTTCCAGTGTTCGCCAGCTGACCTAAGATCAACACCCCCCCCTTCCCCCCACTCCTCACCCCGGCCTCAGGGCCCCACACCCCATCATCTGTATCCAGACTGGTCGAGAGCTGTTGCCACGTGTATTAGGAGAAACAAGTCATGACATCCTCGCTCAGTGAAAAGGCCCAAAACACCTTTATTTACTTAATGGGGCGGCCTGGGGATACAGTAGGGGGGCAGTGTTACTAATTTGGCTGCCGTTTGTTTCTTTTTTATATGGGTCATGATTATTGGGGTACTTAAAAAATGCAAAAGTCTTTATTTTTTCCTGCTGGTTTTAGTGCCATTAGTCAATCACGATACCTTTAGGGTGTTTCCTTAAAATGCCCCCCCCTCCCCGGCCTCATACAGTGCAACTTAGACCAAACTTATCAGTTTGATACATGTCTATACTCTGAAGGTCTTTACAGAGAGGTTTGATCCATCATTCATAGCCCAATGTATTTTATCCATAAAAACTAAATACAATTTGACATGCCTAATTTGCATATTTAAACAATTGTCTGAAAACTTTATAATACAGAAAATCTTTGTGTGAGAAAACAAATGGGAAATGGTGATTCAATGGTGATGTCTATTAGTTAAACATTTGACCCTATTCTCACTAATACAGCAAAACCAAATGAAGAAACTACTCAGAAAAAAATTGAGACTTTCCTCCAAGTTCAAACACTTAAGCCAATACTCCAATCACTCTTTAAAAAGCACAGAACTACAAAGGTCAATAATATTTCTGCTTGAGGAAAAAGTAGGCCTAGGGCCTTATAAAAGCCCAACTCAAGTTAAACCATCCAACCAACCAGGGTACGGAAGGAAGCGAGACTTAAAACAACAACAAGCTATTCTCATCACCTATTGTCAGCAGCAAGCATTAACACATAATCCACCAGAATACAGTTTACTATGCCTATACAATGGTGGTCAGTATGTTTTATATTGTAATAATACATGTGCCTCATGGACAACGCCTGCTGATTCACTGGGCCATTGTGGCCATTTTCACAACACACACTGTCTCCACCCTGGGCAGGGGCGTAAAACAAATGCAAACATAAGATTTTAACACCAAAGTCACACTAGTGCTGGGAAACGTATCATCCAACTTAGTTCTATTAGGCTTAAGAGTTTGAAGACAGCAAAGAGTTTGAAAGCAGTAGGCAACACTGGTTGGAGACGAGTTACCTGCAGTAACACAGTAGATGATCATTGCTACAGCCTAGGCTGTAACGTACTGTGCAATGTTCATTACATATTGCACAAAGTCAAGCTCATTTATGATTGATAATACACTCTTATTCTCACAAACGCCAATGCTGTTGTGTATCTTAGTGCTCATAAGAACTGGGTAAAGATAGTCCCCTGAAAGTCCAAGTAGTGTCAGGTAACACTCTCACAACAGAATTATGTCCTATAATGACAACCCATAACTCAAATAACCACCACGGTTTGGTCTTCTGCCAATGGTCAGTCAAGACCTCTAACCTCAGCTGACCTTGGTCCTCGTAGGAAGAACGGTAAGATGGCACTTCTACTGTGCCACTTTAGCAAAGCTTTCATACCATGTTGACCCCAGACCCTAAGCATCTGTGACTGGAACAACAGTCACATTGTTGGGAAGGTCCTAAGCATGGCTAGCCTCCATAGTACCCAGACATAATGGCTTCAATTAAAGGTGCAATCCCTGAGCCCCTCCCAGCAGGTTTCATTGATTAAAACACAGCCTATACTAAACATAGCCTGTGTGTAGTGTTTAATGTGCTGCCTACAGTATGCAGCAACTGCTATGTGCTATGGTGAGTTTTACTGCTTTACTGACAGGGATTGTCTACGTTAATCAGTTTAGTAAAAACAGCAGAGCGCTGGCCTATAACTAATGTGCCTAGCTGCCTACAAGGCATCTTTTTTACATATCTGCAGAGTTATTCTGCCTGAACTTCAAAACTACATAGCCTGCCCAGCTAGTGGGAACAACAGTGCTGTGTACCATATACCATCAAGTTTAAAATTGGCAATCACCCAACCAAGGTCCAGCCATACACCATTATTAAGGGTGGACCGTCACGTCCGATTCTATGCCTAGTACCGTAATGTCCTGACTATAAGCCGCGGCTTTTATATTGATTTTGCAAAATTTCTTCCGCTATGAGGTTAATACAGGGGGGCAATTAATATGGTGTCAATATGGTTTTGTTTCTTTTAACTTGCATAAAACACTGCCCTGTGGCTTATATGTGGGAAATTACTTTATGGAATAGCTGAATCAGAATTTCTCAAAATGCTACACAATATTTGATGGGGAGGGGGAGCAATTTGTGCATGCAAAACGTATTATTTCCTGTATGCATATGTGCGTGTGTGTGTGTGTGTGTGTGTGTGAGTGCTTGTGAGAGAGAGAGAGTGAGAGAGAGAGAGTGAGTGTGTGTGTTTGTGTCAGGGAAAGAGAGAAATAATGAAAAAGAGAGAGAAATAAAGAAAGACAGAAATACAGAAAGAATGGGGGAGATAATCTAGTTGTTGAGCGAGAGAGAGAGAGAGATATTTCATTCTGTAGCAAGCCAAATATGACTTCCAAATCACAGGTATCATACAAGTAACTCTGTGAAAGTGAATCTGAAGAAGACCACACGGTCGAAACGTAATTCTGTGCCAAAAGAAAATAAACCACAAAGAAGGATTTAAAGTGTACAAACTCCCTTAAGTATGACAACAATCCCTCACAAAATCCTGGTGTGAAGTTGAAGATGATCCAAACACTAGTTGCCCACTAAAACACACCTCAAAAGGTAATACATTCCTGTATGCTGTTGAACATGGAGTGATTCATTAAGACAACGTTAACTTTTAACTATTTTAGTGGTGAAAGAAATTAAGAGTTAAAAGAGTCAATATCTCCGAATTGTACTGCCTAACAAACCAAACAACTAGTGTGCCCATGATAACACTAACAGTGCAGTTCCCACATTTACTACAGAACAAGTTTATCGGCCAACATTGGTATTGGCCAATATTGGCCTTGTTGACTGATATCAGCAAATTTATGGCAGTGGCTGATGTTTATCTGTTATGTTGCATCAGTTCTACACAAGGTAAATGTTGCGCTACAAAGGCCTTAAAAAGACTTGAAAATGGTTCAGTTATTTTCTTTTTTGAATATTTTTGTTTCCACTTTACCAAAGGGTATAATTAACAAGAAAAGCTAAGTAAACAAACAAAGAAAAAAGGATGGTATCTGCATCGGATATTGGCCAAATTGTTATTTTATGCACTGGTACCAGCCCAGAATTTCACAATCAATGCATCCCTAACAGATTCTTTAATGCACACGAGTCTGCTCATGTGTTGCCTGAGCATACAGGGTAAGTGCCTAAATAACAGTCCACCCGTATAGAACATATTATCATACTAAATGTACACCAGAAAAATCATGTGGTAATTTGGTTGTCTCTACCCTCCCACGTGTGTATGACGTGCTACAAGTGACTAGCTATCACATAAAGCTAAAGGACAACTTGATGAAAAGACTCTCTCGTTCTCTTTGTGGTACCACCAATCTGTGACATGGGCTAGTTTGTTTTTCTGTGTGACGAAATGCAAAAGGCAGCATAAAGGTAAGAGGGCAGAAGGAGATAGAATGGGTCAGTGAGACAACACCCATTGCTGAGAAATGTGTGGATGATGATGGCAAATTTATTTATTGCCTAATTTAATCCAAAATCTAGAACAGAGATCTCAACCTCTGGCTGAACTCATTCACTAAAAAGTTAACACACCAAACAGCGAATGGGTGCGTTACCTCAAAGACTTTCCAAACAGATATGCTTTTGTGAAATCTTGTTTGGAGCTAAAACGGCATTCACAAGTCCAATGACTATACCTTCTTTGCAGGTAGGGAAGCCGTGGTTGTCAGACCAGCTTTTTTGTATAGACACTGAGGGGTCTCTTTTGCTGGAGGGGCCTGTCCCAAATAAGAACAGGTGATCCCTTAACTACAAAGCCCCTTTTCATCCTGCTAACATCCATCACATTTATAGGCTCTCTGTCAGGATAAGATTGCACTCCTTTACTACAGGTGACAACGCTGTAAAGATCTGTCTGTTATTCGCCCATTAGTTCTCATTGAGTTTTCAGTGATTGTGTTACCTGCAAAGATAATGTTCAACATCACCAGACTGGACTCTTTTCACTCTACTAGACACACTGACTACTTAAATGAAGCTATGCAAGTTGAGTCTATATATCTCCATCTAGATCATAAAGCTAACAGCAAACCAATTACATTTCATGACATGAAAACTAAAAGGCTCTCAAAACACTTACAATTTCCACTCAAAAACACCATTATACACACAAAAACCCTTCTTTCATTGAGACAATGTTCTTGTCACATAGCATTCTTTTTGAATGGAGAAAAAACAAGAGCATAGCCTAGTCACTTCCCTCAGCACCACTAGTGTGTATAAATGTACAAATAAACAATATTAGGCAGAGGAGCTAAATATAGCAACGAGACCAAGCTATAGATGTACTACCAATACCTGGGGGTAGAAGTTTGTCATTCATTTCAAGGAGTGAGCATACGCTACTGTATACCTGTAGTACCTCCAAAATAAAGTCTACTGAGACGAAATGTGACTAGACCAACCGATAGAACAGATTCAATATAGTGCCAACATTTACGCAGTACTGCCAAAGATTATCAAGCAATGTGTTATTACTTTGTGTGTCTTTACAGAGCACAGGAGTCATAATAGACATTATCCAAGTTATGCCAATCATCCTGATGTACCTGGGAGTTGGTTCTATATAACTCAAACTCAGACTCACACGCGGCAGCTCCTCAATTTCTGTCCATCTATGGACTTGAGTGGAAAAGGGTATGATGTGGCAGGTTTATGGTAACATCAGACCGAACTGTATTGTGAAACAAATCACAAGGTGCAGTGTAGTTCACATACAATAACGAACAGTTAATCATTCATCCACTCATTGCAAAAAGCGCATTCCTTAGAGTTGACACCTTGATATAAGAAGCACTAACACATGCCTGAGTGCATGTTTGCAAAGAGATAAGGTGGCAATGAAACAGGCCTTAGTCCTACTTTGTGAACAATAAGGCAATCCAGGAAAGTGTTTGTGAGCAAGAATGCATGTGTTTGTGTGTTTGTTTGTGTGTGTGTGTGTGTGTGTTTGTTGGTGTGTGTGTGTGTGTGTTTACTTACTGTTGCTAGATTTCAGGTCTCTGTGAATGATGGGGACTACTGCTTCTTCATGAAGATAGTGCATGCCTCTGGCGATTTGAACAGCCCAGTTCACAAGAATGTGGGGGGGTATCCTTCTACCAGCCAAAGCCCGGTTCAATGTTCCACCACGAGCATATTCCATAACAAGACACAAGTTCGGCTCCTCTAAACATACCCCTTCAAGCTTTATGATAGTGGAATGCTGTAGCATGGAAAACAGTTTTGCTTCTTGTTTAACACTGTTCGCAGTTGCAGTAATGTCTTCATCGGGGTCCTGTCGAGCAGCCTTGACAGCAACCTCTTGGTCCTTCCATGTTCCTCGGTAAACTTTACCGAAACCACCAACTCCGATGATTTCTTCTAAAACTAATTCACTGAAAGGGATCTGTACGGGGGAAGTCGGAACATTCTCCCGCACCCCCACCGTGCCACCGGCGGGAAGTCTGTGAATGGCAGGCTGAAAGGTAACATAATTAGCAGGAAAGATGCCGACACGGTGATTGATTTTGCCTGTCCACCAGCCTTCGTCACCCGATATTGCGGCATCTTTGGACAGTACCTCAACCACGTCCCCACGCCGAAGACTGAGCTCGTCTTCTCCGCTGGGCTCATAGTCGTAGACAGCCGTCCACAGAGATCGAGGACATGAGGGCGTAGAATGAGCCCAAGATCTGGCAGTGGGGGACTCTGTCCAGGCATGGTCTCCACTTTGGATCGGGCCTCCTTCACCATTTAGAAAACCACCCTTGGGAAGATCCATGTCTCGGTGTCTGTCGCCGCACCATAAGGTGCTTAGTTGTTGGTGCAAATTGTAATTAAATATAGCACTGCGGCTATTATCGTATGGCTTCAAAAGGGAAGGCAGGACATTTATAAAAAAGACAACAAAAACTGAATCTCATAGAAACGTTAAATAGATCAGCAAATCTACATGACTGGTGGCAGGTGGCCTCTGCCTCCACGTAGCCTATCTAGAGTCGCAATGTGTCTTTGTATTGTACCGTCAAGTGTTTGCTAACGCTAAAAAAAAATACACAAGTATGACTGTGCTCCAAATACATAACGTAGTCGAAGACTTCGGCTAATTCAATGTACCAAGGTGTTATGGGTGATACATTTCACGTCATGTAGTATTTACATTTAGACATAATACTAGTTCTCTTGCTGGTTTTGAAATTCTTGCCATTAGGCCATGATGAAGAATTATCCATTGAACGGAGGTTTCTGGTTCGGAAGTGCAACAACGTTAAAATTAGACGTCTTCCCTCACAACCAATGACACAAACTTTATCATAAAACTTAGCTATTCCACAATTCAATGAATAACCAAGTGATTGAAATATACATTTTAGCACGATTCAACAAACGATGAGCTAGCCACTCAGGCTAACGTAAGTTCACACACTTTTTAAAAAGTTTACGGTCAACCTGTAGGGTAGCCTACATTGACAGCTTAAAACTAACAACAAGAGTTATGCAAAAAACTTGTTTGACGTTTTACCACGAGGATATCTGCTGTCTTCTCTTAGCACTCCAAAATGTCCCAAACTAACTCCTGAATTGAGACCGACTTAAAAATCCCATAACGATGGATTCGGCAAGTTGACTCAAAACAATCCACACTGCGCCGCCATCGCTCCCAGACTCCACCGACCCGTCTGACCAGGAGAAGCGCTAAAGGATTGGTTCCTTCAGATCACGTGGTAAATGTTTTAGGGAGGAGATTCTCAGGAGATCACACTCTAGGTGAAAACTTTACAAATTGCAATTTAAATGTTAACAATGTAACCATAATGTTCCTCAAAGAGTGAGTCTAGGTTAGAAATTATTATCATATAAAAATAGCCTACACTGATCATCCGCCGCATACAAATATTAAGCCTCACACGAGCCTTCTGTTGTGATATGTGGTGGGCTGTATTAATTTTACCACGTGTTGTTTTCGACTACCCTTTGAAGGCTGTTCGACCTATCAACCCCACCCACAAATTATAAACCTGATTAAGTCTAGACGAAAACCAGGCTATTTTGAGATAAATTATCTAGTCTGGCGACCAATCAAATAGTCTCTATTTGGTTCGAAAAATGCCCATGAGCCCCAAATTATAGGCTATATACTGCCTACATGCAAATCATATCTGTTTGGTAAAGCACGGACCGATTTTAGCCTAATTGTGGCGCACTGACGTAATTGCTAATATTGGAAGATGCAGATTTCTTTAATGGCCAGCCTCATGTTTAGAGATTGGCATGATGACTCAGCCACTGTCATGAACACGGCAAATGATTAATGGAACGTGCTTTTGAGTCCCACCGCAAATTGGTTCATCCCTCTCTCACCACACCCCCACCCATCCTCGCTTCCAGGAGGATGCTGAGGAACGGGAGGCGGCAGGTCGTATGATGGTGCACGCAGCAGAGCATCGTACCCCGTTCAGCCCCGAGCTGTAGGTCACGGTATTTAAATGATGGAAAATAAAACAAAAGGCAGACAACGCAAGGACAGCGGTTAGGACAAGTGCTACCTCGAATGAAAAAAAAATGTAATCGGTACTGGAAACGGTGATGCTGCTTCAACATGGCAGCGTGTTGAATCTATACAGTGTGGTACCTTTGTAACGATCATTGCAGTTGTCAAGATGGGCTCGCATGTGGTTCAAACTCTACGGCAGGGAGTGTGGGCTTCGCTTACCGGCGGCTGGTATCACGACCCGGACCAGAATAAATTCAATAACTCATGTCACCTTTATTTGTGGATGTTTCTTCTTATGCTACCCTTGTCCCTGCATTTGGTAAGTATCGAGCGGATAATAGGCCAGCAGCTCCATTGTGTTGTGTTTATGAAAGGTGCAGCGTAAAATTGGTCACCTCTTTCTATGTGAAGTCAATTAACATTCGCCTGCCCTGGATAGGTTCGTAGATAATCAAGCTAAACAGATGTTCAGTCCATTTCGCTGTGTTTTGACTCAGCGCGTTTACTTTAAGTGTAGAGGCAGGCTACTGTCGCATTTTTTCTCTGCATAGGCTACTGAAGGCTACTATGATGGAATGCACGGGGTTGAACCATAAAAGTCTATGTTGAAAGATCTTTTTTCAAATTAAATAGGCCTCGCGCTTTGCTAATGGAACAGTGTTTCTTTGCCATGCACACAAGCAGTTTACGCACGAGGCCAATATCACGCTTTTCCTTTCGTATATGCAAGTCGGCATCAGTGTTACCTAACTGAATGAAAAATACACGAGTGGATCCAGTGATTGGCTAGTGAGTCTGTGATTGGTTGTCATGGAAGCTGCCAAAGGGTGGCACATTCCTAAATAAATATCAGTATCAGGCGAGCCATTCATATCCTTGGTCCACTTAATTTTGCCATATGCCATTTAATTTATGTCATGGCATAATAACTCATTGTTCATTTTATAACAGTCAATTGATTACAAGAGCCACTTTTTGGTGGCAACAAGAAGTGCAGTTTGTGTTAAGAAAGTAATCTCAGCCTGCAGAATAGATTTTGCTGACACAACTGATGATTGATTATAGCCTGCAAAACAGAGAGCAGCTATTCACACGCTACAGACTAAATCTTATATTTTGTTGATAGAAAATGTCTGAATAAAATCATACACATGCACATGACAGAAACTAGCGTTTCCCTCCCTCCCTCATTTTCTTTGCCTTCTTCTGTGTGTGTGTGTATGGATGTGTGTGTGTGCATGTGTTTATTGCTCAGGCCCTCCCCCCAACCACGATGGCACTCAGCATCTATTGCACGTCAGTGACGATCTTCTTCATCGCCATAAAGGCAGCAAACTACCGGCTCCACCTTATGTTCGACAGGGGCGACATTGTGGCCCAGAACAGTGTGTCTGATGTCAGCAAAGGTGCTGACAAGAAAAGCAACGCCTCTGACCCCAGCCTTCCTGCTAACTTAAGGTATTCCGTGGGTTTGAGTATTGTCGTGTTGATTCTGCTCCCTAATGAACAAAGTGTGTTCCTACAAAGGGTAGATTTGCATGCAGTTTAGATCATAATGTATTTCTTAATTGCACCTTTCTGTCGGCTACTTTATATATTATATGTGTAGTTTTGACTCATGCTTTTTGTTGATTTGTTGATTTATCCGTCACTAATTAGTCTCTGCCTCACATGACTTAGGCATATGCTTTTATACTCTGCCTCACATGACTTTGGCATATGCTTTTATACTCTTTCTCTCCATGCAGAAAAAGCAGTACTGCTCCTGACAGCGTTGCCATGACAGTATTGACCAGAAACCATCTAAGTCCCATTATCCAAGTGACTGTGAAACAAACAGAGACGGATCCGGGTCTGATCGGTGTGGTGAGTAGTGCATCAGTTATCATTGCTCTCTTATGCATTCGATTTTCGGAAAAGAGAACGTCACTAAAATAATTACTAATACCCAGAAAGGTTCTGTTGGAAGTGTTCTTAATCAATCTTTCTCGCTCTGTGGTCACCCGCCAGAGAGCCAAGCTTCCATTACATTTACATGCACACATATACCAACAGTGCACCAAGTGATTAACTGTCCTGTAGGACCGATTTACATGCAGTTAACACATTCATGTGTTTGTTCAGAAGACACAAGTTTTTTTTATCGAAAATCTAATAATAGCATGACCTATCATTGCTCTGTTTTCTCTCCTGCAGGAGTGCCCCAAAGCAGAGGACTTGAAGAGCACAGAAGGTATGTACTGTATGCCGTATTTTTAGAGCTGGCCTAATTTGTGAGCATGATGAGAAGAAGACACACATTTCTTGAGAGTTGCTGTTAGGACACTCTGTGAAAGGGACCCTGATGAACCGACAGATTAATTGACGACTGCTGCCTCTACCAGTGTGTCATAACTGTAGAAATGCCTAGCTAAGCATGTGGTAGCAGGCACCATGGCTGGCTTCCTGGAATGCCTCATCAAAAAGGAACTGTGAGCTCTGATTGAATCTGATTGCGTTGCCAGGAAGTCAATATGCAATCTTGGGAGCTGTATGGTAAAGTGGATTATTCAGGCGTTTTTGACTGATTTGAAGCACTTGGCTGAAAATGCGGTTTGGTGGATATGGCTTTTAAATGTAGAACGGCGTACAGTATTTCTTTGGTGTTTGTGAGATATGATCTCATCTCTCTGATTGAGAAATCGCAAATGAGATGGAGAGGTTTGAAATATGGAAGATTAGATAGATAGAGGGAAAATTCAAGCATTTCCTCAGGCAGCATGTTCCTGTCAACCTCTCCCAAGGCTGAGGCCATTTTGGTTGACTCAAGTGGTGTTTTGATAATCTGTGCTATTACATTTGATAATAGATGTGCTTCTCTTTGCTCAGGCTATAGGGACTCCCCCGCTAAAGAGAGGTCAAGAGACAAGCCCCAGCATGAGGACGGAGGTTCACCAGAGGACATGTCCAGCCCCAACCCAGACCAGTGCGCCCCTCTCCTGGAGCAGGAGCAGCGGCCGCCACCGGACAGAGACACCGCGGACGAGGGCCTGCCGCCCTCCAAGGACAGCGACGTCGAGAGCGCGGACGAGAAGAGCGAGCGGCAGGCGAAGGAGAAGCCGCCCACCACCGACCCCAACAACAACGACGAGAAGAACGAGGAGGACGACGGCGGTGGTGGCGGCCTCTCGCCGGACGACCTCTCCCCCGTCCAGGACGCGCCGGCCGAGGAGACCTACTGCTCGGACGAGATCGCAGTGGTGCTGGTGGACAACTCGGGCGCGTCGGTGCGCCTGGACGAGAGCGACACGGTGAAGATCATCATCACCATGAGCTGCGACGCCCAGACGGCCGCCGAGCTGGAGGAGTCGGTCAAGCAGAGCATCCTGGAGTCGGCCCAGTCGCAGATGGTGAAAGACGGGCAAGGGGAGTCCAGGGGAGACTGCATGATCCGGATACCGGTCATCACCTTCGACTCGCCCCTGGAGGACGAGCACGAGGCCACCGTAGAGGGAGAGGACGACCGGGAGGATGAGTACAGACTAGCCGCGGAGGACGAGCCGGCCGACCAACCGCCGATGCAGAATCCCGAACTCAGCCACTCCAAAGAACCGATCAGCTCGGACTCGGCCACGCAGGACTGTCGGGAGTACGAGCCGGACGAGCACGAGGCGGAGCACAGCAGCCTGCCGCTGACCAACGACAACAGCTCCTCGGGCATCGACGTCCACTCGCACCCCGACGAGAACGAGGCGCCGGAGCTCCGGATGGACGCCGACGGCTTCCTGCAGATCCCGGCCGGCTACGGCCGCTACGGCCCTGGGGGCAGGACACACGTGCGCGGGATGAGCATAGACAGCGGAAGGGACGCTGTGCTCATCGCTGACCGCTCCAGGGGCCGGACGCACACCATGACCACCTCCAAGTCGGACCTGGAAGCCAAGGAGGGGCAGATGCCCAACGAGTCCAACTTTGTGGAGTTTGTGTCGCTGCTGGAGTCCATCAACAGCACGCGAGCGGCCAGCGGCACTCAGCCTGAGACGGATGACGCAGATGACCAAGAGGACGAGGAAGGTGAGGAGTTGTTGATTCACTTCAAAATTCAAAATGGTGATCTGAGTTTGACATTTGCATTTCATGCATTCGGTTATTATTATGTTGTCCCATGATGATTAACAGTGGCAACTAACTAAAGATGTTGTATGGTGTGAAATTACAGCCCAATTTTAGTGAGAAAGGCTGTGATATGTAATATTTGTATCTGAAAATGTCTCTGAATCATATTCTGATGGGAATATATATTTATATTTGAATGTACCCCTAAAGGTTTTTTGTAAGCAAGGGTCATTGAACAACTAGAGATAGTATGCTCTTTGAAGTGTCTTGGTGAGCTTTGGCTCTCAGCCAATCCAAAGATAAGAGAAATATCAAAGCTATTTTGGCCCTCAAGCTGTAGAACAGCTTTTCCTTTGTTTTTGTTCTTTTTGGTGAGATATGAAGACATGCATGCTTTATGAAATCAATATCATAGTATGTATGATGTAATTTGTATGTGCTTTTCAGATGATACCATGGTGACGGTGAAGAATGATGAGGAGACCGAGACGGAGAGCCAGCGTCCAGAAAGACCCAACCCTCCCAACAGTCTGGCCACCACGGACACACCCCTCGCTGTTCCAGAGAGGCTCATCCCCATCGTCTCTCCCGACAGGTCCAGCTCAAATTAAATCAAATGATACATTTTACCTTGTTACCTCAGTTTGAATTCCTTAGAATGGACAGTCTGTCACTGCTGGACTTATGGATGTTGAGAGCAGAAACCATGAGTTCATCCATGAGGTCATTATTGGACAGTGGACAGTAGACTATGCTGTTTTTTTTAAGTGCTGACTCAGCATGGTCGGTTGAGGTTTTCATGTTATGATGTTTGAGAGATGCCTCTTACATTACACAGTGAGTAAGCTATGAAACATTAAAGCTATGAGCTGTCATATTTGTTTTGAAGTGATCGGTGCTTTAAAAAAAAAACATTTGATCTCTCTGAAAGCTCATGTGTATTAACAAGTTAGCGGAACAAGTCAAGAATATCTGATTGAAAATTAAACCATGCCTTAATCAATTTCCCTGCAGTCCTCAGACGGATAAAGATAAGGACCCAGACTACGACTCCCTTCCCTCCCAAACGTCCCAGTCCGAGAGCTCCATGCTCCAGGTCATCTGCAGACCAGAGGCCACCTCCAAGGAGGAGGCCTACACCTTCCACACCGTACACAGTAAGTCAGCTGCTGGAGCTCAATGAAGTTGAATGTGAGATGATTAAGACCGCAATTACTGGTCAAGTTAAATAACTCAAGGATGGAATTGAAAGCAAGATGATGGGGTTATCTCAGATAGTCAATTGTCTGTAACTACCGAAATATGCTGCCATTGTTCCATCCGACAACATGCTTTGTTTGAGAAGACAAATGGATGTGATTAAAATGGTTGGATTAAGATTGTAAGTGGCAAGTGAACACAAGGTGAAACTTAAAGAATGATTGTGCAGATTGATGATAGGTGGTATTAATTCATTCCTTCCGCAACTAGAGGGTAGTTGAAATGTGCTTGTTGGAATGAGTTGGTGTGACATTTGATCTTTAGTGTACTGAATATCATGTTATTACTGTATTACTGACTAGTTGCTTTGCTCGTTTCTAGGAGACAGACCCAGGAAGTTGTACAATGAGAGAGCCCTGAACTTACCCCTTGGGGCTGAGTTGATTACTGGCAACATGTGGTAATGTACTTGAATTTCACACATATTATTTATAAGTCTGCTTATTCGGCTGCCAACAAAGAGTTCCAGCATTTGCAGCTCTGTTTAATACCTCATGCAATATGTCTCTATAGTTATGATATTTCAGCCTCAAAGATTTCTCTTTTGCTTCATGTTTGCTTGTTTATACCTTCAGTGATCTCCTGTCGACCTCATCCAACTCGGAATGCCAGGACGGTTTAGCCGGAGGTCATGCGGACTGCCCATTCCAGCGCCGCATCATTCCCGCTCACCGACTGCGCCCGAGGAGAACGCATCCAGAGATCTTTCAGGTGACATTGATCATAATCAATCACAAAAGATAATTGGTTTGATAAAAGTAAAACCGTATCTGAAGGAGATGAGTGAGACACAGACCGTGACTCTATGGGATATATTTTTCATGTGGAGCATGTGTCATTCATCAATTCAATAATTCATCAGTAATTCATTCATCACAATAATTCATTCATCATCAATCATTCAGTCACGCTTCTTGTGAAATTGTCACAGGAAGAGGACTCACTGGATGACTCGTCAGACACGTCGACTCAGGAGAAGCCATCTCGGAAGCTCTACTACAAGCTGAAGGTCTTTCCCGGGAAGTGGGTCAACATCCTGTATGATCGGCTGACCTTACTCGCATTATTTGACAGGTGACTTCAAGTGGCCTGACAAGTGATGTTCTTTGCTTTTTGCTGTTGTGCAGATTTGAGTAGACGTCTCTCATTGAGTTTCTCAAGGAACTGTGGGTACAGCAGTCAATTGAAGAACTAATGGTGCTTTATGTCCCCAGGAATCAAGACGTGTCAGAGAACGTGGTAGCCGTCTTCCTGGCGTTCCTGGTGTCTTTCCTGGGATTCGTCCTGCTGAACCATGGCTGCTTTAAGGACATCTGGGTATTCCAGTTTTGCCTCGTCATCGCCAGCTGCCAGTATTCCCTCTTAAAGGTAGAGACATCCCCTCACGCAAGCTGTCTACTACATACAATCTGAGTGCTAAAGCAATGCTGCTCTCTATTTATATAGTTCTATGTAAAAGTGAAAAGAAAAGCACCCACTGACACAATTGTATTTATTGTGTTTATTGTGTCTATGAGGTGGCGAATGTTTCATTAATTACTTAGTCATTTCTCTGTACTATAAATCAAAGATGTATAATTGTGTCTCTGTATTATTGAAAAAGTGTTCTTGTAGCAAAAACATTCTCAGTGGAGATTCGTAGTGCATTCTTTGTGAAGTGTCTTATTCCATTATTGTCGCATCAGCACGGTATCAATTATTCAATATCTTACAGAGTGTCCAACCAGATGCAGCTTCCCCAACTCATGTAAGTGGATGGAAAATATTGAACACAGTTTTCATGTCTTTGCAATAAACTGTAACTTTAGAGTCAGTCAATTAAATGTCACTACAGAGTGGAAGACAGCCATAATAACAGCGACAATAATGACCATGGTTTCTTTTCTTTTTTAGGGACACAATCAATTAGTTGCATACAGTCGAGCAGCATACTTCTGTATTTTCTGTGGCCTTATTTGGATCCTGGAACTGTTGTTGAAACAGTCAAACCTTCCTGTGTCCAGAGTGTACGGCATGAACATTGTCTTATCTGACACGCTCCATTTTGTCCGTGACATTTTAGTTGGTGAGTACTGCCAGTTGACTGGTCCTTATATTTTATGTTTGTTATATTGTCACCTTGGTTTCACCCATATTGATATAACTCATTCTGTCATCTATCATTTCTTTACAGGATTCACATACTGTTTCCCTGTTACATTCCTCGTCGGCCTTCTCCCTCAGATTAACACATTTGTAATATACTTCCTGGAACAGATTGATATGCATTTCTTTGGAGGAACAGGTAAGTGTCAGTTGCAGGTCTTGACCAATCAGTGCATACTGTAAACATTCAGTCAGTGATTCTGGTGAATGCTTGTTGACATTTGAGCCCAACAGCCAATTAGAATGCAGTCTCCCTTCCATCCTCCTAAAGCTTATTGATTGGCTGGAATAGCACACACACACAGAGAACTACAATTAATTTGATAAAGTGCCATTAAACTTGCAGACTACACCTTTAACAGGGAATTGGTAGCCATTGTTTTTAATCATTTAAAATACGCAAAGACTGTTTGTCTCTTTTTTTTTGGCAGCTGCAACTGGGCTTGTCTCCGCAGTGTATAGCATCATGAGAAGTCTGACTGCGATCGCTTTACTCTATGGTTTCTGCCTCGGCGCTTTAAAGGTGGGCTATATTACACTGAAACTCGTGTGGCAGTATGAGAGAATTGGATCAGTTAGACCTTGTGCACACTGCTGTATGCTCTGTAAAGTAATGAATGAGTGAGTGTGGTGAGCAACGATTCATTTATCAGAATCCAACTGAGCTCTGGTGGTGCTTTTTGAGTTAATGCTGAGCTGAGTTGTGCTGACTGGGAGAAATGGCCTAATTCTCATGACCTGCTTTCCCATATCAGTCAAAAGCAAAAGAGGACATCAAAAGTAATATGTGTAAAACTGCCCTAGAACCGTGATAAGCCACACTATCATTTTGTATAAGCTTTTTGAAATATCGGGGTATTGTTGCCATGGAAGACAATAGGCTCCTGCACACACGCGTCCATTTCAAAATAACATCAGAGGGAGCTATTGATAGAAATAATCTAAAGGTGTTGAGCTACAGATGCCTTTGAAAAAGCATCAGCTGCCAGCGTTTTTTCACATGAAAGACAACACATCTGAGGGTTGTCTGTGAACCTGACGGTGAACTGAGTTCTCACTTCACAGGAACCGTGGGACGAGCAGCACATTCCAGCGCTGTTCTCCGGCTTCTGTGGACTGCTGGTTGTCTTCTCCTATCACCTCAGCAGACAGAGCAGCGACCCTTCAGTGCTCATGTAAGACAAAAACACGACACAAGCAGAAAATAGAAACAGAAAAGTGTACAAGTATGAATCCTTTGCTTTCACCCAGAGAAACCTTAGCAGTGTTACATATAGACGGCAGATATCTAAGCATGCTCCACCATGGTATTCCTACATACCTTTGATTAATATTTGAATATTGACTAAGGGTTGTGCACATTGCTCTGTGAGCTGTAAAGTAGTGAATGAGTGTGTCAAGCAATGATTCATTAATCAGAATAAAAGGAAACCAAGGGAAGCAGTATATGGCAAAATGTTTATCATCTTGGGACGGACTATTGAGTAAATACAGTAGATGGTCTACATTTTTTTCATTTCATGAGTTTCCTAGCATGTCAGAGATGAATGTGGTTCTCTATTCTGTTAGCATACCTTGGGGGTATTGTGTTGTCTAAATTATGTGATGGATTAGAATGTTTTTTGCCTCATTAAAAGTTTGAATCTCCTTAATCTGAACCATGCCTCTCTCTGCAGGTCTTTGATCAAATCCAAGCTCATACCTGTGTTGGGGGGAAGTGAAGAAGAGGAAGATGCCACCACAGAGAACATAGATCCTCTACCAGAGAAGCTCAGAGGCTCCGTGGTGAGGAGTGTTTCCACTGGCGTGGTGGAAAATGGCTGACAGAATGCGTAATGGCTAGATTGACAGCTGTCATTGTCAATGTTACCGATTGATGTATATACATCAGCTAATAGTGTGACTGACACATTTCCCCTGTTGCAGAAAGAGATCCTAATCTCAGACCTGTTTGTGTGCACGCTGGCGTCAGTGTTGACCTTTGCGGTCACGGCCAGCACCGTCTTCCTGTCTCTGAGGGTGAGTGTCTGGACATCTAAAGTCTGATCTGTGGTTTTGTGTCTGTCTCTCTTTAACCTATAGTTCCAAAATATCGGTCTTTATTGTCGTCTAGTATTACAGCAGAGGAAGCATTTGGCAGTAGAATCCAGTGTCTAAGCTAATACTGAAAGAAAAATCAGTCTGTTGAATGTGAAAGGCTATTTCTGATATGAGGCTATTTCGCTAAGTAGCTACTCTGTGGCATTAGAGACGTCAACTTTGCTATTGCTACAATGGAACAACAGGAATGCAGTGTAGGTGTTTGTGTTCAGTACAACCATGATGCTGCTTTCAAAGGACAACCATGAAGCCTTCAAAAATAATGAAATCATTCATTCATTTTTAGCATCTGTGACCCTTTGTTTAGTCCCTGTGTTTTGACACTTTTCTTACCACTACCTTCCTCTGTGTGTGTGTGTGTGTGTGTGTGTGTGTGTGTGTGTGTGTGTGTGTGTGTGTGTGTGATCCTCAGCCCTTTGTCACCATCGTGCTGTATGCGCTGGCTGGGACGGTGGGCTTCATCACCCACTATCTCATCCCCCAGCTGAGGAAGCATCACCCCTGGCTCTGGATCGCTCACCCTGTCCTCAAGAGCAGAGAGTACTCCCAGTTTGAGCCTCGAGGTCAGTCAACTCTGCACACTTAGTTTACAATCGCTTTTGCACGCCTCTTTTGTGGGGACAGGTGCGTTGGAAAAGGTTAACCAGTAATACTTAAAAGAGAGAATCCCGCACACTGTCCATTACCCATGCAAACATTTATTCACAGTATTCATGACGTTTCGGTCATAGACCTTCCTCAGGTGAAGCTATATTGACTTAAGATTTAAAAGATACGGTAGATTATTCATCATCAAATGGAAATTATAGTGTATATTTACCGGTAATGGTCTTAAGTCTGAACACTTTGAAATTCACGATTGTCCATATTGAGAGAGCCATACTTAATGTTAAATAATCAATCAGTTACATTTTAAGTGTATTAAGCCATTTCAATTTATTTCAGCATCCATTTCTGCTGTCATTATGCCGTTCAGTTCCTACTACACACATCCCATGTTTCCATGTTAAAATCCTGCATCAAAATGCCAACACTGCACTCTTTGTTCATGAGTAAAAATATGAGTTCCTAATCCTTATATATCTGCCATTATCTTTTATTCAATAGTCATACATGTTGCGATGAACACTGTTTCATTTTTTACACCATAAGTTAAAATGTCCCCATAAAAGCTGATGATGGATCAGCTCATGAAGCAGTCGTCGGTTTCATAAGAGCTGCCGATTCTCAGGGGTGCGTGGGACCGATCGCAGCAGGGGGCTGAGCTCCTAAAGCTGTCACATTACATGGCTGTCAATCAGCAGTGCTGCTCTGTCACCGCCAGACGAGTGTGATTCTCCTCACTCATGTCAATGAAGGCACCACAGAAGAACCACAGAGAAGCGTTTTGCAGGGGTCAGGGGTTCCTGCTATGAGGAGAGTTCATCCCAAGTTCATCTTTGAAAAGTGGCCTCCAACCATTTTCCGTAAGAGGACATAAGATTTGTCTCACGGTGGCTACAGAAGCACACTGCTGTTGATAATGTTGTATATATTTCAGTCCCTTTCTACTTGAGATATAGCATCTGAGCAGCAAGGCTTTTAAAAGGTTCGTTCTCAGTGCTGGGCTCCATTGTCTGAGATGGAGGTCGTGACTGCGGCCTGTGTGGTTGTCTTTCAGAGGACGCCCATCTGATGTGGTACGAGCGATTGTACGTTGGACTGCTCTCCTTTGAGAAATATGTGGTCTACCCTGCCATTGTCCTCAGCGCCCTGACCAACGACGGCTTTGCACTGAGTCACCGCAAGAAGCTGGGCATCCAGTAAGTAGCTGTTTCCGTATTGCCTCTGTTTGGCCCTCAAGGTACTTGGTACATTGTATTCTGTCCAGGCCATAGGTGGGAAGGGAATGTGTGTGGTGTGCAGAGGACAGGATCCACTTCAAATGGAACTGTAGCCAGGTTTTGCTGGGTTTCCATGGAGTGTCTCACACTGATTCTTTCTTTCTTACTCTCTCTCTCTCTCTTACTCTCTCTTTCTCTGTCTCTCTCACTCACATACACTCTCTCTCTCTCTCTCCCTCTCTCTCTCTCACACACACACATGCACACACACAAACATACACATACACAGATACAAAAGCACACACACATTCCTTAACCTTTTGCCCTCAAGAGGTTTTTTTTTTTTAGAAAAAAAAAAAAAAACTTGAACCAAATCCAAGTGTCTTCTTTCCAGGTGGACCGTGCATTGTAATCTAGCCCTGGTCCTTGGAAACACACGAGACATTAATGTCCCCATTAATCTGGTGCTGACACAAAGGGGGACCTTTCCCAGGCCCATCACCACACCATACATCAGCCGGCTCTGGACACTCTCGGCCACTTCCCACAAGGCCTCTTGCTCCCCCAACAATGGGCTCATCTATCCCGCCGCACTTTGCCCAGTGTCCTCTGCTTGTGAGTGTGCTGCCCTGGTGTCCAGGGCTGGGCTGGGCTGGGTTGGGCCGTGTTCAGCTCCGTCAGGTTTCATTGGAAACGCTTTGCAGAGCGCTATCTCTCTCTCTTCGTCAGATGTTATCTGCCCCTAATCAGGCCCTGCCCTCTGGACAAACACTGGTGGGACTGTCGATTGTCAGGCTGCGGCTTTTACTCAACTTTTAATAATCTGACGAATTGCGGTTCAATTATATGATATATGTATCCATCCAGTGACAAGCCACTGTTTGGACTTCAGTGTACAGTGTTGTACAGTTAGCCTGCTTTGGCAAAGCGTGCTCATCATGAAGTAATATATAATTTTCGTATCAACACCTTGCTTTGTTGCAAAGTGGCGCTGTTACCTTGCCTTATTTAGCGTACCTTTTGATTTGAAGCATCACTAAATGTTTTTGTCAGCTCTCACTCTAATAGACCATCCGAACTAATTATTGCTTTCACTTAACTACTGTTGTTTGTACTTGTAATGGAAAATAGTCAGACAATTGATCATGTTACTTGGATGACGCTAATTCACATTTAGCTCTGTGTCTGTAGACAATATGCTTTGACTAACCCCTTCTCTGTGCAATGCACTGTTGTCACTGGTGGAAAATCTGGGCTCAGAGAGTATAAGTTCCCTTAGCTACTTATCATTAATACCTGTTATTAGTGTGTTATTATATGTTCATACAATATTAGTGTAGCTCTTGTGTAATCTCAAATCACTAATCCTCTGCCTAAATGTAAATTCACTTGCATCAAGTTGTCAGGTAAAAACTACATTGTACTCATCAGTTGATGTACAGTACTATGTAGCACTGCACCGTGAGCTATGGAAGCATAAGCCTCCTCTCCAGCTCTTAGTTACTCTTCTGACTGATCTGATTTCTGTAAGTTAGATATTACTAATGATATCAATTGATATCAATTGATGATATTGATTGACTCAGTGGCTTGGGACCTTGTCTTTCTGAACCTGGAGTTTTCTTCTTGATGTCGCTGGACTCTATCTGTCCAGCCATAGCTTTCTCTCTCTCTCTCTTTCTCTATTTCTCTTTCTTTCTTTTTCTCTCTCTCTCTCACTCTATCTCTCTCTCTCTCTCTCTCTCTCATGTGTCACCTGTGTGCTTTTGCTGCCTGGTGTCCTTGCCTCTGCATCTGAGTATCTCAGGCGTCTGTGTTTCGCTCCAGCTTTGATGTCTTGTTGATGACAGTTGCTGGGATGAAGCTTCTGCGCTCGTCCTTCTGCAATCCCAGCTACCAGTTTGTCACACTTCTCTTCACCGTCATCTTCTTCGAGTTTGACTGCAGCAGGGCCTCCGAGACCTTCCTGCTCAACTTCTTCCTCATGACCATAGTCTTCCACAAGGTCAGGTCACGCTACCAGAATAACACTACTGGACATCATTCATAGTGACCTAGTTATGCTGTAGTTCCCATTTTCTTATGCATGCTGCTGCTGTACTCTTATAAACTTATGGGTAAACCCAGCAAGGGCTTTGGGTTCTAAAAATGGACCTAAAAGAACTCTCTCTCCCCTAGAGTTTGCCTATTGCATTGGTCACAGGGTCTGTTCTAGCCTATTACATTTGGATGTGCTGGTAGAAATTTTGGGTGGCATAGCGGTCAAATTGGAAAGAAATTGACATAAACACAAAACACGAACACACACACACACACAAAAAAAAATCGGTACTACCTTGCTTTAGTTGCTGCAGCCAACAGCCAGGGATGGACAGCATTTCTGATACATGTATTTAGTACAAGTATTTCAAATACAAAATAGTATGTTGCCATTTGTATTTCATTTTGTTAAAGAAAATGGCTTCGTATTTTGTATGAAAATACTTTATAGGTGTCTATATTTGTAGTTTAAAAATACTGCCAGGTATTGTTGGTAAAGCCAATAGCCTACTTGTGGTGGTGTGATGACATCAAAAAGTGCAAAATAATGTAGCCTTTGACTGATGCTGACTTGTTAATTTGCTCAGACTTGTTGTGATGATAACATTGAGATTCAGGAGGATGATCCAGTGCAAGTGACTAACTTGTAGGTTGCTCACACGCATAATGCACTTCCTTTCATGCCAACCTCAAGTTTCTTGAGAACTTGAATCACCCAATTGTAACACATGGAACCGGTTATGTGGTTGGGTTGCCCTGCAACATTGCTTAATTTGGGCATGCATTGACAGTCTCCATTTGTACCGCTTGACAAGTTCAGTATTGTTAGTACTTTCATAATACAAAATACAGTATTTTATTTTTGATACATGGCGTGGCTAATGTGTTTTTCAGTTCATTCTGACCTAAAATGAGGGTATTTGATATTCTGTTTTAAAATAGGCTACCTGTATTTTTGTCCATCCCTGCCAACAGCTAGAGCAGCCAAGCAGCGACACTCTGCTGCACTCTGGGGGAAATGCATCTTTAAAATCATGCCCCTGTAGCACTGTAGCTGCCTTTCTGCTCTATCAGCTCAAGCTAGGTAGCAGTGACAGTACTCAGTGACTTGGAGAAACAGATGTCTAGCCTACATATGTAAAAAATGGCCATATGTAGGCTATACCCCCACCTAGAGCCAGCCCTGTTTGGTCATACCATCAGTAAAAGTGAAGAGATGGTCATCAATATTTGGTACAGTAGATTAAGGATCATGTTGAAGGACCAAAAGACGCTAACTTTAATATTTACATTTAACATTGTCACAAGTCCAGGTGAGTAACCAACACCTTCAAAACTGTGTTTCACACCTACTGTGTTGTCAAGGAAGATTAGGGGTCTGCCAGTGTAGAGATGCTCACATGCCTTCCTGTATGGTAGTCTGTGGCAAACATTGCATGATCTGACAACAGAGCTAGTGCTCTCGCTATGATTAACCTTTGTCCACTTGGTGTGGGTGTATGTGTGTGTTTGTGTGTATGTGTGTGTTTTGTGTGTGTGTGTGTGTGTGTGTGTGTGTGTGTGTGTGTGTGTGTGTGTGTGTGTGTGTGTGTGTGTGTGTGTGTGTGTGTGTGTGTGTGTGTGTGTTTGTGTGTGTAGTCGAAAGCCACAAAAGAGGAAAAAGAAACAGAGTCCATCTGTTCTTTTTCCTGGAGGCAACTGCAGTTGCTGAGCTGCTGGGCTGAGCAGCTCAGACAGACAGTGGGTGTGTGGGAAGTTATCCAAAAATAATGAGGTGTGTGTTTTTGGCGTTCCCTGACTCACTCTGCCGGCCTGTGATTCTCCCACAGCTCTGGGACCTGCTCCACAAACTGCACTTCATCATGGTGTACATCGCGCCCTGGCAGATCGCATGGGGAAGTGCATTTCATGCCTTCGCGCAGCCTTTTGCAGTGCCTCGTATCCTAGCTTCTGCCTCACTGTTCTCTCTCTCTCACACACACACACACACACACACACACACACACACACACACACACACACACACAGACACACACACACACACACACACACACACACACACACACACACACACACACACCACTTGTTTCACAAATGTATGCATTTTTGATGACCAAACACAGTTGTGGACTTCAGTATGTATAATGACCTATGTTACTTGACCTTGTTATTCTTAGAACTCAGACTGTGAGTCTCTCTACAAGAGCTCTTCTCACTGGGAACATTGTTAATGTCATGTTATGTATTCAACAGTATGTGTGTCTGCATGTATTTCTGTCTGAGAGAGAGAGAGAGAGAGAGAGAGAGAGAGAGAGAGAGTGAATGCGTGCATGTGTATCTGTCTGAAAGAGAAAGAGAGAGAAAGAGAGAGAGAGAATATGCCTGTGTGTATGTAAGTCTGAGAGAGAGAGGGAGAGAGAGAGAGAGAGAGAGAGAGAGAATGTATGTGCATATATGTTTGTCTGGGAGAGAGAGAGAGAGAGAGAGAGAGACAGAGACAGACAGGAAGAGAGAGAGTGGGGAGAGAGAGAGAGAAAGGGAGAATTTATCTGCATATATGTTTGTCTGGGAGAGTGTGTGTGTGTCCAGACTGTGTTGTGTTTCTCCTTCACGGCCCAGCTCAGACTCCGCCATGCTGCTGCTGCAGACTCTGCTCACCACGCTCTTCTACACGCCGCTCAGCCCCTTCCTGGGCAGCGCCATCTTCATCACCTCCTACCCGCGGCCCGTCAAGTTCTGGGAGAGGAACTACAAGTAAGAGCCTCTTAGCGCCCACCCCGGGGGAAATGGCACTGTGAAATATGCATGGGGCCTGCCTGCCTCTCCCAGCGCTTGTTGGCACACCAGTTATTTTCAGCCCCGAGGATGTCAGCATTGAGAGATTCCGTGAGGGTTCGGCGACATGAATGTTCTGGGAATGTTTGCTTTCCAAATGGATGCTTATGCAATGACTGCAAAGTCAACTGAAAGCTCAAAAATAGTCATGTTTAGTCTCTCGTCTTCAGTCACTTTTCTGATCTTATAAGGAAGAATGATTCTGCTGCTCAGCGTACTGTGTGTGAGTTGGTACGGTCCACTTGGTCCAATGGACCGATCCATTGTGCTAATCCTCTGCAGTGATGTCATCCTCTCAGCTGAGCAGCCTGTCTCTGGCAGCTCACGAATGGACGCTCCGGTCATAAGTTATTGATGAGGTTTTCTCCGGAGTGAAACCGTGATCACACAGAATGAGATAGCCCCAATAAAATCAGCGCTGACTCATTGTGGTCTGGATCGCCTTACTGTTTACTGGAAGTGCCCATGGAATCAGCCCCAAACAAACTCACGTGTTGCCCGTTTTCTTGTCTGCTTCACAGCACCAAACGGATTGACAACTCCAACAGCAGGCTGGTGTCTCAGGTTGATAAAGATACAGGTAACTGTTAAGTCCAACTGTTTATTTATTTTTTACAAAATTATACCACACATATTCTGCCAAAGCAATACTGTATGTAACCGTATGCTCAAATGTTGCCACCGCCATGCATTTATGAAATAAATATGACTCTAGTGATACATAATTTACCTGCAATTCTTTTTCTCGCCTTTGTTATTCACATCACAGTCCACTGCCCACTGTTGTAAATATGAACAAAACAACAAGTAGAAAACAGACCTGAACAAGCAGCTAAGAATAATGTAACCTACTTACAGTACAGTACATATGAAGAGTGATTTTTTTAATTCTCTCAGGTTGCGATGACAACAACCTGAACTCCATCTTCTATGAGTACCTGACGCGTTCGCTCCAGCACTCCCTTTGTGGCGACCTGATGCTGGGACGCTGGGGCAACTACAGCTCTGGCGACTGCTTCATCCTCGCCTCAGACTACCTCAATGCCTTCGTGCACCTCATCGAGATCGGGAACGGCCTGGTCACCTTCCAGCTCCGGGGACTGGAGTTCCGGGGTGAGGCGCTCAAACCTAGCGTAGATAAACGGGGAATAATACGCCTATATGTTGAGTGAGGCGCTCAAACCTAGCGAAGATAAACGGGGAATGATACGCCTATACGTTGAGGGAACCCACTGAGGTAACTTCGCCTGTTAGAGAGGCGGACTCTGCTATTGTCAAAGTGAACTTATCACGCACTGTGTCACTCAATTATTCAGTGTTGCCGTGATTCCTCTCAGCAGACTACACAGACTGTACACAGACACAGAAAGTTATTCAACCCTGTATCTGGCATATGAGTCTCTCTCTGTGTCGGTCTGCTGGTTAAGATCCAAGCAAAAACGTGTGTCTGTTCAACCTGAATATACAGAGTCCTGTTCAAATGACAGGCTGGCGTGTCTCTGCTGGTCAGTCAAGCTCGGCTCCTCACTCACACCCCGTCACCTCTCTCTCCAGGCACATACTGCCAGCAGCGTGAGGTGGAGGCCATCACGGAGGGGGTGGAGGACGACGACGCCTGCTGCTGCTGCGAGCCCGGTCACCTGCCCCACGTCCTGTCCTGCAACGCCGCCTTCAACCTGCGCTGGCTGGCCTGGGAGGTGACCACCACCAAGTACCTGCTGGAGGGCTACAGCATCAGCGAGAACAACGCCGCAACCATGCTCCAGGTGTACGACCTGCGCAAGCTGCTCATCACATACTACCTTAAGGTACAGTCGGTGTGTGTGTGTGTGTGTGTGTGTCGCCATGCACTGGATATACAGTAACGTTATGAACACAATATGAACAATCTGAATCTTCCTGTTTATTCTTGCTTTTAACAATAGCACCGATGTCAAATTCATTATCTATGTACGCGGTACCTTTTTTGACCTTTATTCATCTTACAGAATCAGTTCTCATTTTAAAAGGTTATTTGGCCTAGAGGCATCCAGCGACTATAAATGAGCACATTTCACACAAAAACACTAAACCACACATACAGTAACAACACTACAGCATGAGGGAGGGTACAGAAAGTGAAGAAAGAGCTTATTAACAGGTACAGCAGTCAGCAATGGTTTTGGATGGACATGAAAGTTAAATGATGAAAGAGTGGCAGGTTTGAGGACATGTTGTAGCTTGTTCCAGCCATTTGCTGCAGTAAAACTTAAAGGAGTTCAGATCAAAAGATGTGCAGACTTAAGGGATGATGAGCCTAAGAAAAGTATCAGATATTAAACAGTAATTACTGCTGAAGGCGGAGAAGATTTGAAAGGTAGTGAGGTGTCTTTCCCAGCATTGATTTCTATGACTATGAGATAATGCTCTAAGCGCCCAGTATGAAGGGAAGGACAATCCACCATTTTCTAGAGGTCATGCTGATGAGTAGTGAAAGGCGCACCTGTGGGAAACCAAATTGCTGAGTGGTAGAGTGTGTTGTGTTTACAAAGTACCCTAACTCCACCCTGATGTTGAAAAGGTGAAGTCTCATCACACGCCTAGTTAATTTTGCAATTACACCGTTTTTCTGTATCAGCATATAAACTTTGGTTTTACGCAAAAAAACAATTCTCACTGTTTTTGTCAAACACTCCAAAAACGTTCCGTTCATTTTGAACAGTAAATTGAAATCGGCCCCTGGGTCTTCTCTCCTCCCCAGATAATCACGAGGCGCTCCATGGCGCATTAAGTGTTAGTTGTCCTCTCAGCACTTCTCTGACTTTTCTAGCGTCTTCTCTCCTCCACCTTCGATCCCCGACCAGTCCACCACGGCTGAAGTGCCCTTGAGCAAGGCACCTAACCCCTCACTGCTCCCCGAGCGCCGCTGGTTGGGCAGGCAGCTCACTGCTCTGGGTTGTGTGATTCACCTCACTGTGTGTTCACTGTGTGCTGTGTGTTCACTAATTCGGTTAAATTGGGTTAAATGCAGAGAACTGAATTTCCCTCACAGGATCAAAAAAGTATATATTCTATTCTTCTATTCTACCTGCAGAGCATCATCTACTTCCTCGTCCACTCGCCCAAACTGCAGACGTGGCTCAAGGACTCCGCCATGCTGGAGGCGCTGCAGGCCTACACCAAGTGGCACCACATCGAGCGGGACCCCGCCGTGTTCAGCGTGAAGATCGATGAGGACTACGTCCACTGCCTGCAGGGGGTGACCAGAGCCAGCTTCTGTAATGTCTACCTGGAGTGGATACAGTACTGTGCCGGCAAGCAGGAAGAGGTAAGAGACATTACAGGTTTGCACTCAGTTAGTTCTGTGTTTTACAATATATTCATGGGTTTCATCTGGTCCCTTTCCACAGGTGTATAAAATCAAGCACCAAGAATATGAATGCAGACTGTATTGTGCTTGATTAATACAGCTGTGGAGACCTGATGAAACCCATGAATATGTGGGGACAACCTTATTTGGTTCATTGTCAGAATGATGTACATTTTTCGGAGACTTCGAAGCCTCTTTTAGCATTGCATATTAAAATATACTGTATATGTGTGGTGACAGTCACGTCGTGAATTGGTGTATTTTAGTTCCAGTTGGGCACATTCCAAACCAACCCAATACTTGCATTACAGTGCAAAATCCAACAGTCAACAGCCAGAGTGAATGATGGTATTGTAAAATCTAAAGTGGGTTTTAGGAGAGAAGCCAAGTCCAGAGCTAGGTGTGTGCCAGCTTTTGCCACTTTTGCATTCTGAATGTTGTACTCTCATCAGAGAGTGGCAAAGTCACGTCAAGTCTTCTTTAAATGTAAAGGAACGTTGAATATTCACAGCATTGTGCATACTAATGGTTGTGGTGAACATGTTGATGTTACAGTATACACATACTCAGATCCTCTATTTAAACAAAATTATTGGGTCCTTACATTTTCATCCAAAAAACAATTTGTACTATGCAGATTGCAAGGCCTTGCCAGTTCGTTGTGTTCCTATCAATAACAGTTGCCTAGTCTCAGTCAGCTTTGGGGTTTTTTTCCCACCTGTATAGTGGGACTACAAGTCAATATCTGAGCTGGTGTTGTGTTTACACGGTTGGCAGTGCTGTAGTTGTAGGTGTTTTTGTCTCTGCCAGCCCCTGGTGGAGATGTCTGATGTCTCTGTGCTCCTGCTCTGTGCCTTGTCTGATCTAGCCGATGGAGTGTGATGAGGACTCAGCCCTGGTCACTCTGTGTTTCGGGTTGTCAGTGCTGGGTCGACGGTCACTGGGGACAGCATCCCACAACATGTCAAACAGGTGAGGTTTTAAATACCTACTCAGGCTGAGTTAAACGAAACAAACCATTTGATATTTTGGATGTTTATTTCAATTATTATAATGTCAATTCTCATCTCATCTCATCTGCATATTTGCAACTATCAAGCTATTTCTGTTGTTGCGGCAATATCCAGCGTGAATACTGAAAAGTGTATCTCCTCTCGCTCTCTCTCTCTCTCTCTCTCTCTCTTTCTCTCTCTCTCTCTTTCTCTCTCTCTCTCTCTCTCTCTCTCTCTCTCTCTCTCTCTCTCTCTCTTCTCCAGCCTGGAGTCGTTTCTGTATGGCTTTAACACCCTGTTCAAAGGGGACTTCCGCATCTCCAGCAAGGACGAGTGGGTGTTTGCAGACATGGATCTGCTGCAGAAGGTGGTGGCACCAGGTGTGCGGATGAGTCTGAAGCTGCACCAGGTAAGGCACACAAACCCAGAGATGTCCCATTCAATGGGACACGCATGCAAAAGCACTTAGATACTGAATAAAAGGCCGTCTGCTTTGGACACGGTTATCTCTGAGCTTGTGGTTATGCTGTGTCTGATACTATGGGTGCCTCTCAACCTCTCTCCTCGATGCTCGGTCCTTCAGGTTCGTTCCCACTGATCTACAGTATAACTAACACTGAGTGTTTTGCCGCCCCATCATTCTTTATCTAGATCAGTGAGGACGAGGACCGAGGAAGGAAGGGAGGATGTATAAAACACGAATGAGAGGCACCCTATGTAGTATGCCTGTGAGGGAACACTAGCGTTGATCATAAAGGCCACATGTAACCATGGCGATTAAAGGAAATGTTTGCAGTCATTCAAATCCATTGCTATTCTCCTGATTGCCTTTGCACCAAATTTGTCTGGAGTTGTCCCCAGAAATGGGAGGGATCATTAGATATGTAGATAAAACAGTAAGGACTCTTTCTACATGATCTCCATTATGCACACCATGCAGACACTAAAGTCCAATTCACACCAAAGATTCCCCACGCGACGAGACTGAGTTGCAACGGTGTGAATTAGAAGTTGCACGTACAGTAGTTGCAAGCCGTCGCAGAGCATTAAACACGTTGAGTCGCAGTCGCAAGGTTTTAGAACGTCGCGGCTCGTCTCGTCGCGAATCTTTGGTCTGAACCCTACTTAAAGAGCAGTGTTGTTAAGCAGCCCATTTTATTCACCAGGCTGTGTATTGTGGTGTGGCTTCAAGTATAGTTCTCATGCTTCTCCTCCCTCTGAGCAGAGGTCACATCCCCCTCTGGCTCTGTAGCGGAGAGGAAGCCACCTGTGCCTGGTGCAGGTGACCCATTTAAAGCACTTACATTGTCCCAGGGGCCTCCCCTGTGCCACGCACACCCCTGCCAGCAGCCTGACTGACTGAGAACATTGACTCGCCAGTCAGGGTGCCCCGTTAGCGATCGGCCTAGGGCGCCCTGCCAAAAGTCATGGAGTGGGGGTGGAGGGAGGTGGGGGGGGGGGGGGGGGTAAAGGGAGGGCAACTCAGCCAGCCGGTCCCACGGTTCCCCTCCTTCTCGTCTGCAGGATCACTTCACCTGTCTGGAGGAGACGGAGGAGCCAGCCATCTTGTACGAGGCCATCACCAACTACCGCACGAGCCTGGTGATCTGCCACGAGAGCGACCCCGCCTGGCGCAAGGCGGTACTGTCCAGCCGCGACACGCTGCTCACCCTCAGGCACATGGTGGACGACGGCACGGACGAGTACAAGATCATCATGCTCTACAAGCGCCACCTCAGCTTCAAAGTCATCAAGGTCAGGGTGTGTGTGTGTGTGTGTACTGTATGTGTGTGTGTGTGTGTATTGAATCCCTGTCTCATATTCTGAATGGCTGCTATGTGTATAAGGGAATGTACATGGCCAGACACGACAGAATTGTTGACTTAATAGTTGAACACATAATCCCATGTGCTTCACCGCTTACAACAATCTACAAGAATGTATGCGTCTCACCTTGCATGTTCAAACTCTGTAATAGTGGAAATAATGTGTTTTTAAATCTTGCTGCAAAAAGGCCAGATGTTGTTGTTGTTGATGAGGACAGCAGAGAAGTAACCATTATTGAAGTAGGCTGTGCATTTGACTACAGTCTAGAGGATGCCTACCTCACCAAGCTTTTAAAGTATCAGCCACTCAGAGACATTGTTGTACAGCTTGGGTACAAATGTAAGCTGTTGGTGTGTATATTTGGAAGCTTAGGTAATGTCCACAGACTAGTAGTCAGGGGTTTGCAGATTGCTGGTCTCTCTAAGCCAAGAGCAAAGGCTCTAGCAAAATTCTGCTCAATTTCTGTGATAATTGGCAGTCGCCACATATGGAGAAGGCGTTGTTTTATGTACCCATGAACTGAGACCAGAGACATAGGCTACTGGGTTTGCAATGCTGGTGTCTAAAATTGTTTGTGTTCAGTGAAATTCATTGTAAAATGTGAACACAAATAAAGGTATTAAAATGTGTGTGTGTGTGTGTGTGTGTGTGTGTGTGTGTGTGTGGTGGTATTTGGAAATGATGGCACATGTGTATGTACGTGTGGAAGGATTAAATTGTACATGATAATGTCAAAGTAGAAAAGTCTTTCTTTTCAACATTCAGTTAACAGCTAAACATGTAGTATGTGTGTGTGTGTGTGTGTGTGTGTGTGTGTCTTCTCTAGATCAACAAGGAGTGTGTGCGAGGCCTATGGGCGGGGCAGCAGCAGGAGCTGGTGTTCCTCCGCAACCGTAACCCGGAGCGCGGCAGCATCCAGAACTCCAAGCAGGCGCTGCGCAACATGATCAACTCGTCGTGCGACCAGCCGCTGGGCTACCCCATGTACGTGTCGCCCCTCACCACCTCCTACATGGGCACCCACAAGCAGCTGCGTGGGATCTGGGGCGGCCCCATCAGCCTGGACACCATCCGCGGCTGGCTCTGCACCAAGTGGCTACGGTCAGTGGGAGTGCCCGCGGTGGAATACGTCTATGTGTGTGTGTGTGCGTGTGTGTGTGTGTGTGTGTGTGTGTGTGTGTGTGTGTGTGTGTGTGTGTGTGTGTGTGTGTGTGTGTGTGTGTGTGTGTGTGTGTGTGTGTGTGTGTGTGTGTGTGTGTGTGTGTGTGTGTGTGTGTGAGTAACAGACAGGGGCAGTGCTAGCACTCTCTGTAAAGGTGCATGATGTAGCAGGAGATGAGAGTTGAGATTGGTGGTAATAATGATAATATGATAATGATAATACTAATAATAATGATAATGATAACGATAACAATAACGATAACAATAACGATAATGATGATAATAATGAGAACAATAATAATGCCACATTGAATTTATAGAAAGACATTTATTTGACATGCTATTTAAAATAATAATACTACAAATGATGCAACAAAAACAGGCAAGTGTACCATTTTGTGCAAATCAGCTGTGGCAGGGTGTCGATGATGGGACATCTGGCAAAGAGGGGGTGACTGGAGAGGAGGGAAAGAGAGAAGGCAGAGAGAGGGCAGAGAAGAAAGGGGAGATAAAAATGACAGATGAGGAGGAATATAATGGGAGGGTTCTGGGAATGAGCTTGGCCCTCCCTGCAGTCGTGGTGATGTGGTGGATTTCTGCTGTGTCAGCGCGATGACAATGGATTTCCCCCGCCGCCCGTGTGATTTACAGCGACAGTGCTCTCACGTCTGGGAGCCACTCCAGATCTCGTGACGGCCGTTCGGAGAGGCCCCGACCCTCTGCTTCTGGACCGGCCCGGTCTCCCGCAAATGCCGGCGTGGGCTTTTCAGCAGCGGTGTGTTTCTGTCTCTGTCCTAGGGTGCGGAAGGACAACCTGACCAGCTGCAACAGCGGGGTCAACATGGACGACGTGGACTGCGCCGGCTCCTCGCTCAGCCAGAACCACAACTCCATCACGTCGCAGAGCCTCAGCACGTACCAGGCCCGGCCCAGGGCCTCCCAGGGGGTCCGGCACCACGCCGCAGGTCCGGATGAGCTGCGTAGAGCAGCCTGCTCATTATGCTATGTGTCAAAGATACTGGAGCTCGTTTTCACCACTGGTCCGGATGAATAATGCATATAAATGGATGAATAATTTAGGATTCCGGTAGCATTTTTGTATATTATTTTCTGTAGTAGATTCGGCTAGTGTTGCCACTCACAAGTGTACATTCAACTAATTGTAACTCTGTCAGTGAATCACTTTCATGTGGAAGATCTGGCTGGAAGAGTTATTGACAGCAGTTGTCCTCTTGCTCCCCCTGCAGGTCGCCGAGAGTACCGCAGCCGGTCGGTTCAGCCCCAAGCCCAGCGGCCCCCGGTCACCAGCCAGTCGGGCCCTATCCTGGACAGCCAGCACGGCTCGTCGGCCTCGGGGCCCAGCCTGGTGCAGCGGCTCTCCAACAGCCAGCTGTCCTTCAACACCTCCATCGCCTCCATCTTCTCCCAGGTCCCACGCCTCTCCACGGCGGGGCTGCAGTCGGCGGCCACTGTGGCGGCGGGGATTGGGGTCGGGGGGGTCGGGGGCGTCGGAGGTGGAGGTGGAGGAGGAGGAGGAGGAGGAGGAGGAGGGGGTCATCACCACCGCTCAGGTCAGGTGTCGTCGTCCAGCTCGACGCTCAGCCTCCTCTTCGGCAAGCGCAGCTTCTCCAGTGGCCTGGTCATCTCGGGGCTCTCGGCGGCCGAGGGCGGCAACACCACCGACACGCAGTCTTCCAGCAGCGTCAACATCGCAGCTATGGGCCAGTCGGCGAGGTCCACCAGTAGAGCAACGCAGGTTAGCATCACCATAGAGCGTTGCTCACAGCAGCAGAATAACACTGATTCACTCGTTTGAAAGTTTTGCTTTTTGTTTTCAAAGCCCTAAATGGGATGGCATCATAGTATATCTGTGACCCTTCAAGTACCTACTGTCCTGCTAGCCCACTAAGATCTTCCTCGCAGATCTTTGATCTTTCTCAGTCCCCATTGCAACTCTAAAAACAAAAGCTGATAGTGCTTTTTCTGTTGCTGCCCCTCAACTCTGGAATAATCTCCTTATAGAAATAAGCAATAATTGAATTGCATTTAAGTGTGAATAATAAATGTGACTTGACTTGACTTGCTTCAAACCATGGAAAGGTAATAACATCCTGCTGAACTTGTCTGTATAAGGCTAAAGAAATATTATGGACGAGACAGAAATGTTGAAAATGAATGTTAACAAGGCTTAGACCCACCCAGTCCTTTGGTTTGGTTTTGAATTTGACAGCATGATTAATGCCATAAGTCATTTCCCCCCGATTTTAATCCATATTTGACCATGTTTGTGGCATGACCCTGGGAATGTAAATAAGGTGCCCACAACTCTTGTTTTTACAGTGGACGTCAGAGGCCTTTGAAAGCATGGACGGGACCAACTCCAACGTCTTCACGGGGGCCAAAGACAACCCGCCGTCCATCGACCGAGACCGCAGCAGCACGCAAGGCACGGACAGGAGCCAGGACGACTCGGTTCTGGCCTCCGCCGTCCAGGAGCTACCGGACCAGAAGACCATCTGAGCCAGCGGTACCAGCGGGATCAATCGTGTCCAGAAAGGGGACCTCCACCTCCTGCTACTTGCCCAGGCCACCGAAACCTGCCTCACCTCCCAGCACGTTGATTATGAGTTTCCTGAATGTACATGTTGACTGTGACTTTTTTTAAAAAAGTACTCATGTATAAAAATAAAAAAAAAAACAACAAATCAAATCAACAAACAAAAAACATCTTCCACATTTAATATCACACTGAATTGGAAGTGGCAAGGTTAATTGAAAGAAATACTTTAGGGCAATTTGTCTTTGCGTGTATGTGTATTTATGTGAGTGTGTGTGAGTGAATGTGTGTGTGTGTGTGTGTGTGTGTGTGTGTGTGTGTGTGTGTGTGTGTGTATGTGGTACGGTACGGTACGGTAAGGTACGGTACAGTGTTCAAGTACTGTGTCCAGAGAAAAATGTGAAGGGTCTGTAGTCTGGTCAGTGTCTCCCCCAAAACGACTGATACAAACTCAGACTTTTTTTTAACACCCATAACTTAACTCTCACACACTCAGTTGATCTTTACAGGAAGCAGACGGTCAGTTTCTCCCCGGACATCTGGGGAAGTATTTTTAGATGGACTGGTGCTGCCCAGTCTCCACACACACCTTTCAGTTTCCTCCAAAACCAATGGGTGCATGACCACATGGACTCTTGCCTGACCAACGCCGACTTCCCACAGTCTCTCCTGTTTACCAATGAATACTCTTCTCACAATATCAGGATGTTCACAGAAGGAGCGGAGAATTGCTACGACTGAATTATGTGTCATCATGTGTTCTTTCACTGGGTTTTGTATGAGGCACAAGTCATAGTGGTATAACTGAAAACTCTTTTCAGTCACAGTTTAAGGTAAAGAAGAGGAACTGTCTTATCCTCTTTTACTGTAAGGAAATATGCAGTATTATGCATTGCCATTGACAACACATTTCCCATGTGAACGTACGACTGACAGAATTTAACATAGTTGTTTATGTTTATGTTTTATATAATGGCAAGAGTGTGTTGTGCTGAAGTTACTGCAAAAATAAGCGGGGAGGGAAGTGATCGTGGGTCGGGACACTCTTGCAGTAGCCCTTTAAGTAAGTGTCTTACATGGGATTTAAATTCTGTCACTGGAATCATTGTACACTTCACATTTTAAATAAAAAAAATGCCACTTGAGGGGTGAGTATGTTTCAATTCCTTTCAGGCTGCACTACTCTCTTTTTCACTTCAAAGAAAAGTCCCTACGGACCTGTGTCAAAGTCTTGAAAACTTAAGGAAACTCAAATGAGTTTGATTTGGGATGCATGGAGTCTGCCCTAAATAGGACTACATGGTATTGAGTTGAATATGAACACTTCATTATTACAAATGAATATTGCAATTACTCCATTTTGAGTGTTCGTAGGTGCTCTGCGCTCATGTACTGTGTGTACAAGTAGTCATGGAGTTAAAAAAAAAATGTATTTGGGACTTGGGCATGGATTAGTACATTTCATTATAACTGCTTATTACTTTTTATTTTTTATTACTATTATTTTTTAATCAGGGTTTGTTTGTATGTTTGTTTGTTTGTTTGTTTGTCTGTTAGCAAGATAACTCAAAAAGTTACTGATGGATTTCGATGATTTCCATTACATTTTGGGTGTGATCTGGATCACCGTCTGGATCCAGGAGGCAGTTATGTTCTCACTTGGTGGAGGTCTGCGCACTCTGAGTGTTTTTCTAGTTTTAGAAGAGCACAGTGTTAGTTTCACATTAGTGAACTGTAGCAAGGACATTAAGAAATGATTACTGCAAAACAGCATAAATCACAGCATTTACACACAAAAGAGAATGACTACTGGGTAAAAGTCTCAAAAGTATTTATTGTCAGATAATATGTTACATTTAAAGTTCAGTCTTTTTTTTCTAGCAGCACTATTTGAAGTACACAGAAATATTCAAGGGCAGTTACAGTAGTGAGGATCCCCCCCCCCCCTTCATGGCATTAATGACTGAAAACTAAACAAACAAACAAAAATTAAACATCTATTTCCTTCGCCACAATCGTATCAACCACCACAGCCAAAATGTTTCAAATGTTTTAAAAAGGTGAATCACACATTTGTTGTCTAAAGTCTGAAATCTAAAACAAATGAACTACACACCATTTCAATAACTTATTAAAAGCATAATGCAATATCATAAGAAAGTATTTGTGAAATGTTGGGACACAAATGAACACAGGTACAAAAAAACAAGGGCCCTCTGCAGAACACAGCCTCTGCACGTAGCATCATTTGGCCATGATCGGAGTAGACTGAACATTTAACAAAGGTGGCTACAATTTTAGGATATCTGCATTTTGGATCTCAAAACGGTCTCCGTGTGGCGGCCTGAAAATAGCGACGAAAAAACTGATGAACTCATGATACGTCCTTTATGGTTAAGTCCTCGGTCTATAATGGGATATGAAGACCAATGTTGTCCATCCTCAAGGCGAAGGAAAGATGCACTGTACAAACATGTGCAAAAGGAGAATAGTTCTGTTTCTTGAGTCATTGGAGACCGTGTTCCCCCTCACAAGTATTCTGGGAGTTGATTTCAGGTTCTGTGGTTTAGTGACTAAGTGGCAGTCAGACCTCCTAATGGTGGAGCCCTATGGATTCACTCTCCTTGGAAAACAAAGCCACGGTGCTCATCTTTGAAGAGGGTTTGCTACTCACTCTGACTTAACTAGCCAGAACACAACACACTTCAGATGCCACCCAAGAAAATTGATATTTTTTATTATACTGTATTTTGGCACGCAGAGGCAGAATATAGCACTGGAATTAGGCAAAGTGAGAGTACTTGGCACTTAAACATGCTCTCAAAATGTGTCAAAGACTTGATTGGCAACATGTAGTTCAAGAGAATACAAATAATATGCTTTTGCAAGATGGCTGCCACTGAGGTGCCAGAAACCATCAGTAAATGAGGAGTCAATTGTTGTCTATTTCCTTTCACAAGGAAACCAACCGAATCATCAAAATGCAGGCATTCTTTTGGGTGTAGAGAACTAACACAAATGTTCTTATTTTTTCACATGCAGAATGGAGTGACAATGGAGAAAAGCACATCCTAACCAATAAAGCTTGTGTGCGGTCTTCACAGTCAGTAACTTGATCCCTACTTGTAAAACACAAACCTTCTGCACTTGTATAAATATGCTACAATTTCATGGACAAGCTCTTAAATATTATCATGACCATACACACACACACACACACACACACACACACACACACACACACACACACAGGCACACAACAAGCACACACACACACACACACACACACACACACACACACACACACACACACACAAACTGGGAAACTTGAAGCTCAGCCTTAAATGTCCGGGAACGCATACTGTATCTCCTCCACTCTACCCAAGTGCATCTCATCTGCACAGTACATACAGGTGTTTTGGTGCAACTGATCTCGGTGTTGGCAAACGCTTGGAAAGTGCTCAGGAATCAATACAATGCATGCTTACTGTTTTCAACTTCTTTAAAAGCAAACCTCCAAGCCCTTGCCAGTCCTCAACTACACCCATCCTAGCTGTCCTTCCGACCTTTCCGACAGGTCTGCCAACTCACACACCAACTACCCTCAAAGGATGAGCGATGTCATACAGCCAACATTCCGAATGGTCAGCTTTCTAATGCATGGAGTTGACCGCTGGTACACCAGCAATCGTATGAGATCGTAAGAGCCTCGCTCCATAACTTCATGCAAAAGCTGATCTCTCTCTAGTCGTCAGTCGACACAGCCATCTAATCTCGTTAATATAAAGAGGATTTCCATCTTCCAGGCAATTGTTAAGAATCTGTTGGAAAAAAGACTACTGTAGTTATTATTAATTTATTACCAACAAAGTCAAATAATAAACTTTCCAAAGTTCCAATGGTACTAGTTGTCTGCATATTGCAGTACTTTAATACATACTCATACAGTATTGATTGTTATAAATAACTAAATTATTTCATTTAGCAAAGGCATGCTGAATAGAAAATATAACTTTCAATCAAAATGTTTTCTTAAGTCAGTATTTGATGGTATCTACAAAGGCATTGACTTTTTCATGGCATTTTAAATTAATAAATATCATTCAATTAAATGCCATACCAAAAAGTGTGTCTTGACATAGAAGGATAAGATATATTTATGTACAAAGTAATATCAAGATGAGGTGTACACCTGTGAGGCTCAAACAAACCACAAGTGTTCTACTAATCTCTCCGGTCTCTCACCTAATCTCACTGTCACTCACTAGACATTGTGATAGAAACATGAAAATATTCCATATTTCTTTGTCACCCACTTGTGTATTCATCAGAAATTTGCCAGTACAGGAACACGTTTCTTATAGTAATATAATGAAGCTTTGAGTTTTCCTTTCCAGGGGGAAAAAACTCTTTTGTGTAATAATCTCTCACAACACTATCCATATGCTCTTCTCTGTGCCTCTTCAATGAAATCATCACTCTTTGACAAAAAAAAAAGGCTTTTTGGCAGTGCTCCTCTAGGGGGAGTCTTCATGCAGCCAGAGGAGATTTCAATCACATGCCTGGCCACTAGACTCAGTCCAGCTGTTTAGCAGAATAATGTGCCTAACTAGACTTTACAAGTAAACCAAACACCCTATGTTTCTTAATTCAGCAGTCATCTATCTAGTTTAATATGCCAGCTGGCCAAAGTTTCTGATTTACTTTCACTTTGTGTCAACCTTTTGTTATTTTGTACAAAATATCATGCTTTCTGACATATGTCCTGTGGTTTAACACAAAAAGATTTTGTATTTAAAGTTACTGTCACTGAAACTGATCACACCAACTGAGTTTGAAGTTTTCTGCTCTAAAGTCAACCCTCAACTCAAGTCCAAAGAAATGTCTGCGATCTCACTGTAACGCAATTACAAAAATAGCAATTATTCACGAAGGTAAAACTGAGTAATTGTATTGTGTTTGCCATGCCTTTAACGTGTTTCGAACCAAAACTGTTCTCTGTTGTGGTATTTGCAAATAACTAGTGGCTTCCTGTAGGCGCTTCAGACAGTGAGAATAACCAACCAGAGGTAGTTTTGTCCTGTCACTTCAACATGTCCTTTCAAGTGGCGTGAGGAACATATAAGGATGGGAACAGATGCCCTTCTTGAAAGCTACAGCATTTGAGAGTGGTCCTTCATTGGGTATTACAGCACATTATACTGACATACATAAGATCTTAGGCCTGCTGTGAGCAAAACACCTGCCAAGCCACTGAAGAAACTGCACCAAATGCCAAGTAAACATCTCACCTTTCCAGAAGAGAATGTTACAATACTGTCCCACTAACAGACTTTTGATAGACCCAGAAACACACTAGAGACATGTTGTCCAGGGACACAGCTAACCAGGATTTACCAGTACCATAAAATAAGGGCGGTGCCATCAATCCATGCAAGAGGTCTTTCTCTCTTTTGCTCTTTTACATTTTTGCTTCTTGGGTCAAGAAAGAAATGTGGATGAATAAAAGTCTAATAAAAGCTGATCTACACCAATGGTCAATGTTTACTACTGCTCAGCATTCATTCCATGGGTGTCACCCACAGATTCATCAAACGGCCATCTTACAAGCCAAAATAACGAAACACTTCAGACAACACATATTTATTTAAATCTGATTTTTTTTTTCATCACGAAGGCATATACTATTTTCTCTATATATATATTATTTGTTATATGTATATAGAAACAAAATAAGAAAAAAATTCTTTTTTTTTGTTTTTGTTTTTTTTTGCTGAACAAGATTGAAGAATATCAGCAAAGGGCAATGTAAACCTTGTTCCATCCAAATATTGTTGAAAAGGTCTCACACAAATACTCTATTCAATCCTTTTCAACTGTTAACTTATTTGCATAGGCAAAATGAGATTAGCCCTTTTACAGTGTATTTCCTGAATTCTTTATGTCTAAAAATGTATTTCAGCTGAATATACAATTGACAAACAAAACAGAAACAAAAACAACAATATCAACAACAACAATGAAAAAAAAATCAGCTACTCTTCATTGACCCTCAGTACATAATATATTTCTTCTGTGCACATTTCAATTACAGTGTTAGGCTTCAAGTAGTTCAAAATAGAATAAAAATTGTACATCGACCACTGGATGTGAAATAAGTTAATGAACATGAGAGAGGTAGTGAACCCTAATAAGACTCTTCAAAAGAGAGAGACAACTCAGATAAGGCCAAAGCTCCTCTAGTCATGCAGGATATGATATTTCAGTTCAAGGTCTTACTCTTGGTTGGTTGGTTTGAAGAGGAGGATGGGGGTGGGGGTGGGGGTGGGGAACCCTACCTAACCATTGTGGAGCTTCACTCTCAGTACAGAAAAAAAATCTCAAATGAAATAAAAATCATCATAAAAATAAAACAAAATATAAATTGGCGATCCGTCAAAACATGATGTGGTGTGACTTTGAAGTTGCCCCAGTGAAATAAACAGGGTCTTGTGAAAAGAGAAAGAACAACCTCTCCACCAGAAGTGAAAGTAAAATGGTTGATGCTTCCCAGGTCTGGCAGAGAAACAGGAACAGCGCATGCACGGAGAAACGGACGGCACATCTACCCCATCAACTTCACTCAAACCTTCAGGAAAATCAGGACGGAACATTCCCGGCAAAAGAAGGCTCCTCTGAATATGCCACATGGCTCAAAAGTAACTGGCTTCACCTGCCTCTACAGATTGATTGCCCAACAGGTGAGCGCACTGCTCAACGACACCATGAAGCTGTCTGGTCTACGCTCACAAACCTAAAAACCAAACAGAGATTGACAAAATCTATGTAATAATTTTTTTTGTCTCCAGCAAATCATTTGTTACTGTTAAGTGCTGCAGACAGAGCTACATATGTTGTAAGAGTTTTTACGAATATGACGCATGCATTTCCATTTATGTGCATTACACGACCAATGCCCATGGGCCGGAGTCCGTACTACATTATGAATGACAATATAATGCAAAAAGCTACAGTACATTTTATAGATTCATTTTAAAAGCATGAAGTCTATAATAGAATCCAGTTGCACTTAAGTAACCATCAAAGCTATTTAAAAAACATGATTACAATTCACTGGCTCACTGGCAACTTGCTCTTGGCACATGAATCTTTTAAGGTAAGTGAGTCGGTTCCTCATCTTCGACAAGGACTGGTGCATGCTCAAGTGGTCTGACTGCACCAATACAATTCGAACAAGCCCAAAGCCGAGGTGCTGTGACATCGCACTCCGAAAAAAAAAAGAATTCCTCTTCTTCACAAAGAGCACGCATGCACTTGGTTGCAAAACAAGCAACTCGATTTAAAAAAAGAAAAAAGCAGATACCATCGCACAAGTCTGAAGTTCTTCTATAAACCCGTTAATCGCCTCCAAGCCCTTGAGGTGTGAGGACTTATCGCTCCTGTAACCTGCATGTCAGGTGTGACCAAAGTCTCTGTCTCAATCACTATCAAATCACACTTCCATAGTCCAGCTAAGAACCACAGAAAGACCACGCAGAGTGGAGTAAGCCCTGTCCGAGACTGCACTCTGCACGACAAAACAGTGAAGAAGTTACTTCCAAGGACAGGACGCAAAAGAACTCATCTCGTTTGCTTTCCCACTATGGCTCTTACCGTGGTAGATTCTGTAGGTGGTAATACAGCCTCCGCATTACTCTGAATGTGGAGAATTATACTGGCAAACTCAGAGAGAGAAAGAACTGTATTTCTCTCTTCCTGTTACAGTGGTTACAAAAGCGCCTTGGCATTTGCAATGCAACAACCTGGAGCAAAACCTTCAGAGTCAAAACCCAAAACATGACCTGACGCCACCTTATAGTCTGATTCATTTTGTGTTTCCTCTCTCTCCGTTCTGAGCCACTCCCTATAAACAACTGAAAGATATTCTTCGAACAGTTCACGTTCTCACCATCGCAAAACACCCACTGTACACGGACAGCTTTACAGTGCTAAAGCAAACAAGGACTGTACAGCTACCTCCTAAAACAAGGCATCAGGATCTCTCCTCTTTAAATTATATGCTAAAACACACATAGAGAGTATGCACATGAAAAAATAAAACATTGTTTATATGCTAAGAAACAATTCTCTAATGATCAAGGTCATTTGACAAATAGATGGTGGAATTTTATTTTCAACGTTAAAAAAGGCTCCCCTTATTTGCTCTAGCTAGAATGACATCTCACGATCAGCACCTGTGCATCTCACACTCTCTCTTTCATACCATCTTTCTTTACAGCCTGGGAGGGACAGGACAGAGGTGCACAACAAACTCAAGTTTGTTGCCCACTTCAGCAGCTATTTTTTCTGCCCTTTTTTTTAAAAAGATAGGCATTGTGATTTTTGCAGTGGTTAATAACATCGGTGATTCAGTTTAGCTGCCCGGCCTCAATGCTAGCCCTTGCTGTTGTTGTTTTTTTTGTTTGTTGTTGTTTGCTGTTTCATTTCTCTTCCCAACTTCACGTAACTCTGCCAGAGACAGAAAAGTGACACAGTCGCAATGTTTTTCACTTTGTCCTAAATCCTCTCAAAAAATGACAATTGGCAATAAAAACTAAGTTTCCATCCATGTACCTCAAGAGCCTGGCATGGCCTGTCGCCATGAAAACAAATGAAAACATCCTCTCAAAAAATCCTAAAAGTCCACCCCTTAAACGTCAAGTTAGAATACATTTCTTTTTTTTTTTAAATTTCATGCAAAAGGGTGCTTTTTTCAACTTGATCTGTGTGGTCAAGCTCCACATCCCAACCAAAAAGAGCACTGCCGTTAAAATCTGCCTTAACTTTTGAGACATCATGAGAGTGTTAGAGGAAACAGACATGAAAAAGGATACAACAGAATGAGGGTGGCAGAGTAAGACGAAGGCGAGGGAGACAGACAGAGCTAGGGGAAGGAGGGAGGAGAGAAAAAGAGAAAGAAAGAGACAAGCAGAGAAAGAGAAAGAGAGAGATAGTGAGTTGAGAAGTGAAGAGCAAAGTTTCCTCAGAAAGTACAGTACAGGAAGCGAGAGTCTGTCGGTCGTTTATCGTTTTGTTTCATCTTGTCTCTCAACGTCACAGTTGCCTGAGGAGCTCCACTGGGCACTTGAGCAGGAACTGAGCGCTAGTGAGTCGCAAAAAGGATTGCTTAGCTTTTTTACCCCCCCATTGTGGCACCTTGTGTTTGCGTCGGGTTCGTTTTTGTTTCTGTTTGTGTCGTATTCATAAAAAGTTACGGTTAGCGGGGCTGCGCTCGGCGGGCCGAGGGACGGAGGTCCTTTTGTTTAGGTGTCCAGACAGGAGCCTCTCTTGCTCTCGAGAAGGTCCCGGTAAACGGAGGAGTTGAGGAAGCGGGGGTAGGAGTCGCGGTGCATCAGCGTGTAGATCTGCAGCTGGGCCTCCTCGTACATCAGCTGGCCGGGCTCCGACAGGCTCACGTTGATGCCCTCTCTCACGCGCGAGTCCAGGCTGACCTGCAACGGGAAACAGAATCCTGCCTCAAGGTGTGGAGGTCTTCTGCCAAACATGTGTGGACAGGGGGAGGGGGGGGGGGGGACCAGATAGATCCCAATTCCCAAAATGAGGAAGAAGGTATAACGTTACATTTGAGCCATTTTAGAATAGAATATATACTTTTTTGGAACAGAGAAAAGATTTAGGGGTGTAATAAACTGATGCAGCCATATTTCTAAGAACATCTGCATATGTTGCAAGTAACACCTTAACACCGATGTTTAATAAGCACTGATACCTATAGAAGAGAGGACCTGGACCATCTGAATAACAGGTGTGACTAATGTACTTTATATATGTCACCAGGGCATGAAGTTAACTTTTTTGGCCACCAGCCATTGTGGCGGGTGGATTTTGAAATCCACCAGCCACTGTGTACTTTTACCAGCCACATTTTTTTGTGTCCAAAATACAAATGAACAAAATATACATAGCCTAAGCACAGCTCATTACTGGAGTAACGTGCAAAGCCTCTTTTGAATGGCATCAGTGTAGACAGACATATCAGTCAAGACAATCACCTGATCTTACATGGTGTTACAGTGTATCTCTGTAAACATTGTTGCGAGTCTCGTTTTAACAGTGTTTCTCAGTGTTTCGTTGTTTTATTGGCTACCCGCCAATGTGGCAGGTAGGTTGAAAGTTTCACCTGCCAATCACAAAAGTTACCCGCATTTGGCTAGTTGGCGGGTGCCAATTTCATGCCCTGTATGTCACTATATACCCTTGTACAAATGAAAATATTTGTGCAAAACACCTCAAATCATTATTAAAGACACACTAAAAGGACACACTAAAATGTGTGCTATGCTATCATATACAGTACAATCTGTGATGAATATACTAACTTTCTCAGTGAGCTACAAGCAAAATGTTTGCATTTACTTCAATTCAATTCCACACTCTTGGAAAAGAACTTGAGAGAACAACAGCATTCTCACTGACCAGTGGTTTACTTCAATGTCTGAAATTATATTGGCGGATTAAAGCCAATCAATTACTGGATGGAGTGGCAAACAGATGCAAAGACATTAAGCAGCAATGAAAGTTCAAATGCAATTGATTGTGGTGCAGAATAGAAAACACTCTCTGTAATTAATATGGGGGACATTGGAGGGCTGTTTGTGATTACACAATACTTGATGTCTATTGCTTCACCGAGGATGAGAAAAACACTAATGCAGCTATAACAATAACAACAACAAACAATGCAATCTATTCATCATCTTATGTTAGAGTTGGCAAAACAACACGACTCATTATGCATGTAGTATAATATATGGTGGGCTAGTCAGTCAAGAACTGATAGGCATTGGCCAGTGCTGCAGGTTTTAAAGTTAGAGTTTAGATCTTTGGCTCATTTTCATATTCAGAATGATGGTGTCCTTGGAAAGGTAGCTGTACAAGTTAGTAGTACAATTGCGTATTATTGCTAGTAGTTTATGAGTGTTAAACAGCATGTTGGTCAAATGTTTTTGTTAAACCTTTGACATTAGTGAACTAAAAGCACCCTTACCTTAGCAGGACCCTATCCTAAGAAATGAATGACATAATAGGCGATGACCACTTAATTAAAATCGCATATGCAGAAAGCACAACAAAAGACAACTGACAGAAAACACCTTGCCAATCTGGTAAATGCAAACAGGCCAACACTCGTGTTATGCTTGAGAGTACGGGAGAAGAACTCCAAACGCTGAGGACTGTTATGGATTAGGATGACCCTTATGTATTTATGTATCTACAGTATGTTGTATGTATCATGTATGTATGTGTCTGTATGTTATACTATATGTTACTGTAATGTAACCCAATGTTGGAACCTGTACCAAGAGCTGTACTGAAGAGCTGTACTGATAACAAATTCCACCAGCCTGGCTGTGTGGTAATTAAAAATCAAATCAAATCAGATCAAGAAAAAAAAGCCGACGCGCTACCTCTTTTGGCGAGAGGATGGAGACGTAGTCCTCGTAGATGATCCTGGCTCTCTCCTCGATGGCGGCGGGGTTGCTCTCCTCCTTGAGCTCCTCGCAGGCCAGCCAGAACAGCAGGTTCTCCTCGCTGTACTCGGAGCGCAGGAATTCCCGGAATATGTCCCGGCCTTCCGTGGAGCGCATCATCTGCTCGAAGCTGCGTGCCCAGGAGACCACCTCGTCCAGTGTGGGGTGTCTGGCAGGAGGGAGGGAGGGTGGGGAGGGGAGAGGCAGGGGGGTGAGTGCACAAACAAATAACATCAAGATGGAGGGCACTCTGCTGGTCTGAAGCAGACCATTAGGCCATAGTGCCCCTAATGATTGATCAGATTGAAATCAGCACACATGGCGAGCCATACCCTGTGCATTAAGTTTCCATGAAGACAGTGAAAAGTGTGGTTTCAGTGGACTGAGAGCGAGAGAGAGAGAGAGGGAGAGAGAGAGAGAGAGAGAGAAAGAGAGAGAGAGAAAGAGAGAGAGAGAGAGGGCCTAGAGAGAAGAAAATGGCTTTGCCATGTGATGTGACCTTAGAAATCCTCAGAGGGAACAGCTGTTCGAAACAAACAGCTAAAAGTGTGGAAGAGGTGAGTGAAAAAAAAGCATGCTCTAATTGGCTAATACAGGGAGTTAGAGTGCATGTACACACACACACACACACACACACACACACACACACACACACACACACACACACAGCACACACACACAGCACACACACACACACACACAGCACACGCACACAGCACACGCACACGCACACACACACACACACACACACACACACACACACACACACACACACACACACACACACACACACAAAAACACACACACACACACACCATGATGGGGCCATCATTTAAAGCTGCAGTAGATAAGAGGGTCCACAACACACGAGTGACTTCCTTCCTTTTCTGTGTGTGTAGCATGTGATGCAGGAATGACAAGCCAAATAGGGGCTGATTGGACAGAGACACTGAAGGACTGTTAACTCCCTCGCACTGACATCTCCATGTGATTAATGTCATTTGCGATCAGCCAATCAGGTGGACATAAACATGCATTAGAGGGAGGGGAAGGAAGCCCATATTAGTGTTGCGGAACAGAGAAGGAGAGTCGTGCTTCCTAACTGCTTCCTGTCTACTGCAGCTTTAACCACTCCCAAGATGCTAATTACAAATCGACATCACACCAAAATTCATCACACCGTCCTTTGCATAATCGTTATGACACATACCACAGTGTTAGATTTCCATCCAAGGTGTCATGCTACGTATGTGGCGATCAAGTGAAAACCATCAGAGGATGTGTCAACAGAATCAACTGAAAATGTGACGTTAGTGACTGCAAGATGGGTCATTTTTCTCAAAACAGACTTGACACAAAGAAGAACCACAACCTTTCGGGAGTTAACAGCATCCAACTTTTACACATCAAAGAAGACATTTTCACATTTTTCACATCTGCCACGGAAAGTGAGTTAAAAAAAAAAAGGTCTGGTGACTTACTGTTCCTCTATGCTGTCCATTGGGAAGGGCGGCTTATTCTGTTCCCCTCTGTCCGCATTCCTGCAGGAGTGCAGAGAAGGAATATGGGACTTTAGAAATGTTACACATCTTACACATCCAGACAGACAGACTATTTTAGATGTACAGTAACTTCCTGCTCTGAAGAGCTTCTGTAACCTGTCTGAAGCACAATGCCACCCCGGGGCCAAAACAAACCCTACAATATGCTAACATTTACCAACATTTACAAGCTGTCATCAACTTAATCTTGATAATGTCAATAAATCTGTTAATCAATGTGTGCAATCATACTCTGTGGTGTTCTGTCTCTTGCCTATGCCCCAGTCCACTCAAAGCTGGTGGCTCTATGACAAACTGGTTGGCAGTACTTTGTCAGAGAAATATGAGGGCATGAGTATAATAAACAATGTTCATTAATTGTAATCAAAGTAAAACTTTAAATAACTGAGATATGAATTTGAAGTCGCATTGCCCAGCTCCAATTTTGAAATGGCCCTTGCCTTGCAGGGAAGAATCTCTGCAGCACAATCTGATACAGTACATCTAAAACAGACAGAATTGGCTTAGGAGAAGCCTAAAATCTCTAGCAGCTCGAGAGTTGAAACTATGGACATACGTAGTCCATATGGACATGGACAACACATCTACAGCTCCATGGCTGAGTAGAAAATAAAAAATAAAAAACCTGTAGTACTTTTCTCTCCTGAGAATCGTAAAAAAAAAAAAAAAAAAAACTGCCAGTGTGTAGAGCACCAAGAGCACAATCACGAAATGTACAATCCACCATTTCGAAGAGAGCAACAGCACAAATGTGAACCACAGAGGCAATCACAAAGACAAAAACAAACAAAAACACCCTCACAACTTGCACTTTTTCAAAGCATTCAGGAACACCCCCCCCCCACCCCCTCCTCCCCAAAGGCCCGAAACAATCCCGGGTGTCTATTTTCTGCCGCGTACGGTGATGTTTTAGCTTCCCCCACTGTCTCTCAATCAAAGTCTTCATTGTGCCAACATAATTGGGCGCACTAGCCACAGGGCTTTCACATGCAAGGGAAGATGCTAAATATATACCGTGGTGGACACAGCTGTTTGGCATGTGATGCCGAGATGGAAATAGCTGTTCACAGACAAGATAATGGCACCACAAAGAAGCAGGGGTGGGGTGGGGGGGTGGTGGTGGTGGTGGGGAGGTTGTAGAGGCAATGGGGTGTTCTGTTCATGTACGCAGGGCCTCACAAACAGTAGCTTGTCCACCTCCCTCAATGTTTTCTTTATTTCATACAGTATTTATATTTATAAAAGCGCTATAAATAGCTGGTGCTGATCTCTGCGAGGGCACCCTCAGTCTTGCCTTGTTTGGTCGGCCCAGACACAGAACCTGGACATGGGAACGTTCGAGCCAGTCGGTGATCCGTTTATGCTGGAGCGTGTTCAGTTTGGGGGACACATAGTTGTACATTTTTGGCACTGAGGAAAATGAAGTACGGTGGCCGAACCAACCATCTCATAGACCCAGTGTGTTTATTGACACGCTACACACTTTATTCAATGTTGCACTTATGCAAACGGATGCAAATGTTAATGCACCCATGCATACAGATGCTGTATAGGGCATACAATACACACGCGCGCACGCACACACACACACACACACACACACACACACACACACACACACACACACACACACACACACACACACACACACACACACACACACACACACACACACACACACACACACACACACACACACAATAGGCAAATTCAGATTCAACATCAGAGACCACATACGGGTGCCTCTGATCCCTAGATCAGGGGAAACTTCAGTTCTTTCATGCAAACATCTTGATGATTCGATCATCAATAACAGGCCATGTTTCCATGTACTGAGTACTGAGAGGAGGAGGCAGGACACCACCCTTCCATTCTTAGAATCAATCTGCCTATCTCCCTGAAGACGGGTTTGTCTGCCGAGAGCTCCAGGGTGCTACTAGGAAAGTTGCGGGGGAAGCATTCCAGGAAGGGTGCCTCAGAGAAAGACTACAATGTCAGACAAATTAGCCTCATTCACTCCAATGGACGTAAACAAACCTCCCTCCGTCTTGGCGACGTCAACAGACAAACCCTCGGCTGTTTTAAAAGCAAGTATACTGAGTATACCATGTACCTTCACCGGCCCAGCACCGTCTTAGATAGATCAGGGATCGTCTCTCAGAACATTATACCCTCAAAACAAATAGTGCCTGAGCTAATGAATTTATTGTCCTTTTCTTTAATTTTTTTTGTCTATACACTAACTCTAAAAATAAATCTTTATCTAATATGAAATCTCTCTGCGGCGTAGGTGTCTTAGTCATATCATTTCATTTTCGACATGCTCTCAACAGATGAACTGTATATTCACGTATCATTATGCTGCATTGTCCTGTCAGAATGACATGTTTCACAATTAGGCTTTATATACATACAGCACATATCGCACAATATACCATATAGTTTTGAAAGGTAACTGTAATATACCATATAGTTTTGAAAGGTAACTGTAATATATCATATAGTTTTGAAATGTAACTGTATAAGTGAGGTGCTTGAGTGTGTTGGTGTTGGTGTTGGTGGTGGTGTTGGTGGTGGTGTTGGTGGTGGTGGTGGTGTTGGTGTTGGTGTTGGTGTTGGTGTTGGTGTTGGTGGTGGTGTTGGTGTTGGTGTTGGTGTTGGTGTTGGTGGTGGTGTTGGTGGTGGTGGTGGTGTTGGTGGTGGTGGTGGTGCTTACCAGAGGCATTTGCAGCAACCGCACCAGCACAGGCAGCAGGTGTTGGGCCTGGGGGGTCCGGGATCCTGGGGGGGTCCTTCGATGTGTGGCTGCTGCCGTTTTCTCATCTCACTTCCACTTACACTGCGCGGCTGCGTTGGAGAGGAGAGGAGGATGGAGGGAGGGACGGAGGGATGGAAACGGATGGATGAAGAGAAACGGACAGAGGAAGTAAGAAGTTTGAATTAGAAACTGACTGTGCACGGGATCTGTGCAAAACATCTGTACAAACAAGACACAAGAGTTTCACCCAGCTGACATTTTTAATCAAATCTAACACTGACAGGAGACCTACAAAGAATAAGATATCTAAAAATCACACACAGACAGAAATCTGGAGACAGACCCTGGAACAGTCCCACAGACAGAATGGCTCATCTAGACAGGATGAAGGCAGTACAGAGGAGGGGATATCCTCGCCTGTGGCTACATCACACTGTCACACAAGAGCTCAGATCACTTCCCATTTTTATCTTGTATGGAAAGTGACAAAAACGTCAGAAGCGGATGAAAAGCGCACAGGATTAGAAGAGCAAGGCTCACATGCAAATGACTGCCAGCCAATGGAATATAAATTCCACAGCCTGATGTAAGCAGATGAGGCGGGCAATCATATCTGTAACTTAAACTGGGTGACCGGGGTCACACACAACATCTCCATAAATAGCATCTACACTTAAGTAGAGAGCCCCTCTAAAAGTCCACATTTCTGACCAGAATTGAACACAGGGGAGAAAGAATACCATGCACAGGCTTTGAGTCACTCCGAAACACAATAGTTCAATAGTTCCCCATTAAGAGTCATTAGGGACGCCCTGGGTACACCACTCCTGCTACATGACAGGAAATGATGACACAAAAGGAAGTGATGCGCTGGAGTCTTGCTGGAGTGGTCTGAACACAGACTCCAGCGTCTCTGAGCCAAAGCCCTGTGCTGCTGCTGCTGCTGCTACGAGACAGACAGGAGATCACTCATACAGGGGAAGGGGAGGGGGTGAACAGAGAGAAACACCATAGATAGTCAGGAGACCAAGAGAGGCAGAGAGAGAGAGCGAGAGAGAGAGAGAGAGAGAGAGAGAATTTACGCAAGGTTATTCAGACCAGTGACATTCTGCAACATTATCAGACAAACGGGTCCTTAACAACTAACCCTATGAGAGGAAGAAGAGAGCGAGAGATAGAAACTCATACTGTACATGGTGCAGCTGCGCGGAGTCGAGGCTTGTTCTAGCTCACTCAGAAAAGAACAGACGCATTGAATAGGGAGCTCTGAAGCACTCTTCCATCCCTGGGTCAGTGTTGAGTACCACAGAGAAAATCAAAGGTAACAAATACAAGAGCAGATCCATTTGTCCCTGGGAATACTTTACTGTACATGTTAGGTCCATCACCATCAGTATAGGATCTAGTCAGCACTTTTTTATGCCAACTCTGTGTTTTGTTGCAAGGCCATCTCTACGATACACTATAAATAGTACCTAGTACACATATATAATTCCACTGAAAACAAAACAAGAAAAATGGACTTAAAATAAAATATTCTTCGCGTTACAAATGAAATACCTCATGAAACAGACACATTGCATGCCTACAGAGCGGACTTGAAATGTTTCTGGCCCTTGTCTAACTACAGACAGCATAAGACCTTAAGAGACACGACTTCCTCCAAAAGCACACAGAGCAGCTATCGCTGGCCCTGATCTGGGCTGAATGTGGTGTGTGTGGCCGGCATTTACTGTATCTGTCCCAACACTCCATCTCCCTGAGAACAGACAGAGAGGCGTGTGGCGTGGAGAGCAGCGATGACACATTCCAGACTACATGAGGAGTGTCAGACTAAAGTGTGGGGGGACCAAATGGCGGAGAAGTGCGTGTGTACTGTTGAAGACAGGACACTGTTATTTCCAGCTTTCTCTTTCTCTCTCTTGTCTCTTCCATGAACCCCCCCCCCCCACACACACACACACACACACACACACACACTCCCCCCCCACCCCTTCAGCTCAGCCACTTCCCTCTGAGGGCCATTCTCAGTTGAGCATTTGGTTTTGTCACTTCTGTCCAAAACAACACGGATTTGAAGAAATAGTGTGAGTTTGCTGTGACGCACAGTTGAAGGGGTTTCTCGTGAGATGACAGGTGCTGTCTCAGAGAGAATGAAATCTGTGTTATGGAGAATTACCAGAGACACTGTTGTAGTAAGGGAGAACGGTATCAACAACATGATGTAGCCAATCAGTAAAATTTGTAATGACTCTAAGACTGTTCTGGTTGAGCTGCCAAACTGCTACATTGTGCTTTAATTAATATGGCAGATTAACATTAGTTCATGAGATTCATTTCTTTTCTTTTTTTTTTTGGTTTTGATATTGTTTTGACAGCATGTCACAACACATAAAACACCCCATGACTATGCAGCTCTTGTCATAACCGCTTTCAAATTAATAGCACAGCTACAGTATATAGCCTGTCTTATGAGTGAGCATCTTATATCTAGGCTATTTTAAGCAACTTCCAGCTCAATTTCATGACATGATTGACAGATTGGCAAATCCTTGCTGGTTCACACTAGGTTGGGGGCAGTCAAAATAGACAGCTGACAGGAAATCAAGAAGTGTGGAAGAGCTACATCTTCGTCTATGTTAGAGGCCAGCCAAAGCCACCTCTGTCATCAGAAAGTTGGATAAACACTGTGCTCGTGAAATTACATACATGATGTACAAATCGGTCAACACACACTAGAATGGACAACATAAATGGGCAGTAAACACAGGACAGAAATAAAGTTGAAATAGGAATTGGAAAAGGGAAAGAAAAACAGGAAGACAACCAAAAGACAGAAGTATCAGGAAACACACACCGCTCTGATGTGCGCCACAATAGTCTGATCACACGGCCAGTCTGTGTCAAGAGAGGTTTGGATTTGTTCATATGTGATACATAGATACAGCCATTACACAAGAAAGCAGTACTGAAGCCAGAGATTTGATCAGTGGTTTGCCACCTTACTTCCACCACTGAATGCTCACTGCTGTTTACTGGCACTTTTATGTGTATGACCCTGTAATGGTGAGTAGCGTACCTCTACTATAGGTCATCCCTGAACACAACGCACCAGCAATGGCTCATTTGGTACAGCAACTTTTTTAAAACTAGTAAGCAACTAAAGACATTCACACTCAAACAAGTTTTAAAAGCAAGTCAAATTCACCAAGGAAGAGACGGGTCCGACATGTCTGAGCACAGGAGAAGCATGTGATCAATGTCTGTCTCTGGTCATTTGCGAAGCACTTTAACTTGAGGAAAGGGTGAGTACTGCGTGAATAGATGGCTATGATGAAGTGATCGGTGGCTATAGGATAATGGAATCATGAATCAACGCAGAGGTCAGCAACGTTATGGTCAAGATGAGGACCCAATCATGTCTCCACACCACAAGTCCCCTCTGTGAGATACAGTATGGCACAATCTCAGCCACTGTTAGTTTTCCCCCTTGAGGACGTGCCACTAAGTACTAAGTACCCAAAGTACTCTGGAATCAAGGGATTCAATAGGTCAGCCTAAGGAGAGCTCAATACAGCCACAGAGAGAGCGCCAATTTCACCAGAGAGGACACTCACTGATCAGTGTAGCTCAAGTGATGGAACAGTGAGTCGGTAATGTTAAAAGTCAATGTTTGGGGTAATGTATTTGCTAAACTCCCAAATGCAAGTCGTTTTTACACGACTTGCTCACTAAACAGCAGTGAGCATTCAGTGGTGGAAGTAAGGTGGCAAACCACTGATCAAATCTCTGGCATTCTAGTGTGTGTTGAAGTCAAATGAAGTCTGTGCCATTACCGCATCCTTGCACGGTACCCATGCTTCTCCTGTTACACAGCAAATACACAAACAGGGGAGCTTGAGGCACTGGCGAGAATGGCTTCCACCCCCTGGGAACACAAGTAGAGCTCAATCTTAAGCAAAATGTTTGTGAAATGTCCCTAAATATACATAGCGGGGCCTAGGTACAGCCCTATGCATCAGAGTTCTCTTCCCAGACCCAGGGATCTTCCCCAGAGACATACTCTGGTCAAGCCATCACTATCAGCCTGGAAGTTTTCCCTGGACACTGCCTTTACATTCCAGCGTGAGACATATCTGTTTATGGTTGTTTGTTGTTTGCCCATAGTTGTTTGCCCATAGTTGTTTGCCCATCTGTGATTACCGTATGTGACCAATAAGAAGAACTTCATAATCATCAGTTATGACAAATATAAAATGACAAATTATGTCCACAACAAGAATCTCACTTAAATCAACTGGGAAGTACACAACAAAAAAATATTTACTGAAGCACTATCCTCATAGTTATATGAATAATGTTATGTTTATTTATAAACCATATTAAACATCTGTATCAAGCTGCCGTAACAAACGAAACTACAGAAAGTCGATAAACCGATAAATCACCAAACTATGAATAGAGCAAAATGCAAAAAAATGTGAAGCACACCAAAACAAACACAAGCTGTGTGTATTTGATGCACTATCTCAACCTGGGTCTCTCACACCAACCGCGCATTTTGCATTGTTGTGTGTTTTTTCTATCTATTTACATGCTTGTATGCAATTTGGATCCCCTCAGTGCAAAGGTGCTGGCCACTGTCTTCCTTCAAATGATATTGTAGATGATGCCAAAGTAGCAGTGGCAGCATGAGATTGAGAATCAAGAAAAGTGTAACCTAGAGACCTGAATCTACCTAGAAACAGAGCTACAGTATGACCGATGCTAGGCATATGAGTACATTTACAACTGAACGCAAAACCAAATGATCCCATGGTTGATGGCATAAGCAAATACTGATTACTGCATCAGGTTGGTGGCAGTTTGCAAAACAAGATGCCATTTGGCTATCAAGCAACTCCAGGGCATCCTAAAGTCACGTACCAGGTAGAGAATTATCTCTCTCTCTCTCTCTCTCCCCACCCATACACACATACACACACACACACACAATTCTTTACCAAACTAAAATTCAAGCAGCAAAGAAAAGCAGTCAGCGAAATCACATTGCGAATGACCAAAATGCGTCCAAGAACGCTTGCTTTTTACAAAACTCATCTTTCACTAATAGCAAGTCATCACCAAACCAGATGCATATCTCCAAGTAACTGTTTTTTTAAATTGGATAATGTTCATGTTATTGACAAAAGATGCAGACCATCACTTGAAAGACTGGACAGCAACAACTACAACCAACCTGTGTGAAACAATGGGACAATCTGGAAAAAAATCAATCCAATCATAATGATCATAGAGAATGTATCATCATTCAGAAATGAACTTGTGAAATACTATAGCAAAGTGAAATAGACAGCTAATCAGTATTCTTTTGAGTCCACCACCAAACCATTCCCTTCTGTTGTTTTTAGTGACGATTGAATCAAATGACCACATACAGTACGTCATTTGGCACGCCACTGCAATTTGGCAAAAAAAAATTCGTTTTCATGAATGAGATGCCTGTGGCTGATTTCGAGGAAGGTAAGATGTTGTGTTTTCTAAGGCCCAGTGGTGAAACCATGATCAAACATATAGTGATGCAGGCATACTGTTACTGGACTTTCCCTAATGCTGGCTTGGCATTCAATTTGTCTTAGTGGCCTCATTTTTTTTTTGCATTTGAGCAAATTTAATCATTCCTCAATCATATGCAAACAATCAAGGTTTGAATGACAAATAGGGTAACTTAACAAACATTTCACAAACACCACGTCACTGAAACTGATATGACTGCACACATGGTTGACACATATAGATAACTATTGAACCTATTAGCATGTCATGCTTTACAGCAAAATAAATATGCCTATAAAGGTATAGATAAATAGATACCTAGTACTTGTAACACTAAACAGCAAACAATTGCATATATTTTGCATGGATTTTAAGTAAGTAAGTAAATTTAAGTACGAATGTCCAAAATATGTTAAATTATTATGCACACGGGACACGATTATATGAGGCAGTTTTGAGAATTTCCGTTCTAATCTGAGAAGTGTGCCAACGCGACTGAGAGAACAGATACACAGTGTTTAAGCACATTTTCTAATCATATATCCTCCTCTAATGTACCCCGTCACACAACAACAACAACACTCAAATCATACCAGAACCTGCTTCACACACTGCCTCCTCCATCACACACATGAAAAGCGATCCTACCTGGACATGCATTGGGATGTTGTCCACCATGATAACTCTCCTTTTACTCAAGACTACTGCCATCAAGATCCCATGGGCATTCCTGAACTGACTGTCCGCCACACACACTTCTGTCTGTCTGATACTGTAACTGGGAAGCCAGTGCAAATACGCAAAATATGCAAAAATGTCTGTGGTGGCCATTTAATGAGGGCAAGCCAGTGGAAAAACATGGACGCTGATGCAAAACCCAGTGAGGAACACCATTGTTCTAACTTACTAGACAGCGGGTACAGGTATGCAAATAGGACTCGCATTATATTCGTAAGAACCGGTAATAAACCAAAAGTTTTTTCCAAAGCTGTTTTGCAAACCCACTCCAGTACAGGCACAGCAGATGATGACATCATGTTGGTTGTCAATTATGATCTTCCACGTCATCTACCGAAAAAAGGCACTGTATGTTTGGGAACACACAACCAAATATTGTGTACGGAAAAGTCGATTTATTTTTTCAAACTGCATTCTCGATTTGCCCAAACCACTGATGCATGTAAGAAATGTGTCAGATCCAGTTCCATTCTTGTGTGTATTTAACATATCCTGTTCAAGTTAAGCAACCTCAACTAAAACATTTAATTACATTCCCGTCCCATTTCCACTCCTGTCGTCTCCTGAGACGAAATGTTCAGACATGCTGCTGCAGCAAGGGCTGCTCTAAATGAACTGATGTGGGCACCCATAGGCAACCACTCCATGTTTTCACTCTCTTACTGTATTTACACACAAAAGCCATGTACAGTACAGCGTTTCACAGCACTTCTCTATTTAAGCACACAGTGACCAGTTCAGAATACAGGCAGTATTCAGTCATAAAACTGAACAGGGTTTGTTTTGTTTTGTTTGTGTGGGTATAACAACAGCGTAACAGCTTACAATGGAAGAGGAAACAGTACAGTATGTCAGAAATTCTGCTTTAAAAATCAAAACACAGAAGTTAGGAGCACTATACAGTATCATGACCTAGAGATGCTAAAACCTCTCCCTTTCTCTCTCTCTCTGTCTCTCTCTCTTTCTCTCTCTCTCTCTCTCTCTCTGTGTGTGTGTGTGTGTGTGTGTGTATGTGTGTGTGTGTGTGTGTGTGTGTGTGTGTGTGTGTGTGTGTGTGTGTGTTATAGGGCTTTAAGAAAAATATTTAAATGTGATTTTTCTGACAAATAATGTGATTGCAATTTGATTTGCAGTCATGAAAGTCAAGCTTCAAGGAATATTTCGGCATTTTACACTTTAAGCCCGCTTTCTGTATTGCCTAGCATGAAAACGAGAGTTTGACACCGAAATCTCGACGATTGAGCCTGTTTGTGGAATTTGGCAGCTTTAGAATGGAGCTCTGTATGACTTTAACTTTGCTCGCTTTGTGCATGGACTATTCTGTCCTTAAAACACCCCTAAACGTTTGTTTTTAAAAATGTGCAGCTCACCGAGTGGTTACTGGTCTTCAACGATCTTCTATAGCAAGTTTAGCAGCAAAATACTGCTTTTATCAGGGATTTTCGAAATCCCGGAAGTACTTTTTCACATACCTCACAACCGTGTGTGCCTGTAACACAACAGAATTTGAATTCACTGCGAAACTTGCTATAGAAGATCGTTGAAGACCAGTAACCACTCGGTGAGCTGCACATTTTTAAAAACAAACGTTTAGGGGTGTTTTAAGGACAGAATAGTCCATGCACAAAGCGAGCAATGTAGAAGCCAAACAGAGCTCCATTCTAAAGCTGCCAAATTCCACAAACAGGCTCAATCGTCGAAATTTCGGTGTCTAACACTCGTTTTCATGCTAGGCAATACAGAAAACGGGCTACATCCCATGACTAGGAAATAGTTGCTTGCTTACTCTTTTCTCACTGGGAAAGATCAGCACTACTTCAACTAGGCTTTTTTGCTGTACTTTCATTGTACTGCTGTCTGTGGTGTTTTTTCAAGTTGCTACATGTTCATTGTGTTTTCTCAGAAGGTCAAAACTGTTTGACAGTAGGTTTTGCCTAGTACCTTGGTTTGCTTCTGGTAAACCCAAATTACTCGCAAATCATCATAGGTAAACCCAAATTATCGCAAGCTGTAGAATTAATTGCAGCCTTCGCGATTTGCCCATTGCATTAGTTGAAACGTTCAATTTCGAAAACATCTTTCAGCCCCAGTGCGTTATGTTTTTCTAAGCTGTACATGGCTATGAGGACACCAAGGCAATATTGTTGTCTGAGGACTTGTATATGGCGCAGAAGCACACTGTAAAACCCATGCTATTTTCCTCCAGTGTATGCTTAGTCATTAAGGATTTGCATGTGTTTGAATTCAGCAATCATTGGGCAAGACCTACAGAACAAAAGGGCCTTGCTATGTTGACATAGTGGCAACAATGTTGTCTCTTAAACTTTCTGTAGCCTTTTTGGTAGTGGTACCAACTTACAGTATGCGGTCACCTCCGAAGGCAAAACAGAGCATGTGCTTAGCAAGTAGGAAATCTCTGTCTGACTATCTGTTTTTCTCTCTATCTACACCTCTCTCTCTCTCTCCCTCTCTCTCTCTCTCAGTCTCTCTCTCTCTCTCTCTCTCTCTGTCTCTCTCTCTCTCTCTCTCTCTCTGTCTGTACTTCATCGTACACATTCCAGGGCAGGAGCAAGTGATGCATAGCACTAGTCACGGTTGGCTGCACAGTACGGGCCTCCTCTTACCATCATTCACAAAGAGCAGCTCTGAGGGGGATGTTACACAGGCAGACCAATGACTGTCGGACAAGCGAGGCTGGGGGGTGTGCTGTGCGGGGGGGCCGGGTAACACTGTAGGCCTAAAGGCAAAATGTAACACGTTTGTTTTCATCACATCTCCGCCACAACAGCAGGGTAAAGCAAGACCTCGTAAATAAAGTGGCACTCACAGTCGTCAATCAGGCTTGCGTCAGCGTGCACTGTGCTGTGCTGTGCTGTGATGGCTTATCATGGCTATGAAATGATCTTATTGTGTGTGCTTGTTTTTTTTAGCTGGAACATGTGTCAAAAGATGTGCTGTATTTCAGTGGATGGTGCTCAAAAAGCTAATCACATGCAGTGATGACATACATGACGTGACATGACCTGCACATGAACTACAAACAAGAAGTAATAAATGAATAAATTAATTAATTAATTAAACATGCTCCAACAACATATGAGAGAGTGAAGCAGTCAAACAACATTCACATACGTCACGTGAGTATATGTGTGTGTCTGAGGGGGTTGGAATGCAGTGCTTAACTTACCATGCAAATTAGCGTGTGTCCTTGGTGATATCAGTCTGGAAAATCATGACGTAGAGGTGAGAGGTCAAGCTGGGGCACGGTGTAAAGAGGAAGAGTCCACTCTGTTTTCTTGTTCACTCACTCTCACCATCACCGTCAGATGGCGTCAGCAGAAGGAAAGGGGGGCGGGGGGGGGGGCAGTTATGGTGAGGGGGGTGGATGGAGAGGAGGGCCAGGGGTTTGGTTTGGTTTGGGGAGAGGGGCGGACGGAGGTCGAAACACCACAGAGCTCCCCCACCACCACGCTGTCAGCCAGACTCAGGACCACGGTCGGGACTGGGACCGGGGTGTACCATTAAGGGCTGAGGCCTTGCACAGGGGGCATCTGAAAGATCAGAGGGAACATCTGTAAGGCACTGGATGATGATTGGAATGTCACCACCACCTTAGATGAGGGGCTTGCACCCTTCACATTGCGATTTTGAGCTTTTTGAAATCTTTTCATTGCTGATGTCACCACAGAGTGATTTTCCTCACTCCACACAAATTAAGAGTTGCATTTGTTACATTTATCTTAATATAAGCATATTTTCCCTTCTTCCTTGAATTCATACATGTCACATCATTATTTCTTAATTGATCTTAAATGTAGGCATATTTGATCATGCAAAAATATCTTTTATAATACCATTGTTCATCAACACAATCAGGCAAACAGAATGGGCTGATTTAGAATTAAATTCTAATGACATCGTTGACAAAGACTGACAAGAGGAAGCTCATGTCGCTCCCATTCCGCTATGCCGTTCCCCACAATCACCGTCAGAAATGATTCCATAAATAACCATGATGCAGTTTAACTGTTAACGTCCAGTAATAACACTCATTCTGGTCGAATGCAAATCGATATACAAACATGTCACATGCAATGTTAAAAAAAAAGTTTCACATGTTAAAAGACGGATGGACAGTGCAGTGGTAAAAGGCTGAATATCTGCTACCGGTGATTTCTTCAGTGATTGGCTTCTTATCTTAGCCTACCTGTTATTCTAGCCTTAGATAGTCCGTACCAGTTATTTTCATGCAATAGAAACACTGCAACCTTAAACCAGAGATGATTCGATATTTCAGAGAAGTGAGGACGTCTATAGAGTGAAGAAAACGAATCAATGCCTTCCGTGGCCATATTCTGACTCAGAAGGGAAACAGTCGTTGCGCGTTATAGGATACGGAATACACTCTTAGTGTGTCGATTGTGATTATCTCAAAATGACCACAAAAACGTAGGCTACATCGAGACGCAGGCAAAAAAGCGCACATTGACATGACAGACATGGCAGAATTTACCGTGGGCGTTTATTCAAATCTGACATGGAAAATGGTAGCCTTCAAAAAATATTAGATAAATGAAACCCTGGCATAATCAGCGGTCTACGAAAAGAGATACAATGTAAACGAATAGCATCGCATTAGTGGCGGTAATTACAGAACCATATTAATATTACTGGTCTTTTTAGTTATAGCTAACGACTGTCATCATCATACTGTTCGTATTCTCATCGCTGCCTGGGGTGTTTTGCGTTGGTCTCTCTTGCAGCTGTAAGATTCGAAGCATCTGAACTAAGTCATTGCAGGTAAGGCAATAGGCTGTGAGTTCCCCGAAAGACCGTGTTAGGGTGAAGCCAAATGCACTCCTTTAGTTATGTTTCACATCACTTAAAATAAGTATCGAAACCAAACCCCCCACTTTCCTGTGCAATTTTATTCATTTTCTTCGCGACGAAAAAAAGGCAGTGGCTAGCTCGCTAGCAAGCTAGCGGTATATTTGAAATGCAATAAAGAATATTCATCCTCTTACCCTTTTATTCTGGGTGTCAGTCTTCTATAGTGGTGGCATTAAACGTGTCTGACGCTCATATTTTCGGTATCACACAGTATATTTGCATGCTGCCGTGAAATGTCCATCGGTGGTGTTTTTCACCCATCCGCCCAACTTCAGCACCGAGCCAGTGGAGACGCACTGCGCATGCCTGCCAGAACTGTCAGCTCGCCGGCCGAAAGCTGCAGAAACAGCGCAAAGGATGGCAGCTTGGGAGAACCTGTGAGATTAACTTTTTATTTAAAATAGCCATGCAGTAATGAGCATCTCATGAGCTTGTGCGTGAGCGTTTGTGTGTATGTGTGTGTGTTTGAGTGAGAGAGATAGAGAGAGAGAGAGAGAGAGAGAGAGAGAGAGAGAGAGAGAGAGATAATGCTCTCTTGTCATTCTACAGCTGTAGCCTACAGACAGGTAGCCTAAATCTAATCTATTGGCATTGTTATATATTCTAACAATTTTGCAATACCATAGGCCTAAAGATAGGTTAGACAGTGTTGTGTGTCCAGTAGGCCTGGTCTATTCTTATGGAATGATTTTGGCCTAGGCTATAGAAGATCCAGATCCATTGAAACCAAAACACAAAGATAACACAAGGGAATTGTATTCTTGTAATTAATGATCGGAGTATCTTTTTTCATGTAGCAATTTCCAAAAAAAACTGGAGCTCTGCTTTTAGGTCTAGTGATGTCAGGTCCAATTCCTTTTGTCCAGTTGAATCTTAGCTGTTGCATGGCATGGTTGCATTAATCCTCATAAACAAACACCTAGACTGCGTTCCAGGTAGGCTAATGCCTGGCCAGCTCCAGTCCAGTCTATTTGTTCAAGTTAGGCTGTGTGGTTCTGAAATATTTATCTTGACTATTACAAGAATGCTTGCATGTCATTCATTGAGATTGCAATCATGCCGTTATGTCTTGGAATGGCATAGAAAAAAACTGATTTAAACACTTTGACTGGTGAATTAAAAAGGTGAAATTTATTGCACTACCATGAAAATAGTACTGACACTGAAATGTCAGAATTGGTCGTTTCTGCATGGCACTGGATCGGTAGATAAGCAACCAATAGGAGGCGCTAAAACCACGCTGCCGTCACAGCAGCCTCTTGAGAAGCTCAGGTTGACCACGGACTCTCACAGTAGGTAGGCCTACACGATGTTTAAGGAACAGAGTAGCCTTTTGAGAAATGTACATAATATATATGCTACATACATAATATATATGTGAACAATTTGGTACATCTAGTCATTTCAGATGAATGTTATGATGATGATGATTGCATGTTACAACCTGTCGTCACACAGTCATAGACTTATGGCTGGGAAATAATATTTCACGTTCACACAGTTACTAATCAGTATGCGTTTCACTCTGTACTTCATTACAGACTGCATTTGAAGACTTCAAACCAGAGCACTTCCACAGAAGCAGTTTGATGAGCAAAGGACGATGAGAAAAAAGGTTAAAATGTCTGAATATCCACAGATGACATTTTAATGCCTGTGTGCACTCAAATGTGATTTCACACAACATCTTCAGCCTATGTCTGCAGAAACATATTTTCCTGACACGTTGTCTGGAACTACACATTGGCCATGGCTCCATTTAAATGTTAAGCTAATTTTGTCCACATCCTTGTCGATCCTCCTGACCAATGATTTTCATTCAGCAAAAAAATATAATGTTTGGACCCTGCCAATCATGAAAATATTAGAGAGGGAGGGGGGGGGGGGGGTACTGCTCAAATAAGTTGTCAAGGGTGAACATAGTAGAAAAATCTCTATCATCAAACTGGCCAATTGTTGGACTTTAACAACTATGATGAATGACTATGAAACAGACACACATCGTGGGTTTTCATGGATTATTTTAAATAGGCTATTTCTAACAGGTTATAGGTTATTGTTCAGAAAATGGAGAAATCTGTTATCTTAATTAAGCACCCCCTAGTAGCTACTGAAACTCCTTGTAGCCAAGCTGGGTTCAGGGTAAAAATCATTCGAACAGGTTCATATTTTAAGACTTATTTGAAGGCTTTATGCTTTTGCGCCTTGATTTCCTTTGGCAGTGTGGCAGCAATGAACCTGGCTGCTACAAACAGCATCTGTCCCTGGATCCTGTGTTGCTATGAATTAGAGGATCGACCATCTTAGAGAGCAAAATGTAACAAAAACAGGCAGAAAAGATAACAATTGAAAGGCGACTGACCATGAATGCAGCCTTCTGTGACAGTGTGTCTTTTTACACAGCCAGATGAACTGACCTTCATTTTCCTGAACTGGTGACAGCAAGGTCCGTCTTGGTCGAGGCCTTTCACTGTGTGCTCTCTCACATGTAGTTAGAAACCAATCAAACTGACTTTTTGTGAAGAAGAGCTGAAAGCTGCATTTAGTAAGCCTACAGTGTGTCTTAACAGTTTTGCTTGCCTATTTTTGAGAGCAGTATACAATGCATTAGCTGTTGATCCAGGCTAAACAGTCCAAAAACTTTTACACAATTTCAAACAATACCCAAAGAACTGTGGTCCATTTGTTGTGTTTGTGTACTGTGTGTGTGTGTGTGTGTGTGTGTGTGTGTGTGTGTGTGTGTGTGTGTGTGTGTGTGTGTGTGTGTGTGTGTGTGTGTGTGTGTGTGTGTGCATCCACTTGTTGACTGCAAGGCCACATGAGCACACAGTACCTCTGAGCACCATCTCTTTGTCAGCTCCGTTTCCTCTGAGCCTTGCATGGCCACATGCCTTCTAAACGGCTGTGCACTGCTGAAAAGCAACATGATATACCTCCTTCATACAGCAACATATAGCAGAGAGTTAAGCCCAATGTTCCTGGGGAAGACAGCCAATACTGTGTGAGGTATTTTCAAGATTGTGTGGCAAATGAAAATGTGCTTGCCATATCATTTTTGTTCTTCTTTTTTTCAGTCCAGAAGAGAAAAAGGAAATGTTATCTTTGCTCCAGGCTGTATGCAGGTGCCATGGTGGTATCAGTTGGTTGCAGGCTCTCTTTAATAATGTCAATCAATCTCTGCACAGTGATCTTACAGTATAACATTGACATTTATCATTGTACAGTAACAATGAAACAGAATGAAACATGTATCACCATAGCATGTGTTTTCTGAGTGAGTCTTATACTGTATGTCTCTCTTGCAGGTGCATTTCTCAGTCACCCAGGTGGTATGTCAGTCATTATCCTTCATGAAAGGAATTGTATATACGTACAACGATCAGTTGGAATTCAACTACAAGGAGCTAGGCAATTAAACAAATTAGTCAATTAATCATCACTTTCAATTACAATTCCAACGATTATGAAAACAACATAATCTAATTAGGCTTTATTGAAGATTATTGAAGATACTTTGCTCCATTTGTTTGGTATTTGTTTTACAGTTCAAATATATTTAAAATTCAATCTCATTCACTGCTATTTTTTTTAATGTTGGAAAATGGATGGAGTCTCCAAATTAGTAATCATGTTGATTGATTGTGATCTCAATATTGACCAAATATTCAGTTTTTGCCATAACAGAGCAGCCCTACAAGAAGCTTGAATACAATGTTTCCAGTGATTCACATTAGCTTGCAACTCAGGTCTCCATAGGCACTTGGATTCAAATATGGTATGGACACTGCAGATCACAATACAGACAATACACTTTTAAAAGAATACTTCATATTTGTGGTGTCAGCAGACACTATGTGATATCCGCAATAGACATCCCTGAAGTGTGGCCAGCTTAGCCCTTTATAGTTTCAGCACTCTATGTCAAGTATACTTATGCATGGGTGAAAGGTGTGTTACATGGTTGTACTGTAGATGAAATAACAGCAATGTGTTTAATAATAACACTGAAGAAATTATCTTGGTATGAAGGCAGATTATTCTTTGTGTGAGAAAAGCAGAGGGATAGTAATGAAAGTGTTCAGGGAAGGTTAATGAGTACCATTTTACTTTATGTTTTTTATGGATTTCCACTGTGGGGAAGGAATTATTTTCTGATCTATTGGCCCAGCTTGAACCCAAGTGTCCTGGCTCAAGGTGAGCTGGTGAGAGGATGTAGCTGGATGGGTGGGTGGATGGGACTGGGAGAAAGTAGGAAGAAATGATGTCATTGGCAATGGCACTCACCTTACTTGAAATCAGCGTTTTACTTCTGTCCTCGCAGGGGGCATTTTACCAATCACTATTTTGCCAATCACTATAGTTGTTTATTTATCGTAAACCTGCAAGTCACCAGCACCCAACGACCCAACTTAATTGGCTGTGAAAGGGGATTTTGGATTTTTTGAGTTGAACTAGAAACCCTATAGTTGTTTGTTGTTGATAAATGATCCTAAAATACTGAAGGTCTAACTGTTGTTGTGTTTTCTGAGCCACCATTAGTGATAACAGGAAATCTAATCATCTAATGTTGTTGAGGTTAACAAGTCAACACATACAATACAAGTCATGCATATTTCAATTAATTTCTACGAAAATCTATCACACATTGTCCAAGCTATAGAGAAAATCAATTCTAAACCACAAATGTTTTAGAGATGACGTGCTTTCCTAATCCATTAAGCCAATTATGATTTGTCATCAGAGCTTTATATCATAAAGGAGACTGAGAACAGTGGCTCAAAACTGTTCAATACTAATGTTCTCATTACAATTTTTGATGTAGTGGTTCTCATACAAAGGGTTTGAGTTGCTGAGGACTGAAGATTGTTAGAAGGTATGACTCAGACAGAACATACATTTTTAATGATAATAATGTATTAAACACGATGAGAAACTTTCCCAAATGTTTTGTCCAGTCATGCAGTCAAGTATGGCAGACTCCCTTTGAAATGATTCCTGGCTCCATAAAAAAGGAAAAAAAGAAAACATGTCTGTCTAATTTTAAGTTTAATAATTGTGCACTTAGATTGTATCAAGGCTATCAGACTAGGTAACTATAATCACATCTAGTCAGATATGTCCTTGATGTATTTTCACAAGTATGGCATTGCACAACAATTGTAGAGGTATATCACTATAATCATGAAGTGATTCATCTTTCCTCTTGAAAGATGACCTGGTTGGGCAGTAGGGTTAATGACAACAGATCAGATAAAGCTCATCTTCGGTTGAAACACATACGTGAGAAGCTCTACAGAGCAGAAGGTGCTACAGAGGGTGCCTTTCATTCATCTTTTATACATCCTCCCTTCCTTCCTTGGGCCTCGTCCTCACTGATCTACATAAAGAATGATGGGGCGGCAACAATGGGATAGTCTGTCCAGTGTTAGTTATAGATCAGTGGGAACGAGCCTGGAGGACAGAGCATCGAGGAGAGATGTTGAGAGGCACCCATAGAACCATGCAGGCTTTAAAGAACCCTCAGGGGTTCCTTTGATGACCTCAAAATGGCTTTGAGCAGGAAATAGAACCATTTTTGGTTCTTTATAGCACCTTTTCCTTCTAAGAGTGAGAGCTTGCCTGGAGTTCCTCGTAAAGAATAAGGATTTTAATAGTGAGGCAAAACCTTCAGGCCACCCAGAAAATCTACACCTGCTACTGTTCCAGAGGAGTCACTCACTCGGGCGAAGTGAGTCAACCCCCACTCCTCTGCCCCCCCAACACACACACACACACACACACACACATACACACACACACACACACACACACACCCGGGGTTCAACCCTGCAGCACAGCATCAGCCGCTCAAATTCATACTGTGTGCCTGCAGTGTTCAATCCGAGGTGTCAAACAAGAAGGAGATAAAGGAAGGAAGAGAGAGGGACAGAAGCCAGCAGGAAGCACTGCAGCCCTGTACAGACACACAGGCTGACCTTTGAACAGCTGGGGGAGTCATGCAGCCCCCGAGAGCCGCGATAAATATAAGATGGAGAGATTGGCCACAAAAGTAGAACAGATGAAGCAAAGGTAAAAGCATCACTGCACGGAATATGGAAGAGGAGAGACCTTTGGAGAAACCTATGTAGAGGTCTGTTTGTTTCTCAAAGGGAAAACATTCACTGAATACAGATTTCACTCTGTAACCATATCTCTATAGAGCTGGCATGACATGTCAAATAGACCTCTTGTCTTCGCTACTGACAGGTTCAACATGGCCTGTATCTCATTAAGATATCAGGCTAAGCTAAGTCTTTTCAGATTAAATATTAGTCTGTGGAGTCCGTGTTGTATGTATTCCCACTGCACAAGAAGCATGGTCAATGGGCATAGTTCAAATGACTGTAGCCTACGCACTTGGATAGCCCTTCAACCAATTAGACAAACGATTAGGGTACGCCTGGAGGATAAGCTAGTTGTGATTGGTTCCAGCAAACGTGGACAGGAAGCAGGAGAGATAAATGTGCAGGATTCCAGCTGAAGCTGTGGAGCAAAATCCAATCGCTGGCATATTGGGCTGGGTTTACCCAGTTCAACATAACATATTATCACAAATGCTGACTAGCATGGAAAGGATCTCTTGGGATATATAACTATGTCTGTTTTATCTAGTGAGTGCAACACAACTTAATAGGCTATGTTTGTATAGGCAGTAGTAAGTTACAGCTTCATAACATCTGGAGGCAAATTCAATACACAGCCAAGGTACTGTACATCGTAGTGGTCTTTATTTTATTTAATTAACACTCTGTTGCCTTCTAATACATCTAGTTGTGAATAAACTCAAGTTTGCTTGACCATTTGTTTTCTTATCTCCTCTGAACGCTAACTACTTTCTCATTAGTAATCACAGCATGTGTCTTCCTTTAGTGTACCGGTAAAATGGCCATTGCCATGGCGTAGGCCTAGCCTGTCAAGCTCTGGGGTAATTTACCCCAGATCTTATCTCCTTAAACTCAAGACATAGCCACGATCTATGGCCAATTTATTAAGTAGTCTATAAAAATGATGTCTACCTTTGTTAACATTTTATACATGAGAGGCTATGAGCCAATGCCACTCACTATATGTAAAATATTGATTAAGATCTTTTTGCTATCATGCCAGCTTGTGGTATGGTGAGTGTGGTCACTAACATGCCCATTTGTTACATAGTCTTTTACATAATAAATAATTATTTCTTGCAGTCATGTAGTTATCAGTAATTACAAAAGAACAACTGTAACTGGTAGAACGTTTTCATTTACACCTGGAATGGCCAAACTGATGTTCCCGGATGAACGTGGCATCAGGGTAACAGCTCTGATGCCTCATTTTCTATTGGAGTAAAACAGCATATTTGTGAACATGCACATTGCTGTATAATGGAGAATAATGGAGGAAAACATAATGATGCTATCATAGACTTCCAGAGGTCAGATACGAAATGGATCCACATCTAGAATTAAACCTTAGACTGTGTAGGTTAAACATGGAATGCTTTAGTCAAAAGTGTATGTTTATCAGCCTTAGAGGCCCTCCAACCAACCATCCCTTTCATTAAATATCATTAAAATTGTATTACCAACCAACATGGCAGAGGGTTAACAGTCATTAAGTGCTTCGTTCTTTGTATCTTTTATAATGCTGATGACCTTTGACATTGAAGAGAATCTCTGGAAGATGTGACACTGTATCATTGAGACCAAATTAAAGATGTGCAGTGCAAGAACTAAGAGGAAGCTGCATTCCCCAAAGCAAACAATAATTAGATAAGACCTGAATTACACTAAATATCCTGGATGTCCTGGAAGGCAAATATGAGGCGAGCAGAAATAGGCTGCTTTGTGTTACTGTATGTTCATCTGAGCTGGTCTATCTCTTTTAAGCACTCCTGGACATTATTCATTTCAGTATAGCATGCTGTGAAATTCTGTCAGTCCTCAAGCAATTCTCTCATTGCAAGGACAACATATCCCGATACAATCTAATTTCCTATTTAATCATTGTTATGTTAGCATCAGGGTTTGTTGGTCTCTTATTATTATTAATAAATGACTTGGCAAGCTGATTTTAATTAGACTGTTGATGGATCTCTTGTAAGAATCCAAGGTCATTTTCTCTCTGTAGTTTCAATGTGTCAAAGATATAGGCCTACCATTATGCACAAATATTACAAATGACAATGAGTATGAAGCTGTTCTGTTCAGTGAGTAAACTTCTGTCCTGTTCAGTGAGTAAACTCCACACTGTGTTCCCTAAAAAGACAGGCTGCTACATACTCCCATGTGATTCAGGCCTCTTGTGAGAACATTTGCCTGTTTTGCCTGAGGCATCAGGTACAGACACAGCGCAGAACTGGTTACTCTCATACACACCCATAAAGTGTACAGTATAACCATAGTATGAAATAGAAGTCCAGTGTTGAAAAAAGGTTACCCAGTATCCAACACTGCCAGAGTAGATCTGACAAGCTCAGACTGCACTCACATTCACATTCACATACATCAGTACATCTACATAGATAGATGGATAGATAGATAGACTCCTGCACAAGAACAAAGAAGCATTCTGCATGAGAAAGAGAATAAATGTGCACACCGAATACGCTTGAACCTGGGTATGCAGCACAGCACAGCACAGCACAGCACAGCACAGCACAGCACAGCACAGCACAGCACAGCACAGCACAGCACAGCTCTTCTTCTCCAGCTCTTGAGTCGTCTCTCACAGGACACATACACATCATTAGATCCCGAACACAATCAATGTGTATTACACTGATTCTAATTAGCCCAAGAGAGGGCATGATTAAGGGGACAAGATGAGCGCTGGCCCTCCCTGAACTCTGCGACACACACTGAATATGATGATGTGACGTGCGGCGCCCGATGGTGAAGATGACACCAGGTGTGGGTGGTAAAACCGTCTAGCAGAAAGGGAGCCACATTTGCATCATAAAAGTGCCTTAGCACCACACATGAACCTTTTTCGTCAGCATTATCTCTGCCCATCATATCTCCAGCACCGTGGCTGGATAATCCCTAAGGGTTGTCAGATGTAAGTCACTTTGAAGTAGCAAAACCATGAGGCTATTTCTGATATAGGCCTCACCTAACCTATCTCTATATCACGAGTATGCCTTTGACCAAAGTGAACCTGTACAAATAAAAGCACATCAGGTAATCAAACAAATATAACAGATATTGTGAAAAGTGTTTTTTTACTTATTCTTGCCATACAACACCATAACACTGCAGAGCACAGTGCTGCCAGATCACATTCATCACTACAGTACGTGGGGGGCCAGAGTTTGGCTGTCATAGGGCCCCAATTGTCTAGCAGCACCCCTAGTTTTTTGAACGCACTCAATCAAATTTGATGAGTATATACAGTACATATATACAGTATATAAGACTGGATTAAGTCTTCATGAACATTGACAGTAGTACAGCATTAGATAATAGAGGACACATCGAGCTCACTATGCCAAGTAAGGAGCTGAGCATCCTTTCCCTTGAGAAAGTCCTGTGTAGCAAGTTTTCCATGACCTCATCCACATAGTGTACCTTCTTACAAAATAGATCCAAATGCAGCATTTGCCTGTAACATCTCAGGCAGGGGGGGCATGTTTTAGCTGTCAGTTTTCAAATGAATGTGCTCTTTGTCATGGCTGAACTACTCCATCTGAAAAGAAACAAATATACCACCCATTAGTTCTGATCATTAATTTGTTTTTGAACATATTTTGTTTTGCTTGAACAAAGCTATTACATTACTCAATAAAACACAATGACCTCAGTCTCTGGACTGTCTCACCACTGAATTTTAATCAATTAAAACAACAGATAGACTAATATAAAACCCATTCATGTGTTTCATGATTACTCCTATCTGACAAGTTTGACCTCTACTTAATCATTTTGATTAGTGCATGGCAGTGCAGCAAACTATTCATGAAGCCATTCCTAACCACAACAACTTGAACAGTTAAAAAAAAAAAAAAAAAACCAGAAACTGGCAAGGAAAAGTGCCACCATTTCTTCCCACGGTGTCCTATGGGAGTGTGACCAGTCTATTTTCTCTACTGCTCTGGTAAATACCTCTCATGGCTTACTTCCTCCCCCTGGGCATGGTGCATGTGGATTTGTTCTCAAAGATCATGAGGAGTCATGTAGACTGACAAGGTAATATTGCATGATTTGATTTCATTCCATTTGTAGACTACACAATTACCACAAAGCAATGCATGCCTTTATGACACTCAACTCACGATGCAAATTAAGTTTTGTACTGTAGGTTGTGGGTTCATTTTGTATATGTGGAAAGATGACTATCAAACGCTTATCATGATATAGAGTTCAGGTGACTATGATGGGACAGGCATAGAAGGAACGAAGCATGAGCTCATGTCCCAATGGTCCATACACATTCAAAGAGCTCACACAGGTCAGACAGAGCATTTTAGTCCAGGCAATCTGTGAGAAGATTTTACCCAACCCAAAACCAATTGCAACAGAAATTATTTTTGAAAATCCAAGTGGTAGAACATTTGACATCATTTGTGCATAGGTCAAAGGCCAAATATTTTACTTAAGGCGGGTTGACTGAACATATCCTACATGTGATACAGTATATACTAATTAGGTCAGGTTTTTCCATAAGGATGAAACGTGGCACAATTGCACAGTTTGGACCAGTTTGGACATTTTCAGATAATAAACTATTATCACAAACCCTATGGTTGACGAGGCTACCATGCCACATACAGTTTTGAAAATACCAAATGTAGTTGTCAGCAAAAGTAGTTTGAATGGCAGGCATTGAAAAGAAGTTGCTGCAGTGGATTTTGACTTGTATTATTATCATTGTTACATGCTGTAATTACTTTTAACTTTGAATAAGCCCCTAACTTTTACAACTATTAGGCCTACACCAGTCTTGATATTGTCGAAATTGAAAACTTTTCTAAAAATGTTTTCCAAAACCCATTCAATAATTTCCTTAATAGAAAAGGCTTTAATGCAGTGCCACCTAGATCCAAAAGACCACTGCCATCCAACATTTCTTTTCAGCCCTGTCTCTTGTTTCAAAGGTTTCTCTTGATTTCATGAAAAGAAACATTATTCTTATATTGTTTCAGCATTTGCCCACACAGGATTACATAGAGTGATGAATACCTCCACATCTTTACTAAGAGACTCAGACTCTCTGGGATGCTCTTTTTTTAAATCCCCATTCAAGATTCCAGTTCAACTAATTAATTAGTTGTGAAATGTTCCTCCTTTTGTTGTCTTTGTCATTACACAACTTTTCCTTTATTGCCCTGCTTTTCTGAGACGTGTTGCTGGCATCAAATTCAAAATATGCTAATATTTTCCATGAAACAGTCAAATATATCTCCTTCAACAAAATATATGTTGTCTTTCAACTATTCTCAATTAAATAAAGTATTGATATGCATTGTAAATCAAAGCATTATTTTTTATTCAAATTTTACAAAGCGTCCCAGTGTTTTTGGAATTTGGGTGGTGTAAGAATGTTGGCAACTAAATATTTTATTTATATATGAGCTTATCTGCTCCATTTGGAACACTTTGACAAAATTCGTTTGCTATTTCTTGGGACAGCTTAAGTGTGTCTTAATGGGTAGGATGTGTTTTGTACTCCCATGAACTGACTTGATGTCACTGACATAGTGGCCAAGTAGGAGGCCCTCTGCCTACTCACACAATACTTTGCCTTGTTTCTAACGCTGCACTACCTTGTTGTTCTACAAGTATAATGTCTGTCCTTCAGGCAAATTATTCTTTGTTTGGAGGGCATAAACGAGGTGGAGACAACAGTACAGTCACTGTAATAAATCATATCGGTGCCAACATTGATTTTTTACCCAAAACCTAAGAATTAGATTAAAAAGATGCTAAATCCAGAGGTCAGTGAAGTCAAAGTGTCTTATCATTGATCCTGCGTACTCTAGTGCATACAAAAATGGTAGTGATTAGTCACAAAAATATTGTTTATCACTTCACAGAAGATGAACCTGAGAAGTTTAGATTTCAGCATATCTGTGTGGCAATACTCCAGTTCAGCTCATATAGAATGAGCTTATTCAATTTGTATGTGTTGTACGTTGCTAGTGAATTTAATGAGAATTTCCTTTGAACCAATGCCATCATAAATTAGTTCCCTTTTCCACCTATCAGTGTGGCGTGTGATACAAAATCACATAAAATACTGATTGGCAGACGATGAAGCCTGCCTGCCTGTTTGGGAGTCTCCTGAGTCCTGAGTGATCAGCATGGATGGGCTGTGTTGAACTTCAATTCAGTAACTCATTTCGAAGACATTTATTCCCCAAACATTGACTTTGTCATCGGAATGTAAAACCACCTTGCCAGCAGTCAAAAAAGAAGTATGCATGCACACAGCAACTTCAACTTCAAAGCCTTTTCAATATTAATGGCAAAGTTTAAGAAACACAGTGTGTTTTCTCTGGAAGGAAGATAAATAGACTCTGAGACAGAAGATGCTTACCCAGTCATCATGTCCTCTGAGGGCACAGCACAGAAAGGGTCATCATCAGAGAGACAGACACTCAGAGACAAGCAATACTTATAATAATGCATGACTTCACAACAAAATGTCTGTCAGTCTCTGGCAATTTAAATAGCTGATAAGAGTTTGTTGACAATAGACAGGGATAGTCTACCGAGGGAAAACAGGCAGCCAGACCTGCCTGAGCACTTTGTTGTCTGGTCCAAGAACTAATGTATTCAAATGATCTGATCGAGTTGTCACCTGTTACTGTAAAACAGCTTTTGATCCTAGTAGCGGTTGCCCTGTAAAATGGGGTTTGCAGTCAGAGATGTTATGTAAGAGCATGACACTCCTGTAGAGGAAATTTCACCACTCAGCCGTCTAAGTGACAGAGATGTCATCGCAACGTCTAATTATGTCAGCAGAGGGCCGTGGCTGTGCTCCAGATGGTGTTTATTTCTAAACCAACGGTTATTGTTAATCGGCTCATGAAAAGGCCCGGGCGAAGGCAGGCCATGAGCAAAGAGCAGTGTCTATCTTTCTTCAGATACCCAGAGGATTCAGATGGTATGGGATAGGGTGGTGTGATTTTTTTATCTTTGTTGTCAGTTGATTGTCAAACAAGACCGCAGTCACACAAACTGGGAGTCAGATTCAATCAAATGTCATCTGCACCTGCATTGGATTTGCTCAATGCTGACTATGAGGATGGCAGTGTTCAATCATGTGCGCAGAATGGTATTCAACTGGAAAGGGGGGGTGGCACTGACAAAGTGGGGGAGGCAGAATGGTTGCCCGCATTTTCTAGCAGCACCCCTGGACTAAACCAACCATCTCTGCTCATTTTCAGTCATCTACTGTGTCTACTAACACCCCTTAGCTCTTGTAAAATCACTGTAACCTACTGTCAGGGTGTATTGCTTAAATATTCACCATAGGCAGTTTTGGGGAGGATGGATAGGGAAGGATGGATAATAATAAGGTTTACAAGAGTTCAATACAATATTGTGCTCCCACATGTTATTGTTGTTTTACACGCTATTGTTATTCAGACTGAATGCCACCTACTTTGTCTGGCATTTAAAGTAGAAGGACATATTGTCTCAGAATGGAAATAACAGCCTGGCTATCACCAGATCCAGCTCAATTAAGATTGAACATTAGTCTGGGGAGTCTCTGAATTTCTACTTCAAATGAGGCGTGATCAATGGGCATAGTTCAAATGACTCTGTATGCATTTGGATAGTCCTTCAATCAGACCAACAATCCTGGTGCGCCAGGTAGATAAGCCAGTGATTGGTCCCCGTAGATATGTTGTGGGGGTGTGGGGGTCTCCAGGCTGAGCTGCAGAGCGAAATCAAATTGCCCGCAGATCAGGCTGGGTTTACCCAGTCTATGGAAATAAGGCAATGAGATGTGACCAGAACAGATCTTCTTTCCACACTTCTGGATGATGATGTTCATGTATATAAGTGAACTATATGAGATTCTGAAACCTAGCAAGTGTGCACATGGAAAAAAAAACCATCTGAAGTAAATGTCAAACACGAGTGATATGATGAATCCACTCCCTCAGAGCAAATTGTCATGCAGCAATCAAAAGCCTAGACCAAACTTCACAGAGTGTTCTCAGAGGCCTCGTTGCTTAGGGACAGAACAGGAAGAGCGATTTTGTCATTCAGTTAATGACTACGATTTTGCAGGGTATCCAGGGATCTTTTCTGAAGGACCATGGAGCATGTGTACACTACATAGCATACATAACGGCCATTCCGCAGAGGTGGGTCTTTCCGCCTCTTAAACATGGTCACATTTTCAATAATACAGCAATCTAGACCAAACAAAAACAGCAGTTCAGGTTTCTTTCAGACATACTCATCTCATTTCAGTGTAGCAGTTATGTTCCAATGCACAATCTTGGAATGAAGCTGCGTCCCTGTGTCACTCGTGGGAAACATCTGTTTTGATCAGTTCCTCATGGCTGAAGCAATGCTTTTAGATTAATTTACCAGCTTCTGAGAACACTTACACATCTTCAGATTGTGAATGCCAGGGCGCAGCTGTCTCCCATTTTGTTTTCCTTTCTTTCTTTTTTCCCCCCTTTTTTGTTATTTTCTATTTTTCTGTACGACATGTCGAAGCTCCCATCGATGACTCATGTTCCCAACAGTTGCCATGGCCACACTGTTCTCCTCAGCATGGGTTCACAACGCAATTACATGTTTCTAATTACCTGTCACAATGCCTCCTCCTCAAGTTTGGGCAAAAATATTACACAGCAGCATCCCCAGAGCAAGTGTTTCACATAAACGGATATAGGTATAGGGCCATGTGATAAAGTGTAGTCTACTAAACGCACTTTCTGAAACAGGTGTAAAGGAAAGGATGCCTTTGTGTGTGGGAGGCACAGGGGAGAGTTTTTGTCTGCGCTGAATCTCTTTAATCAGTCCAATGTGTTGCGGCGCTTAAGGTGCAGTGCTGCAAAGGCACGTGTTGTCATCCTTTAGAACAAAAGTTCCATGCATCACCGTGAGTGTGCCAGTCACAGCGATCACTTTGGAACGTTCCCTGCGGGGGAAGCTGCTGCCGTAAGATTCCTGTCAATAACTAAAAGCTAATCTGCTTAGCGGGGAAACAAAAAACAAAAAAAAAAAGTTTCCTTCGACGTTCCGCTACACAGTCTCCCCCAAATCCCACAAACTGAGGCGTAGACGCAGCGCCAAAGCTCAGACAAGCAGTGCAGCAAACACTTCCCCTTTTGTGTGAGAGAGGAAGATATAAGTGTATGGATGTGTTTTTGGAAGGGCCGTGTGTTGGGGCCATTACAGGAGAATGAGGCCATCATTCTCATATCACCCAGCTGCAGCGGCGGTATCTGACACATGGAGGCTTCACACCCTGGCACACGGGTAGGGGCCTCCATCTGCCGAGTGTCTCTGCTCTTGATAACTCTCCAGCCTTCAATTCAGATGTGTCAATACAAGAACACATGGCCAGGGATGGGAGGCAGGGGGAGGGGGTACCTAGCTCTACCTACTGCTACCTACATTTCAGGGTGTTTTTAACCCATACTGTAGTGTACATACAAACATACATACATACACACACACACACACACACACACATTTACATATCGGATGGATCTAGACACACAAACACACACACACACACACACACACACACACACACACACACACACTATACACTGAAAGTCATACCTGTCAACTCTCCTGTTTTTTTTTTTCTTTTAATTTGCTTGAAGGCGACCAGAGTGATGTTAACCTATATGGCATGGTTGTTGTGAAAGCACGATTTGATGCCAATCTGTAAGCAAAGTCAAGCTAGACATATAGCTTCACACTTCATTTAGCTAGTGCAGCAGTTTTGTTGTCTGAACTCTTGCGGTCAGCAGACGGATAGCAACAGAAAGACGAAGATTGAAATGTTCCTGTGAGAAACCCAGGAAATCTCCCTTATTTTCAATGCTCAATGTTGACAGCTAGGACTGAAAGCTAAATCCAAAATGTGAGTGAGAAAAGGAGCATGATGCCCTTTAGTGTGAAACCTCTTCATATGGAATATCGTGTTCATGTGAGAGGAAAAGACGAATGAAAGCTGAAATCCCTCTCTTTGAAAACCCATGACATTTATCAAGGAATTTAAGGGAAAGGGAAATACCGGGATCGTGTGACATTTCAACACAATCTCATGTAATTCTACTCAAGGGGTGGCACGATGGAAATGTTTGATTAGGAGTTAACACTCACTCACGAAATTGGTGTAATCAGTGACAGTAGCATCGGTATAGCGTCAGGAGAGAAACCGTGTTTGTAGTTCAGACCCTTAATTGGGACAGTGATCAGCAAACATGTGTTTTATCCTCACTAAGCACTAAGCAGTCATTACTCTTCAACATTCTCATTCCACGTTATTATTTGAATGGTAACTAAAAGGCTCCCATCTTCACCACTGGGATTTGCATATAAAGCAGTCAGTGTACTTCACAGGATTACGCAACATTTTTAGATGTGTCACATAATCTTGGAAAAGCCATTGTATGATGACAAATGAGAACTAGAAATGCAATTCCAAGGAATTACCAGTGCATGAAAATGTAGAAATAGATAGATAATGTAGATATGGTTACTAAGGTGTAGCTAGGGTAAACATGGTGGTTGCATAGTTTACAGAGAGTTGATAGTGTGAAGGTAGACTGTTTAAAGATGAGACATTCCAGTTCTAACTTAACTAATGATTTCTATGCATGTTAAAATGTTGATTAGCTAACTTAGCTAATGATTTCTAGCAGTTACGCTAAAAATGCTAATTATGCTAGCAATGCTAACTTTAATAACAATGCTAACCAGGTTGATTAGCTAACTTAACCAATGATTTCTAGCAGCAATGCTAAAAATGCTAACTATGCTAACAATGCTAAATTTGCTAACAATGCTAACCAGGTTGATTAGCTAACTTAGTTGATTATTTTTTGCAGTTATGCTAAAAATGCTAACTATGCTAACAATGCTAACTATGCTAACCATGCTAACTAGCTAACTTGCTAGTGAGGACTTTTATTTTGAAACATTTGTTGCTAGGGCATCCATGGTGGCCACTATCAGGAAACAAGAAGTTACTGCAGTATAATCATGTTGGTTGCTATGGAAACGGTCATAAACGCTTAATTTTAATGGTTGCTATGTTGGTTGCTAGGTACATGGAGGTTTCATGTAGTTGACTGGAGGCATAGTGGATGATAACTGACAGTTGGAATGGTTGAACAGTTCAATAGTTGAGTAGTTTCAATGGTTAAATGATTTAATAGTGTATTATTGCAGTGAGGACTTTTATTTTGAAACAGTTGTGGACAGAGGAAACAGTTAACAGGATATGTAGTCTTCTGAGAGACTGTATGCTTAAAGCCAGAGAAACTGACAGTTGGTGCCCAGGTGGCCGGCCACCTGGCCTAAGATTCTAATTGCTGCCGTGATGTCATAATGAGCAATGTTAAGTCTATGGGGGAAATTGTAATAGTTTTTAACTAATAGTTTAAAAAGTATAAAAGTTACAAAGTTGAAAAATACAAAGCAGGCATGGCATAAGCAAGACCTACGCAACAACGTTTGAATGAAGTTTCTACGTTTAACGGTTGAAGCTGAATTGGCTGCGTTAGAAGAAGAAGTTTAATAACTAGAAATGCAATTCCAAGGAATTACCAGTGCATGAAAATGCAAAAATAGATAGATAATGTAGATATGGTTACTAAGGTGTAGCTAGGGTAAACATGGTGGTTGCATAGTTTACAGAGCGTTGATAGTGTGAAGGTAGACAGTTTAAAGATTAAACATTCCAGTTCTAACTTAACTAATGATTTCTATTCATGTTAAAATGTTGATTAGCTAACTTAGCTAATGATTTCTAGCAGTTACGCTAAAAATGCTAATTATGCTAGCAATGCTAACTTTACTAACAATGCTAACCAGGTTGATTAGCTAACTTAACCGATGATTTCTAGCAGTAATGCTAAAAATGCTAACTATGCTAACAATGCTAAATTTGCTAACAATGCTAACCAGGTTGATTAGCTAACTTGGTTGATGATTTTTTGCAGTTATGCTAAAAATGCTAACAATGCTAACTATGCTAACCATGCTAACTAGCTAACTTGCTAGTGAGGACTTTTATTTTGAAACATTTGTTGCTAGGGTATCCATGGTGGCCACTATCAGGAAACAAGAAGTTACTGCAGTAAAATTATGTTGGTTGCTATGGAAACAGTCATAAACACTTCATTTTAATGGTTGCTATGTTGGTTGCTAGGTACATGGAGGTTTCATGTAGTTGACTGGAGGCATAGTGGATGATAACTGACAGTTGGAATGGTTGAACAGTTCAATAGTTGAGTAGTTTCAATGGTTAAATGATTTAATAGTGTATTATTGCAGTGAGGACCTTTATTTTGAAACAGTTGTGGACAGAGGAAGTAGTGAAACAGGATCTGTAGTCTTAATGAGATTGTATGCTTAAAGCCTGAGACAGAAGGTGCCTCTCATAGCGTTTACGCGTCCTCTCTCGCTCCTCACTGATCTACATAAAGAATGATGGAGCGGCAACAATGGGATAGTCTAGCCCTTCTTCTATCTTTCTTTATGTAGATCATTGAGGATCGAGGAGCGAGGGAGGACATATAAACGCTGCTTGAGAGGGACCCACAGTAAATACTTTAAAAGTTGTATGTAGATAGTCTAATTAATGTTGATAGACAGAATGTTTAATGGATGTTGATAGGCAGATTGTTTAATAGATATTGATTGACAGTTTAATGGGTGGATGAGTGAATGGTCTGAAGAAGATGAATGGATAGAAGGTTGGATGGAATGTGCCTTATATTCTTGTTAAGAGAGACACTGATACAGCTCTCTGAGAGTAGTTGACACAGGTGTAATCAATTTAACTGGCTAGTCTTAAGAGAGCCAGAGTAGGCTACTCTTAAAGCCTGAGACAGAGTAAATAATTTAAAAGTTGAATGTCTAATTAATGTTGATAGACAGAGAGTTTAATGGATGTTGATAGACAGATTGTTTAATAGATGTTGATAGACAGTTTAATGGGTGGATGAGTGAATGGTCTGAAGAAGATGAATGGATAGAATGTTAGATGGAATGTGCCTTATATTCTTGTAGAATGGAGAGACACAGCTCTCTACTGAGAGTAGTGGATACAGATACAGGTGTAATCAATTTAACTGGCTAGTCTTAAGAGAGCCAGCCTGAGACAGAGTAGATTGTTTAAAAGTTCAATGTAGAGCGTCTAATTGATGTTGTTGATAGGCAGACTGTTTAGAATGGGTGGATGAGTGAATGGTTTGAAGAAGATGAATGGATATAAAGTTGGATGGAATTAGGAGGACTTATTTTGATACTGTTGTGCGCAGAGGATACAGGGGAACAGAATATGTAGTCTTCAGAGAGGAGCCTGAGAGAAACTGACAGTTGGTGCCCAGGTGGCTGACCAGCTGGGGTAACATTCTAATTGCTGCCGTGATGTCATAATGAGCAATGTTAAGTCAATGGGGGAAATGGTGATAGTTTTTAACTAATAGTTTAAAAAGTATAAAAGTTACAAAGTTGAAAAATACAAAGCAGGCATGGCATAAGCAAGACCTACGCAACAACGTTTGAATGAAGTTTCTACGTTAAACAGTTGAAGCTGAATTGGCTGCGTTAGAAGAAGAAGTTTAACTAGAAATGCAATTCCAAGGAATTACCAGTGCATGAAAATGCAGAAATAGATAGATAATGTAGATATGGTTACTAAGGTGTAGCTAGGGTAAACATGGTGGTTGCATAGTTTACAGAGAGTTGATAGAGTGAAGGTAGACTGTTTAAAGATGAAACATTCCAGTTCTAACTTAACTAATGATTTCTATTCATGTTAAAATGTTGATTAGCTAACTTAGCTAATGATTTCTAGCAGTAACGCTAAAAATGCTAATTATGCTAGCAATGCTAACTTTACTAACAATGCTAACCAGGTTGATTAGCTAACTTAGTTGATGATTTTTTGCAGTTATGCTAAAAATGCTAACTATGCTAACAATGCTAACTAGTTAACTTGCTAGTGAGGACTTTTATTTTGAAACATTTGTTGCTAGGGTATCCATGGTGGCCACTATCAGGAAACAAGAAGTTACTGCAGTAAAATCATGTTGGTTGCTATGGAAACGGTCATAAACGCTTAATTTTAATGGTTGCTATGTTGGTTGCTAGGTACATGGAGGTTTCATGTAGTTGACTGGAGGCATAGTGGATGATAACTGACAGTTGGAATGGTTGAACAGTTCAATAGTTGAGTAGTTTCAATGGTTAAATGATTTAATAGTGTATTATTGCAGTGAGGACTTTTATTTTGAAACAGTTGTGGACAGAGGAAACAGTTAACAGGATATGTAGTCTTCTGAGAGACTGTATGCTTAAAGCCAGAGAAACTGACAGTTGGTGCCCAGGTGGCCGGCCACCTGGCCTAAGATTCTAATTGCTGCCGTGATGTCATAATGAGCAATGTTAAGTCTATGGGGGAAATTGTAATAGTTTTTAACTAATAGTTTAAAAAGTATAAAAGTTACAATGTTGAAAAATACAAAGCAGGCATGGCATAAGCAAGACCTACGCAACAACGTTTGAATGAAGTTTCTACGTTAAACGGTTGAAGCTGAATTGGCTGCGTTAGAAGAAGAAGTTTAATAATAAGAAGACTTGGAATAACAGTACAGTGCATTTTCATGCACTGTAATAATAAGAAGACTTGGAATAACAGTATAGTGCATTTTCATGCACTATAATAACTAGAAATGCAATTCCAAGGAATTACCAGTGCATGAAAATGCAGAAATAGATAGATAATGTAGATATGGTTACTAAGGTGTAGCTAGGGTAAACATGGTGGTTGCATAGTTTACAGAGAGTTGATAGTGTGAAGGTAGACTGTTTAAAGATGAAACATTCCAGTTCTAACTTAACTAATGATTTCTATTCATGTTAAAATGTTGATTAGCTAACTTAGCTAATGATTTCTAGCAGTTACGCTAAAATGCTAATTATGCTAGCAATGCTAACTTTATTAACAATGCTAACCAAGTTGATTAGCTAACTTAACCAATGATTTCTAGCAGCAATGCTAAAAATGCTAACTATGCTAACAATGCTAAATTTGTTAACAATGCTAACCAGGTTGATTAGCTAACTTAGTTGATGATTTTTTGCAGTTATGTTAAAAATGCTAAATATGCTAACTATGTTAACCATGCTAACTAGCTAACTTGCTAGTGAGGACTTTTATTTTGAAACATTTGTTGCTAGGGTATCCATGGTGGCCACTATCAGGAAACAAGAAGTTACTGCAGTATAATCATGTTGGTTGCTATGGAAACGGTCAAACGCTTACTTTTAATGGTTGCTATGTTGGTTGCTAGGTACATGGAGGTTTCATGTAGTTGACTGGAGGCATATTTGATGATAACTGACAGTTGGAATGGTTGAACAGTTCAATAGTTGAGTAGTTTCAATGGTTAAATGATTTAATAGTGTATTATTGCAGTGAGGACTTTTATTTTGAAACAGTTGTGGACAGAGGAAACAGTTAACAGGATATGTAGTCTTCTGAGAGACTGTATGCTTAAATCCAGAGAAACTGACAGTTGGTTCCCAGGTGGCCGGCCACCTGGCCTAAGATTCTAATTGCTGCCGTGATGTCATAATGAGCAATGTTAAGTCTATGGGGGAAATTGTAATAGTTTTTAACTAATAGTTTAAAAAGTATAAAAGTTACAAAGTTGAAAAATACAAAGCAGGCATGGCATAAGCAAGACCTACGCAACAACGTTTGAATGAAGTTTCTACGTTAAACGGTTGAAGCTGAATTGGCTGCGTTAGAAGAAGAAGTTTAATAACTAGAAATGCAATTCCAAGGAATTACCAGTGCATGAAAATGCAAAAATAGATAGATAATGTAGATATGGTTACTAAGGTGTAGCTAGGGTAAACATGGTGGTTGCATAGTTTACAGAGAGTTGATAGTGTGAAGGTAGACAGTTTAAAGATGAAACGTTCCAGTTCTAACTTAACTAATGATTTCTATTCATGTTAAAATGTTGATTAGCTAACTTAGCTAATGATTTCTAGCAGTTACGTTAAAAATGCTTATTATGCTAGCAATGCTAACTTTACTAACAATGCTAACCAGGTTGATTAGCTAACTTAACCGATGATTTCTAGCAGTAATGCTAAAATGCTAACTATGCTAACAATGCTAAATTTGCTAACAATGCTAACCAGGTTGATTAGCTAACTTAGTTGATGATTTTTTGCAGTTATGCTAAAAATGCTAACTATGCTAACAATGCTAACTATGCTAACCATGCTAACTAGCTAACTTGCTAGTGAGGACTTTTATTTTGAAACATTTGTTGCTAGGGTATCCATGGTGGCCACTATCAGGAAACAAGAAGTTACTGCAGTATAATCATGTTGGTTGCTATGGAAACGGTCATAAACACTTAATTTTAATGGTTGCTATGTTGGTTGCTAGGTACATGGAGGTTTCATGTAGTTGACTGGAGGCATAGTGGATGATAACTGACAGTTGGAATGGTTGAACAGTTCAATAGTTGAGTACTTTCAGTGGTTAAATGATTTAATAGTGTATTATTGCAGTGAGGACCTTTATTTTGAAACAGTTGTGGACAGAGCAAGTAGTGAAACAGGATCTGTAGTCTTAATGAGATTGTATGCTTAAAGCCTGAGACAGAAGGTGCCTCTAATATATAGCGTTTACGCGTCCTCCCTCGCTCCTCACTGATCTACATAAAGAATGATGGAGCGGAAACAATGGGATAGTCTAGCCCTTTTTCTATCTCTCTTTATGTAGATCATTGAGGAGCGAGGAGCGAGGGAGGACATATAAACGCTGCTTGAGAGGGACCCACAGTAAATACTTTAAAAGTTGTATGTAGATAGTCTAATTAATGTTGATAGACAGAATGTTTAACGGATGTTGATAGGCAGATTGCTTAATAGATATTGATTGACAGTTTAATGGGTGGATGAGTGAATGGTCTGAAGAAGATGAATGGATAGAAGGTTGGATGGAATGTGCCTTATATTCTTGTTAAGAGAGACACTGATACAGCTCTCTGAGAGTAGTTGATACAGGTGTAATCAATTTAACTGGCTAGTCTTAAGAGAGCCATATTGTACTCTTAAAGCCTGAGACAGAGTAAATAATGTAAAAGTTGAATGTAGATAGTCTAATTAATGTTGATAGACAGAGAGTTTAATGGATGTTGATAGACAGATTGTTTAATAGATGTTGATAGACAGTTTAATGGGTGGATGAGTGAATGGTCTGAAGAAGATGAATGGATAGGATGTTGGATGGAATGTGCCTTACATTCTTGTAGAATGGAGAAACACAGCTCTCTACTGAGAGTAGTGGATACAGATACAGGTGTAATCAATTTAACTTGCTAGTCTTAAGAGAGCCAGCCTGAGACAGAGTAGATTGTTTAAAAGTTGAATGTAGAGCGTCTAATTGATGTTGATAGGCAGACTGTTTAGAATGGGTGGATGAGTGAATGGTTTGAAGAAGATGAATGGATATCAAGTTGGATGGAATTAGGAGGACTTATTTTGATACTGTTGTGCGCAGAGGATACAGGGGAACAGAATATGTAGTCTTCAGAGAGATTGTATGTGAGAGAAACTGACAGTTGGTGCCCAGGTGGCTGACCAGCTGGAGTAAGATTCTAATTGCTGCCGTGATGTCATAATGAGCAATGTTAAGTCTATGGGGGAAATTGTAATAGTTTTTAACTAATAGTTTAAAAAGTATAAAAGTTACAATGTTGAAAAATACAAAGCACACATGGCATAAGCGAGACCTACGCAATAAAGGTTGAATGAAGTTTCTATGTTAAACGGTTCAAGCTGAATTGCGTGCGTTAGAAGAAGAACTAGAAATGCAATTCCAAGGAATTACCAGTGCATGAAAATGCAAAAATAGATAGATAATGTAGATATGGTTACTAAGGTGTAGCTAGGGTAAACATGGTGGTTGCATAGTTTACAGAGAGTTGATAGTGTGAAGGTAGACAGTTTAAAGATGAAACATTCCAGTTCTAACTTAACTAATGCTTTCTATTCATGTTAAAATGTTGATTAGCTAACTTAGCTAATGATTTCTAGCAGTTATGCTAAAAATGCTTATTATGCTAGCAATGCTAACTTTACTAATAATGCTAACCAGGTTGATTAGCTAACTTAACCGATGATTTCTAGCAGTAATGTTAAAAATGCTAACTATGCTAACAATGCTAAATTTGCTAACAATGCTAACCAGGTTGATTAGCTAACTTAGTTGATGATTTTTTGCAGTTATGCTAAAAATGCTAACTATGCTAACAATGCTAACTATGCTAACCATGCTAACTAGCTAACTTGCTAGTGAGGACTTTTATTTTGAAACATTTGTTGCTAGGGTATCCATGGTGGCCACTATCAGGAAACAATAAGTTACTGCAGTATAATCATGTTGGTTGCTATGGAAACGGTCATAAACACTTAATTTTAATGGTTGCTATGTTGGTTGCTAGGTACATGGAGGTTTCATGTAGTTGACTGGAGGCATAGTGGATGATAACTGACAGTTGGAATGGTTGAACAGTTCAATAGTTGAGTAGTTTCAGTGGTATTATTGCAGTGAGGACCTTTATTTTGAAACAGTTGTGGACAGAGGAAGTAGTGAAACAGGATCTGTAGTCTTAATGAGATTGTATGCTTAAAGCCTGAGACAGAAGGTGCCCCTCATATAGCGTTTATGCGTCCTCTCTCGCTCCTCACTGATCTACATAAAGAATGATGGAGCGGCAACAATGGGATAGTCTAGCCCTTCTTCTATCTTTCTTTATGTAGATCATTGAGGATCGAGGAGCGAGGGAGGACATATAAACGCTGCTTGAGAGGGACCCACAGTAAATACTTTAAAAGTTGTATGTAGATAGTCTAATTAATGTTGATAGACAGAATGTTTAATGGATGTTGATAGGCAGATTGTTTAATAGATATTGATTGACAGTTTAATGGGTGGATGAGTGAATGGTCTGAAGAAGATGAATGGATAGAAGGTTGGATGGAATGTGCCTTATATTCTTGTTAAGAGAGACACTGATACAGCTCTCTGAGAGTAGTTGATACAGGTGTAATCAATTTAACTGGCTAGTCTTAAGAGAGACAGAGTGTAGCCTACTCTTAAAGCCTGAGACAGAGTAAATAATTTAAAAGTTGAATGTAGATAGTCTAATTAATGTTGATAGACAGAGAGTTTAATGGATGTTGATAGACAGATTGTTTAATAGATGTTGATAGACAGTTTAATGGGTGGATGAGTGAATGGTCTGAAGAAGATGAATGGATAGAATGTTGGATGGAATGTGCCTTATATTCTTGTAGAATGGAGAGACACAGCTCTCTACTGAGAGTAGTGGATACAGATACAGGTGTAATCAATTTAACTGGCTAGTCTTAAGAGAGCCAGCCTGAGACAGAGTAGATTGTTTAAAAGTTGAATGTAGAGCGTCTTATTGATGTTGATAGGCAGACTGTTTAGAATGGGTGGATGAGTGAATGGTTTGAAGAAGATGAATGGATATAAAGTTGGATGGAATTAGGAGGACTTATTTTGATACTGTTGTGCGCAGAGGATACAGGGGAACATAATATGTAGTCTTCAGAGAGATTGTATGGTAGAGAAACTGACAGTTGGTGCCCAGGTGGCCGGCCACCTGGCGTAAGATTCTAATTGCTGCCGTGATGTCATAATGAGCAATGTTAAGTCTATGGGGAAATAGCTCAATGTTAAATCTATGGGGAAATCGTTTTTTAATTCATAGTTTAAAAAGTATAAAAGTTACAAAGCTGAAAAATACAAAGCACACATGGCATAAGCAAGACCTACGCAACAACGTTTGAATGAAGTTTCTACGTTAAACGGTTGAAGCTGAATTGCGAGCGTTAGAAGAAGAAGTTTAAAGATAAGAAGAATAGGAAGAACAGTACAGTGCATTTTCATGCACTGTAATAAGAAGCCTAGGAAGAACAGTACAGTGCATTTTCATGCACTGTAATAAGAAGACTTGGAATAACAGTATAGTGCATTTTCATGCACTATAATAAGAAGACTTGGAATAACAGTATAGTGCATTTTCATGCACTATAATAATGTGCTGTTACTTACAGCCAAGGCAGAGCGAAAGTGTACCTTATGATTACCAAACGTGTGGCCCATGTGGATGCTTTCTGTTCTATTGATGTCCTGAATCCTGGGGAAGGTCAGCTGTCTGCAGAGGAATACGGTTTCTGGCTAAAATGGTTTAAACATGCTGTAACTGCCCTCCATTTATTTTTTTCAATTTTGTTTTCTAAGTAATTTCAGTGGAAATGTAATTGGCTTATTCATCTTTACTCAAGCAAAACAACACAACTGCACTCTTAATGATATTACCTGAAATACCCAATTCATTAATATGACTTATTAATTCATGTTATTAAATATTAAAAACTGGATTCATAGTGTTTTGGAATCTCATAATATAACCTTATATGAGGGCATCTCTCAGGCGATCACAGAAATACACAATGATAACACCATAACAATTTCAACCTACCCCTATAGCCACATACAGTATATTGAACCTGTATGCATTTTCCATTCCATATCACCATATCCACCATCCTACAGTGTGGATTAGCTGCAGCTACATTCTACTGTAACTCTTGTATTTGTGAATAGTCCCTCGTTCATTTGTGTCACATTTAATCAATATCTTCCTGGCAATGTAATAAAAAAGTATTAAGTATTGAGTACTTTAATTCTAGCAACACAGGAGCAATTATAGCTTGGGAGTTGTAAACATACGTGTGACCTTCACAGTACATACTGTACTTGTGACATTCCTTTCTAGAATGGGCTTTGCTTCTTGACAAACCACACTGTCAAACCATCCGAAGGGGTTCAGCATCAGCGTCAGAGAGGAAATGTTTCTTCTTAGTTCACCATCCTCTGTGCAAAAAGACAAGAAAGCATCAACAGCAAGCCTAACTCACCCCCACTCCCCGTTTTCATTTGGTGGAAGGTTGGTGGGAGTGCAAGGCTGATTGTCAGGTCTTCAATACCCTACCCTAGATCCTGTCAGTTCCCTTGTTTCCATGGTAGTAAAGAGGGGGGGGGGGGAACCCTCACTGCTTCTAAATGAACGCCGCTAATTAAATAAAGAGCCAAAACATAGCTGCTGCACACCCTGTGGGAACCATAGCATCTCCTGACAAGCGCAGATGAAGAGTGAGCAGTCAAGGGAGACCTGCTGAAAAAAAACTGACAGCTGGCTCTGTTTTCCCGTGAGTCCAGCCGCACAAACCACCAGGAGAAACGTCATGCCTCCAGGCCTTTTTTTTATCCAGAGAGTTTTTATTATAAATTAATATTTCAAGTTTGAGAAGCTTGAACTTGAGCTGCTGTCTGGCTGCTTTTTTGAACATTTGGAAAGGTGTCCAGCTCTTCTCAAGCGCAGTGCATCACGCTGCAATCACCCCGGTGTGGGACTGCCATTTCTATCTTGAAGCGTTTGTATAAAGAGGCGTGATCAAAGGATAGATAATGAGAGCATTTAAATCACAAATGTTGTCTTCAAACGCATCTCGGATCGAGTGTAGCTCGGAGTGCGTTAACTGAGAGTTGAAGGTTCTGGCATTTCAAACAAAGGCTGCCGCACTCCACGGGAAAATGAAAAAGGATGAAAGGCTAATGACATGTTAATTATCTTTCACTGCCACACTCTCTGCCCATCTCTCTTGTGTGACTTCTATTTTGCCTCCGTATAGCTCTTATCGGTTTATTCTGTCTTAGCCTCTATTCTGTTTCTTTCTGTCTCTATATCAGCCCCTCTTTCTCCTGATCTCAGTTTTAAAACCTCTTTTTAAAAGCCTTGTCTAAAACAGAAATCCTGCTTTGCTGCTGTTGAAGACCCCTCATTAACTGCCTTTGCTCCTCTTCTAAACCAGACTGAGGCGGCATATTGCTGCTCCAGTGAGTGACTTTTGGTCTATCGTCCTCAATAATTTTGATGAAAGCTAGATGTGTGTGTGTGTGTGTGTGTGTGTGTAGATTTGTACTTTTGTGTGTGTCTGTATGTGTTTGCATGCGTTTGTGTGTCAGAAAAAACTTGTTTTCATGTCGTGTTTTATCCATTTTGTGCATGCGTGTGTGCGTGCGTGTTGTCTGTATCTGTGTGTTTGTACATGACAAGCTGATAACAGCTTCTGTAACCTTGGCTTACTAGTCATTGCTTTGTGCTGTGGTGCTACCACTCACAATTAGTATGTTTGGTGTTGCTGGTACACCAAATCGTTGCTGCATTGAGGAGCGCCTCGTTGAAAGGTTTTGTTGGCCTACTCTACAATGGACGGCTTTGCAAAATGGGGGTACACAGTGTGTGCTGGTGCCATATTTCCATCATCCAGCTCTATGATGATACGCCATCCTAATTCATCTGAGGGAGTGCCACTCGATTGTTGTTGCCCACAGTTGTAGGAATCACAGCATGCAGGACAATAATCTGTTTTTGAACAATTAATGTGTTTCATATGTTGACTCACAAGCAGTCTTTCTGTTGTTCTAGAGTAAACTCAGAGAATTGTTAGGGTTGGCCTCAATAATGATGCTTGAGTTTTAGCCAGCAGAGAGACTGAAATAATGATATATACCCTATACTGTACTGTAGGCTACAATAATATCTATGATGTTGAATGATGTAGTATTGCTTGATGAAAGACTGACTATTGATGATAATAGAAGTTATCCAACTTACTGTACCTCCTCAGGAAGAGGCTGATTAAGAGGTTTACCAGCCACACTCAGTTTGGCAACGATATAGTGGTGGAAAATGCTTTTGGATATCTCTAATGTCACAGGAGGTGCTGACCAAACAGAATGATATTCATTGGCTGTAGTGTTCTTCACAATGTATGTGAAAATAACAAAGAACGCTTCTTGCCAGAGCGGAATATTGTGCAGCCCAGCCTCGCCGAGCCTGACTTAAGTTGTTTTTTTTAGTCTGAACAAGCACACAGCAGAAGTAAACTATCGAGTCAGGCCGAGACAGGCCATATTGAGCATATAGGTGGTAATTGGTGGCTTCACACCACCACCAGAAAATAATTGCTGCCCCATGTTAAGCCCCAGTGTGTTGTCCTAAGTCCTGCCTGCCTACAACGTCGCCTTGATGTAAACGTCATATCTAGATCAAGTGAGCGAAGTTCAAACATAGTAGTAGCAGACGGTGCTGTTGCTGCCTTATGCCACAGTGGCTGTCCAGTGGCAAAACTGGTCACAGTTGAGCTAAATCACTTATAAAGTATACTTCACAAAGTATACACTCCACTATTCCTAGTTGTGTGTAATAATAATGAATTATTTACCATCTTTAATAATTGGCAGTGAATGTTGTTCCCTGCTCAGAGGGGAGGGACCTTGCTGTCTTTCCAATTCCCAAACATCTTTAATACTCAAGTCATGGTTCCTGTAGGTTTGCTGTTAATTATTTTCCCTTTCAGATGTGAATGTCCTGCAGTGGCGTTTACACATATAACAGCATGCTGGCTGTCCCTTGTCTCTCTCTCACACACACACACACACACACGCACACGCACACGCACACGCACACGCACACGCACACGCACACACATGCACACACACACACTCTCCTACACTAATTTAATCCTTGCACCTCTCTCTCACTCTCTATTGAGTAAATATCGTAATCCCTCAGTTCCAGGGAGCAGCATTTCTTAAGATCACCATTATGATCAGTAGAGCAACGTGGAGAATAATTACTAGACGACTGTTGTGACAACAAGCTACGTAACTAGACTAATTTTGCGCACGGGGACTTGCAGCGAATGGCTGCAGCTTGTTGCAAAGCTGCTCCCTTTTGTCAACTTGTCAGACTAATCCCGCCTGGCGCTGGCAGACTTGCCGAAGACGTGAACAACTCCTCAGGCCAATTAGAATGTTTTCCCTGCTGTGCTTTGGTGCAGGGGTGCAGCGCTATGAGATCCGCGTCTTGACACCAGTCCAGGGATTGATCCAACAGGCACCTATGCGTGCACCCCAAGCTCAAGGTTGTTAATTAACCTCAGACCACAGCCGTCCGTCTTCAATAATGGAGCAGAAGAGACGGCCTGCTAATTAAGCAGTTGGTGCAATGTGCCCTGCATGCAGAAGGATGGGCACGTGTTGAAGCCAATGCAATGCCAGAAGCCTACTGGAGGTACAGCTCTGCGGAGATGGAGTCATTTTATTCCCTCCATTCGTACTGTTTGAGTTCATGAGTTGTTGGGAATTACACATAGTAGGGGTACTGCTACTGTAATGGCAGCTTGGCATCCGTCCACTTGTGACTGAGGTGAATTAGCTGTGTATTCAGCAAATATGAGATATAACAGACATAACATCTTTCCTCCTTGACACTGTATTTCTCTCCCTCTCTTTAGATCTCTCTCACACTCTCTTTTGCTCACACACACACACGCACGCACGCACGCACGCACGCACGCACGCACACACACACACACACACACGCACGCACGCACACACGCACGCATGCATACACACACACACACACACACACACACACACACACACACACACACACACTCACACACAGGCACACACACACACACACACACACACACACACACACACACACACACACACACACACACACACAATGACATGATTCACTCAGACAACAAAGACAAATCTGATGGGAGACTATATCTCTCAAAAACTACAATCACTAACAATCAGACTTTCTACCCCATACTGGATTAAGGAGGCAGTGAGGAACCTTTCTGCAAACAACCTGGGACGCATAAAAGGAGATGGCTATCATTCAATCCAAGGTTTTCACGTCAGTATAATCAATAACCTCTGGCTCAGACTATGCTTTGAGAGGGAGGCTAAGCGCGAGGAAATCCACCTGGCCGCAGAGCCTCTCGGCTTCCTGTCGGACGTGAGGCTTTGTGCTCCAAGATTTTGCCATGCAGCCCAAACCAATTTCCTCACCCCGGTGATCTCCCGCACGCCACATGAATGGTGAGAGGGATTGCCGTCAACTTTGATGGCAGTCTTGTTTGTCGCCCCCTAGTGGTTGAGATAAAATGCCACTCTGCAGTCAACAGTTCGTTGAGGAGGAGTTGCAGTGGTTGCATCAGTAGCCTTGATGAATGCTGTGTATTAGTCCCATAGCACTCCTCCATAAGTGCGCTCAATGGAGACAGAAGCAGTTCATATCATATGCTGTGACAGGGTTTACAGGAGACTCTAACATTCACAAAAGCTTGATGGCTATTGCACACTTGAGCAGGATCCCAGAGAGGGACAGAAAAACACAAAATGTTCTGTCTTTCTTTGTTAAGAATAATAAAGCATGGCTCTCCAGGGAGAAACAGCTCTATCAGTTCTGATCTATTGTGAGTCTGAATTCCCGCATGGACATTAAGGAGACTGAGAAAAACATCAGAGTGTAGTGTGCCAAATCCATGTCTGATGTGCAGAAATATGCCCAGGGGCCTTTGAATAGAAATGCGCACCTCCTAACAAACATGTCATACTGCTCAGAAGGTCTACATATCTGCATTAATGTCAATGTCTAGCAATTGCACAAATGTTCTCTCTCTCTCTCTCTCTCTCATTTTGAGATGAAGGTAACAAAGGATTTTGTTATTCTGAACAGATTCATGTATCTATATTACAGTAAAGTCACAATAAAGTGAACAAATATCTTTTCTTAGAATTTTTATGAAGACTATGTCCCCCTATTGAAATGTCACGATAAGCTCATTTATATGACTCTGTCGCAATGACATGGTGGAATAATTTCCTTCCAGTGTTACCTTGAATGGGTTTTGATGAGTATTAGCAGAGAGTACACATGGCATTGGCAGCAAATGTGATTGTCACTGAAAAGACAGCGAAAGACTCTATTTTATTATTGAAGCAGCCTTGAGCTCAAACCTCAAGAAAACCTCAAGATGAGACACGGAGAGAAAAAATCCCCCAAAGCATCGGCCACATCCTTTCCATCTAGTATTGGAGAGGATGTCTTTTGTGTGGGGGGAGAAAATGGATATCGTCCTTGCTCATTGTCTTTATTGTGCTCACTTACAAAGATAAGGTTCGGAGAGAAACTTTTTTGTTGTTGTCATTCTTTTCACGAAATCACGAATGCTAGAGGTTGAACATTCTTGAAATTCCGAATGGCTTTGCAGATCTCTACTGAAGCGCTCCACAAGGGAATGAAGATATTTCTTATTATCTTTCTGATGAGTATGACAAGAAATGTTGTCCCATAGAGGCTCTGACATCTCAATGGCCCCTGCCAATGATTGGGGGTTTCAGACAAAGCAATTTCAATAGTTTATACGATAATAATTAGGTCTGTTATGACTGTCATTTCCGATTTAAGATCTGTCGGAGCAAATGGTGTTTGGACTGCCGGGCGCCTGTTTATTGGCTAGGTGCTATTGCACTGGAACTCTGACACTCAATAATTTAACACTGCAAGAACTTTAAACACACACACACACACACACACACACACACACACACACACACACACATACACACACACTCACTCTCTGTCTCTCTCGCTCTCTCTCTCTCTCTCTCTCTCTCTCTCTCTCTCTCTCTCTACAACAGCCATAAGAACCATACCATCCTCTATAATTTGTAGAGAAAGGTCATGAAGAGGTCATACCCAGGTGTCCAATATCGATCAGGCTGAACAAGCGTTGGGTGATAAAGTATCGCTAGAGGTACTGGGAAATAAATGGCACTCACAGACACACACACACACACACACACACACACACACACACACACACACACACACACACACACACAAACACGAGAGCGCGCACACACACACACACACGCAAACACAAACATGTACACACACACACACACACACACACACAAACACGCACACACACACACACACACACACACACACACACACACACACATACACACATACTTATGTAAACATTTGCAAAGCAGCATGTGAAATTTGCTCAGATTGGGTTGCAGCGAGACAGCATTACTTCTTAAAAACAAAAACAAATGTGCAATCTATGCAGCAGTGTGACAAGGACAGAGACTTCATGCATATTCCATGAAGCATGAGGTAAAATCAATGCATCAGTCTCTCAGTTGGTTTCCGGAGCCAAATGAAATGGTTTCATCATTCTGGTCAAATTTTAGTCACCTGTAATAAGATTTCTCCAACCCATCGAAACACACCAGACTGCTATGTATGCTGCTGCAAGAATTCACTCAGTCAACACTAGCCCTTCTACGAAAACTACCTTATTGAGATTACAGTGGCAGAGATTGGATCACAAAGTCAAGTGTAATCAATTAATCCCTCATACTGTAGCTCACAGGTATGATCAGTTCTGTTCTCAATCTCAAAAGGATAAGAACTTCATTTAAAATTACACAAACACACACACACACACACACACACACACACACACACACACACACACACACACACACACACACACTCGAGTTTAATGATAAACACATCCGCTGAATTGCATATGAGCAAACCAAATAATGAGGAAGGATGAGGGAGTGATTTCGCTCTTGGCTCATTGAACCTCCTGCTTGCAGAGTGTGGCTTCCTCAAATGTGAGCTGTTAACTGAGCTCAATACACATCTCTTCTCCAGCACAGCATCTCCCTTGGTCTCAGTTTCATCCGTTCAACTACAGTTGAAGCAGCACATGATGCTGCCATCTAAAGAAATTCAAGAACAGATGATAATAAAAGTCGTTGACATCGATCAGTCTGGAAAGAGTTACAAAGCCATTTCTAAGGCTCTGGGACTCCAATGAACCATGGTGAGAGGAGAGCCATTATCTGCAAATGGAGAAAACTTGAAACATGTGGTGAAGTGAACCCTCCCAGGAGTGGCCTGCCCACCACAATTCCTCCAAGAGTGCAAAAATAGGCGCATGGGAGAGTTGCGAGATGATCTTTTCTCACATATCATACTGTTTTACAAGCTGGTCCCAAGCAAACAGAACAACTCTTAAACCAATAGAAACCCTTTATAAGCAAACTTTAAAAACACTTGATCAAAAACCTTAATCAGTTGTCACCACTGTCATATCATTACAAAATACAATTTATTTAATTTTGACAGTTTTTTACTTTACCTAGATGCCTGTCTCATTTACAAAATATTACACGGGCTCGCACCTCCTCCACTGGGTGAATTTGTACAGAGGAACAGCAGTGGCAGGGCAACTATAGGGCAGCCACCAGAGACTGTGTTGTTCAGTATAGACGTAGCACGTTTAGTCAAACAGTCTTCTCAGTACGGGCGTCACTCTATTGGAATTGCCTTCCAATTGAAATAAGAGACAGTACCAGCTATTTATCATTTAAAACTACACTAAAGAGATGGGTTAAAAACAACCAAAACTTCACTCATTAATAGCTGGTTTATCTCATTCCAAGCACTATGTTTTGTATTCTATCTTTCTTTTTTCTCTCTTAATTTGCTCTCTATTGCTCTAGATCCTGTATTCTTTTCATAATGTATTGTGATGATGTGTTGACCTGCCAAGGGACTACAGATGAAAATTAGCGCTTTTGTTAACTCTGGCACATTTACATTTTGAGTGTAAACAAAGAATGTTAATTGATGTGCATTGTCCCTTTTACAGTTTTTTTCAATCGCTAACAAGCGTTTGTCCATTCAGTTGACACATTTTCAAAACTCTAAACACAGTTAGCACAGCATCGGTCTTTCGTGGCCATACCATTCACACATTTCATGTTGTTTTCACACAGTATGCAGTCAGTGAATACATTTTCACAATGCTTACATTTTCTTAACAGACAAACTATACTTCCCAACAAAATAATGGATCGTTTTTGTATTATTTTCGAATGTTAACACACAACATCCCACAATACTGTAGTTAAAACAATATTCCAAACCTTAGATACAGTCTAAAAACCTCTGCTTCTGCAATGTTATCAATTCAAAAGCAATATATCTCAAGAGGAGGTGATGTTTTTGGAAGCAGAAACAGAAAAAGACAAATACTGTAATGTCTGGACGAGGAAGAGTAAGAGTAAGGGGCCCAGGGAGAAGAGCAGGCCCAGTGAGAGATGCAGTGAGAGGTGCAGGAGCACTCAGAGGAGCAGGTGCAGAGATTAGACACAGTAATATTGTGCTTTTTTTTTGTTCACCCCCTTTTTATCTGGGCTTTTTGCTGTTGTTTTTTGTTCAGAATGCTCTCGTGTATCATGGATATTTTGTTCACTGCAATGCTGTAAAACTTTTTCTGTTCTATCATGGTCTAATGTAAACAGTATTTATACTGCACCTCCTGTAGGCCTAGTGAACAAAAAAAAAAAAAAAAGATTTGCTTTTCACTGGAATGCAATTGAATGTGAACATTACATCTGGACATACAGTTCCCAACCAAGACATTTAGTGTAAAAATGCTGGATTGCATGTTTTGCATGCAAATACCTGTAAAACTGAAACATAAAAGTCTATGCAGTTTTTGTAATGTGAACAGTAGCCAGTATTTTGAAACCTACTGTAGTGTACTCTGATTGACTGCATGTATCTTGTGAAGTGAAAACAAGTTTCATTCTTTGACAAAATAACTTCATTTTGAGTCAGGTTTCCAGTGTTTAGGTAAAGTTAGTGTGTGCAGAGAAATGACGAGTTAGTGTATATGTAACAAAATGTGGTGTAAGAACATGGGATGTGCTTTTGAGAGGAAAATGATCCATTTGGCCAATTGTGTTTTGTACTGTAGGTGAGAGTCTGTGTTTAGAGTTTTGAAAATGTGTCAAATGAATGGACAAACGCTTGTTAGCGATTGAAAAAAACTGTAAATAAACAAATAAATAAAATAAATAACTAACTATAAATAACTAAATAATAAATAAAAAAACACTGCTGTCCAAAAAGAACACAAAGGCCTGTTTCACATTTGCCAAACCACCAACCATCTTGATTGACTTTTGGGATAATATTCTGTGTACTTATGAGTCAAAAGTGGAACTTTTTGGAAGACATGGGTGTCATTTTATCTGGCATAATGCTAACACAGCATCCCATCATTAATAAGAGCGTCATACCAACAGTCGAACGCGGTGGTGGTTGTGTGATGATTTGGGGTTGCTGCTTCAGGGCCAAAGTACTGCTTCAGGGCCAAGGTTTTGGATTGGCCGAGTCAAAGTCCTGACCAATTGAGATGCTGTGGTGGCAATACCTTAAACAAGCAATTCATGCTCGAAAACCTGACAGAATGTATACAATTCTGCAAAGAAGAATGGGCCAAAACTACTTTGCGACTTGTTTTAAACATTTGATTACTGTTGTTGCCGCCAAGGGTGGCTCAACCAGTTATTAGGTTTTAGGGGGCAATTACTTTTTCACATGGGTGATATAGGTTTTGAATAACTCATTACCTTCAATAAATTCAATTATCATTTGAAAGCTGCATTTTATGTTTACTTCTGTTGTCGTCTTATATCAAGATTAGTTGGATGATCTGAAACATTTAAGTGTGACAACTATGCAAAATTAGAACTCGGGATCAGGAAGGGGGCAAATGCTTTTTCACAGCATTGTTTAATGCAGTGATTATAATGTCATTATACATTTTGTATAGCACACTACAGAGTTCATTTTCAAATAGATTTTTCAACGAAAATGCAATATCTGAATATCCCCAAGCACTCCACTGAAAGAGGCTTTACCATTGTGTTCACAGTGTAGAATGCAAATGAATGAAATTGCTCCTCTTAGTTTACATTCCTTTTGTTCCTTCACACATAGCCAAGAACTTCAGGCATATTGACTTATTGACTTAATGGTCTCCAATTCTCCAGGGATGTTATGGTAAGACAGAGAGGGTTAAATAGAGAGAGAGAGAGAGAGAAAGAGAGAGGTAGGGTGAGAGAGGTAGGGTGAGAATGAAGGGAAGAGAGACAATAGCATGTAAAGAGAGCGAGAGAGAGTAGAGAGTGAGAGAGAGAGAATAGCATGGAGAGAGAACTAGAGAGAGGCATGTACAGTAGCCTATGTTAGAAAAAGCGAGAGAAAGTCGTAGATCCTCTGCTTTGGCGTGGCAGCGGGGTGGGTCATCCTCGCCCTTTTCTCCTCTTCCTCATCTTCCTCCTTCTGGATGGCCCTCTGCTCCAGGCTCCAGGCTCCAGGCTCCAGGCTGAGCGCCGGGGCGCCACTGAGGGCCTCCTGAGTCTGATCCACCCCGCTGGAGCCCTCGCCGGAGCCCTCGCCAAAGCCCTCGCCAGAGCCCTCGCCCTCGCTGGAGCCCTCGCTGGAGCCCTCGCTGGAGCCCTCGCTGGAGCCCTCGCCGGAGCCCTCGCCGTGCTGAGCCCTCGCTGGAGCCCTCGCTGGAGCCCTCGCCGGAGCCCTCGCCGTGCTGAGCCCTCGCTGGAGCCCTCGCCGGAGCCCTCGCCCTGCTGAGCCGGGGCTCCATGCTACACAGTGCGCGGCGGGCGTCCACAAATCAGGCTGTAACAGCAGCGCACGCCGAGCCGTGACACCGCGCCGCATTGCGCCGGGCGGGCGGGGGCCCGAGTGGGAGCGCACTCACTCAAGTAGCGCAGCGACAGCGCGGCGCATGGACGAGGACACCCAACACACAAGCGCACACACACACACACTCCTCAGACAGACTTCTCGAGGATGTTTTGGATGCATAAACATACATTAGGCTGTATTTACCAGAAGCTGTCTGAAAAGATTTACTCTGGAGATTTACAGTTCCATGCACCATTTATTTGTCAATGGAGACTCTCAGTGTAGCTATTTACTTATACGTCAAGGATTTATTTTTTTGTGGTGTTATAGTGAGTCTTGAGGAGCCTCTCCTGGGATGTAGCCATGTCGTTCTTAATTTGTTTAGAAAATAGAAATCAGTTATACAACACTGTCCCTGTTTTCCAGCATATCCAAGAGGAACCATCTTTTACCACTGACTGAGAAAGCAGACCTTCATCATTCACCATCTTCCTCTCAGTGTTTGGATGTTCTTGATATATGAGGGAAAGGTCTGCAAGCTTTGTTTTTTCCATTATGTATGCTGTGCAGGGGCAGACTAGGCTGCAAGGAATGCAATGATTTTAGAGGTACATTTTGAGAGGACTCGTGCACACTGCTTTGAAGTAGTGTAACATTATACATTTATGGAGGTGTATATTTGCTATGAGGCCAATGATATGAAGGAACAGCTTCTCTGAGGCAAATGCTAAGTTAGTGAGGGATTTAAAAGAGGGATTTGGCAGCAAAAAAACTAAACACCGGTACCTGCCTTGACAAAGAATGTGGGAAGCTGCTGTAATAGAAATCTGGAATGTGATGCATGGACCGAGATGCTCACATTTCTGAAAATACCACACCACACATAAGCCCAGAAAAAAGTCCACAGTATGTCTCAATTTCAGTTAGATAGAAATCAGCTTGTCAGAGATCCAAGTCCAGTGCTGCATAGGGAACCAGGTACTGTATGAGAGAGTGGCAGACGGAACCTCTTGGTAAATCTCTCCTGCTTGCTGACTTGACAGCTGTCCCCCGATATCCTCAGAGCTCAGCACATCTCTCCTCCATCTCAATAAATGTTTGTGTCTCAAGGAAGAGTGTCTCAGGGCTGAGAGGTGAAACATTTGCATGCCACGAGTAAAAGACCGATGGAGTGAGCTAGGCTCACAACTGACCATTAGAGCCTGACAGCATGTTGGAAATGTCAAAATGCCATCTAAAAGGGCAAAGCAAGGCAGGGCAACCCCCACCCCGCGCCCCTCCTGCTGTGCTCTATGCCCTGTGCACAACCCTTCCTGTGTGAATCTTGATTGTGATTTTGCAAGAAAAGTGCCAAGACAAGGAACAGAGAGTCCTCCGGGACAGAGCGGCCACTTAAGGGAGTAAAAACACAAGATGCCTATCAGTGGCTGGTCAGCTCTCATGTCCTGACACTCCAGCACTGTAACTCATCCCAGGGAGCGGCTGGCTTGGCAGTGAAGTATGGCCAAGTATGGCACGGATGTGGGCCAGACCCAGGCCCTCAGCCCTCTTGGGTGCACACTTTTACTGTTCTCCGTCTGGGAATATGGCCTCTGTCAATGACAACTGGATTTGTCCTCACGAATGATGGTTGGAAATCTTGAGAGGTGTATTGAGCCATTATACGTCCCATGCTAAATGGGAGAGGCTGACTGCACAGCAGTGAAAGAGGCTGTGCTTGGCATGGTATGACGATGTCTTCAGGTGTCTGGAATGTTCCATGAGGAGCCCCTGAAGCCATATCAGACAATGTAGAAAAACTTGGAACTAAATATGTCTATTTTTCTGTCATGAATGAAAATGTCAATGGCAATTTCTTATAGCTCGCCTGCCTTTGCGTGCAATAAAACGATTTACTGTATGAAACTCAAGCAATCTGTAGTCCCATTGTATAAACGGTGCAATAAGATTTAGAGAGTTACAGTAAATGGTTTATGATCTGAGTGTGTTTCTTTCATGGCTTCCACCCAAACTCTCCCTCTGAGGCGATGTACAAAACTGGTCTCCTAAAAAAAAAGGATGAGATTAGTCAAGCTATATTTTTCCGAGCTACATGCAGAAATATTTTCATGATTTTGCTGGAACAGAGACCACTGATGATATACGCCATCCTTCCAAATATGTTGAAACAAGAACTGCTTCCTAGAAAATTATTCATCACCTGTTTATCTGAAGCAAAGAGTTTAGAGTATTGAGAAATTGTACTTACAAGACATTTCAAACTGTTGGAGGAATGGTTAATGGATAGTTTATCCATTATTTCCTTTGTTTCTTAAAAGCCAACTTGGATGTCATACATGGTGTGTGTGTGTGTGTGTGTGTGTGTGTGTGTGTGTGTGTGTGTGTGTGTGTGTGTGTGTGTGTGTGTGCGTGCGCACGCATGCTTGTCTAGAGGGAATGTGAGTCTACAAAGTGCACATTTTGTCTCATCAGCAACAAAAATATGTTTTTTTATTTTTTCATTTATTTTACAAGAGTTGATGGACATAAAAGATTAAAACATCAAAAAATATTAATATGAACAATAATCAAAAGGCTTTCACCTTCAATGTGCTACACATACGGTATCTATTTCTTCTGCTGCCCATACATGACATCAAGTGTGGAGTGTGCCTGAAACGCTCATGGCTCCCGAGTGTTTACAAGACTGCGGTCTGCACTTTGTTGTGTACATTACAAAGATCAAGACCCAGAAACATTTTTTCTGAATTACGTAATGCCGTTCAACACATTGCAACATTGACAGCCAACATGTTTAAGAAAGATACTGATTGTTCTTGGTTATATTTTCCTTTAGTATATGTAGCTATTGAAGAGGGTTGTTAGAGGTAATCAGGCTGAAATGGCCATATCAATGCCTAATCAAAGCTGCTGTTAGGATTCGTAGAAAACATTAATGGCAAAACTCAGGGCACTCCACGAGATGCGTCATGTAGGCTAGTCCACTTAGGAAGTGCTAAAAGCCAAAAACATGATGTGAAAAAACAAACACACACAAACAAACAATCAACAATGACACACATGCTAAATGGGTCAGCGATGCCCTCATTCCTCCCCTTGAGCATCGGTGTTTCATGTTGTACGTTTACACAAATTACTTCAACCTGAGCAGGAATGTTGCACTGTAAATTTCCCGGCAGAGACCTTGCAACTGTTGCCAGGATATGCACGTCACCATGGTAACAGTCAGACTCCCTCACCACTAATAATCACAGTTCATGTTCCCCAACAGCACTCCAGTAAGATGATAAACCACACATACCTTGTAATTGATGCCAATTTCAATGATGTTTTACCCATTGTCTCCTCACCACTATCACGTTTGGAAATCACACCAGTGTCTCTCTTCTTCAAAGTCCTTTTATGGAGAATATTTTTATGATCAGAGAAATGTAATGTCAAACATGGAGGAACTACAATCCCTGTGATACATAGCTGTTATGAATTTAGGTTTCAAACAATACAAATATGTTCAATCATAGTCAACAGTATTGTTATCTGTTCGTTTAAATATTAACCTGTTGGATGATTCACATTGACTTTGTTTTGTAATAACTTTCTGATAATGGGGTTGTGAAATACTGTTTGAGCAACTTATATGAATGTAAAATAAGGTGAAGTATCTTCAAAAACACATCATGTAAACACTGTCATGAGATATAGCATGATATGCATTCCAATTACAAACAACAGCTGAAACAATCACTTGTTAGTGAAACGTCATTAATAACTGAAATGACAGCTCACATCATCTGTAAACTGATGTCATTAAACTGATAATGCAGTCCTTTTAAACATGAGACCAGTGAAGGCAAAATCACACCTACAGTTGACATACTGTATGAGCTGACAGTCTTATATATCTATATATATATATGCACAGGCTCTTAACTATGACCATCAACTCATTTGAATTTCACTCAGCAAATAGGATGACATCAGAAAAAAGTGTAGTGGTCTCAATTATTGTTTTACTATTAGGTTATTGTAATTCTTGTGATGTGTAGTAGTAGGAGTGATGTATTTGATTATGATAGTTTAAACTGTAGGAAATTCTTTTATGATAAATAAACAAATATGATACATTTAGAATGGTTAGATTAAATTAGATTGTCATTGTGCAGAGTACAAGACAGTAAGACAATGAAATGCAGTTAAATGAACTGCTCATATTGAAATGGTGAACAACTTGTACATCCACTGCCTCAAGTGACCGTGAAGTTTCCCAACTTGCAGGGAATCGTTAATACCCCGAGAGGTCTGGACTTCACTCTTTTCTATCAGGGAGCCTGTAAACACACCCTTCAAATGACTTTGTGTCCTAAGCTACCTGCTCCCTTGTGGATACATTCTCTAATTAATTACTGTTTAGGATTTTCCTAGTGAGGAGCAACCACTTAGAGTTGCATTATCTTAATTGAAATCAGTTCATATTGGATTAGCATGTACGCTGGTGTTGATACATACAGCGCTATCAACAAGAACAACATAAAGACACTAAAACCAGATGAATCCTTTAAGAAACCTATGGAGTAGGTAAACTGGTTCTCCTATTTCAATACGATGTAGTTTGTTTGTGCCAAACCCTATTTCAACATTAAAAGAAACAACCCTCTTTCAAAAATGCAAAGAGCCTCTGCATTATTATGAGAGGACACAAATTGGCTGGACTCTTCACCTTTGGTAGACACAGCTGGTAGTCTCAGGCCTTATGAATGCCAAAGCTCACTTGATGTCAATACAAATGCACTTACTGATTCAATTCAACAGCAAAACAAGCAGACGGGTGCACAGTGGTGGAATTCCTGGATATGAGTTTGCAATCACTCAAACCTATTTACACATTACAAAAACAACTCATTGGCCAGCAATCAAAATTACATCACAGAATGTTATTACCATTTAGATATGAATGTGATATCATGCTATTTGTCTGTAGTAAACAGGTGGGTAGGTTGAAGGTAATGACAGTGATTCTGTGAGTAAACTGTACAAAAAAAGGTATATGAAAAAATACCATAAGGACAGTGAAATAGTTATTAAGGAGTTACAGTTGTTAAATTAGAATATCAGTGTAGGCTAACAGTCCCTTCTTCATCAGAAACAACTGGTTAAATAGTCCATAAAAATAAGCTAGGATATACTCTTTGCTTTCGGGTCATTCTATGAAACGGGTGCCAAAATTTTGATGAGATGCAGAAAGCACAAACTAGAGCCTAAGTGTCATCAGACTCTGATGAAGACGTAACATAACGTCGAAACGTTAGTTCCTTGATGTTGGCACCTTAAATAAATATTTAAATATTTAAAAATTTAAACTCTGAGTTGCTCCGGTGAACCTCTTTTATCTCCACTAGTTGTCCTCTCCCGTTGACGCACCAGAGTTACCCAGGAGCGCGGAGGACTTTTTGTTTTTTGTTTTTTCTAGAGCCTAAGTGTGTTTCTAAAGCCTAGAGCTAATAATCGAAGGGTTCCTGTTAACATGGTGAACAAGAAAATACTATTCTTGAAGAGTATCACTACTTTTAAAAAATGTCCACAAGTCATGGCCGTTGCATGTGTTCGGATTGACCAACATGACATTTACGTCTGAAATGTCACAACATAAATGTTACTCAGTTATTTTTAGAATTAAATATATGTTCCTGGTGATATATACGTATTTGTTTAGAATAAAATCAGTTTTTTTTTAAATAAATATTTAATGATTTTCTTGCGTCCCACTGGTTTGACTTACCATCCCATCACTTGTTTTGTCTAAATAGCATGAATGAGATCACAAAGGCAGTTTTTAAATCATGCTTGCCTGTAGATCACCCAATGCGCTATGTGCACAATTCTGACATTCAGTTTGTTTATTTGTTGTTTTTCATTACTATGAGGGGGGGGCCTGCCAAGCTTAATTGTACCACTCTGTAACACAAATTAGACAGAAAGTACTGTTTGTCATTACAATTTTAACACATCATTGCTAAACAAATTAGGCCTACTAATTTGAGGTCTAATTGAAGTGTACGCAATAATTTGACCATTATTGGATAACTAGCCATTTTCTCAAACTACCACCCTGTCATAACACCCCATGACATTTATTATGTTCAATCAATTATATTTCAATGATAAAAAAGAGTATGCTTTAAGTGGGCGAATATGATTTTTTTTTGGAGGGTTATCATGTCTTTAGTGCTGTGGATAAATTGAAAAGACGTTTACTTTTGATAGTGTAAATGTTCCTCTACATTTCAGAGCCTGTACTTTGTCACTTTCACTTGAGTCAAGAATGAGACCTATACTACATGGGGCCCTGCTCCATAACTCTTAGATCAACATGAAAACAATAGGCTATAACGCTAAGAAAGTGTGTCTCAATCAAGTAGACAAAAATAATAGGTTGAAGGTGAGTGGATGATAAATAACGGGTAAGGAATAGGAATTAAGGAAAACGTCTTGACCTGCATCCGCATGCGAATGTATCCAGAGAGCATGGACAATTTTCAAAACGCTTCTGCTGCGGGTCATGTGCTTTACGAGGTGTGACGTCACGTTGCTTGATATAATGAACACACGCTCACAGGGTTCCGTTTGAACTGTATGTTTTCCAAATGTCGAGATAGAGCCTCTCACGCGACCCGATTTCTGTTTTTTTCTGGAGACTCCTTACCGAATTTTAATTCAGTTGACTGTGGCACCTCGTAGCTGAACCGCAGGCGATACTCAGGGTTCCGCGCAACGGTTTCGGGCAGGTACGGTGCATTCCAGAAAGTGGTGAACAGTGCCGTGCCGTGCGCCTTGCCTGCAGTGCGTGTATTCGGAGCGCAGAAAAGATACACTCGTGTAAGCAATGGCCGGAGCTGTGAACAGCTCGGGCTTTGGGTACCAGTACTCCAACTCTGCGTTACTGAACAGCAGTGTATACTGTTTGAACTTGAGTGATAACCTGACTAAAGTGGACGCCAATAATTCGAGCTGTGATCCGGCAGCGCAGGATAAGGGTTCGACTCCCGTGATCATCGCCATCATCATCACCGCGGTCTACTCTATCGTATGCGTGGTGGGGGTGGTCGGCAATGTCCTGGTCATGTATGTGATTATAAGGTAAGAAGTTTCTCAAGTGAAGGTTCTCTGAATTCTTGCAACAAGTTTGGTTTGCACCAGTTCACGGTGCAGAGGTCATTACCATGGTGACAGCATCATAAATTTGACAGCAGGACGATGGCAAACATGAATATCACATGTTTTCACCTGTTGCCAGTTGATCTGAAGTTTTGGTTTTCCTCCTGTACTCAGATAACACCTTTTGACACATGTATGTGTACTAAATGACACCGAATATCATCCGCATGGATGCGAACGAAAGCAGCCTTGCTTTCAGTCAAGATCCGTTTCGGCAATAAGAAGGGGTAAATGGATGAGTACAAGAAAATACCTGTGGTCTGACTGATCATATTAAATGATGGTAAATTAGGCTACCATTGTTAATTGTAGGACATGCGTGGCGACGCACCACAATGTAAATATGGTAACATTTAGTTCACATAACAATGGACTTTGTATCTGTAATGTCGATTGAATGTTTGGAAGTTGGAATATGGACATGTTAAAAATCGTGGATTGTTTAGACAGAAATGACACCGAAATATGACTGCATGTTACCGTTACACGTAGGCTACAAATCTGGTGGCACATGCACTACTGTTTCACTACTTCTTTCACGTTCATGTAAAACGAGGAGCGCATCGATAGTCATGGGAAACGGCTTCGTGTGTCGTCTGTTATGTATTCTGGAATTGTTTATAGTTAGTTTTAAACTAATTAATGATTTGTTATTAACAAGATTTCCCTAAAAGGGATACACGATACCAATAACGGACCACTCTTCTCCCCCAGAGACATAGAAAGCCTAATGTTTCGGCATGACATTGATACCTGAATCAGAGTGCTCGACTCGACGTGTTACATCTCATCATTTGGATTCGCTCACGACCCTGTGGTTAACTTATGATTTCTAATATTTAGTTAAATTATGTTTTGTATTTAGAGGCAGTACACGATGTACGCGATATTACGCACTGAGGGACAACTGGACCAGACGAACTGAGGGGCTTTCCATTGAACCAAAACTCGTTTCTTCCCCGCTTATCGCTTTGCGCGTAAGCAGCCCGTGATTGCCAACACTCTCACAGACATTACATTTCAGAGATGGTGTCAATACTATATCTGACTAGTGGTCTCCCATGTGATTCTAAATTATGTTGATAACGTGCATTTGTTCAGCATACATTTGCGGTAATTCGTTTAAGCACCTTCTGCATGCGTAGTAGCCATTGAAATCGAGCAAAAACAGTCGAAATATCATGTCCTTATTTCACACTGTCTGTACACACATACTGTTGTTGCTACCTTGGAATAGGTTGACTGTGAAATATGAACAGACATGTGTTGTTACTGTGTGACATGGAGTGAAGTGGGGACATACACATGCACTAAATGTTGGGTTGGATGCCACTACACCCAAACAGGTTTGCTTTGACTGACTGAAGCTATAATGGATCACAGCAGAGCATCATAAAAGTACTACAATCAATCATCAAAATATGGGAAAGGAGAACATTATGTACACACACAATGTCTGTCTTCTTCACCTACAAATTCACTCCAAAGTGTGAAGCCTGCAAACCACAATATAGAACCATCAGACTATAAGAGAGTGGTTTTAAATATCAATTAATAAACCTATCCTGTAAACTAATCTGTCTAATATACTATAAGTCTATATATAAATAATTTTATCTGCTAGGTTATGTTGTTAATTATCAAAATACTATCATTTTTCTTTCAACGTTTTGTCTCCTCAAAAACATACCTCTGGCTGTGAGAACGTTTTTGATGCAACCTGACAGATTTTCTTTTCAGTGTAGCTATCACAAATAAGGCATGGCGTAAATAACTGTCTTATGTTATGAGTAAAATTTCTCACTACTCAAGCTACCCTGTCAGCGATAGAAGTATTTTGTGCTGACTGTTCTCAACGTAAGTGCCATGTTATTGAAAAATCTTTCAGGTGACAGGGGTTTGATAGTGAGGAAATCCACTGATCTTGAGCTTCAGTCCACTGCACCCAGCTACTCTCACAGCATTTGAACGAGCTCTCCTAACTCAAAAACTCAGCTCCAAAGGCAAGGTTAAAATCACTCGGGAGAGAGCCGCTGTCGCCAACCACGTTGCAGCCGACACTGGAACAGATTCGGCCCAGAGCTGGCGTGCAGCCAGCTGATCTGGGGCCAGATCAGGGGCACATCCGTTCCAGCCTCTCCTGCTCTGTGGACTGGTAACCTAAAGGCCATTTTGTCTTTCAGACAACAGCAGACGCTGCTTGTCTGCGTTTCACCCCTGAAGGGAAGTAGAATGTGCTAGTTGTGGAAGTGTCCTGATTATTGTAAGGTGCTTTAAAGGACCTTTTTTTTTTTTTATGTGGTCAGGGTTTAGCCTGATCGACAGGTTAACAGGTTTGTCTGGGTTCTCCCCGGCCATAGGTACGGTGATATACATTAGAATCATACATTGAGGATATGCACAAGTCATTTAGTTCCTGTTCCTCAAATTTCTCAATACAGCACATTAAAGAAGTTATAAGTGGCCATTTTATTTCTTTGAATCAGAGGGATTCAAATCTCAGTAAAACCAATAAAACTGTCATCAGCCATTTGCCAGTTCACAGATGACATTTGAGACAGAATGCCACGTTGATTCCATATTAGTTTACAGGGTTTATCCATCAAGCCAGAGACTGTTGGCTACATTTGTTTGACAGTGACCTTATAATCAGCCAAGTTCCAGAGGTGGCAGTCATTGTAAAAGACAATGTCAAGATGCATTTATATGTCTCACACCATCTGCACTACAGCAGAGAAATACATCAGACTCTGACTGAGATATCTAACACAACGCTTCTCACAATGAAGAGGTTTTTTCTCTTTCACAACTAAACATTTGGTAGAGGCTCACATAGACACACATACTTTCATCCTAATCTTGTACAACTTAAAGGATATAGGTGGGATATACAGTCAGTTGGGATTTTCAGAAATCAAACCTATGATCTTGTAGTTAGCAGCACCTTAAAGGTTGCTAGTTGAACTTCAAGCAGTCAATGGCCCAAGCCTGGACTTCCACACAAGGTAATTCATCCCACCCCATAACCAACATGGAACTTGAGTATTGACTGCAACAAACATTGAGAAAATATAGAACATCTGGCATCTTAATTAAACATAATACTCTGATCAAAGGATACAGCACATATTTTGGCCCTCCCTCTCATATGTTTATATTTTCAGCAGAAAGCTAACAATGAATGCAGCTTTTGCTTCATTTACCTTAACTTAACAGCGTCTGATTCTATGGAATGGTTATATGACTTTTTCCGGGTTGAATGGTGGCTGTCTTGCTTCCCCCTAGCGTCTGTGAGCGGAAAAACCAGGCTTGCAACTTTGGTCCGGTGAGCCACCGGCCTTAGAGTCAGAAAAAGCCTTGTGGTCTCGCGATGTTGCAATTTTTTACGATACTACAGGACACACATGTAGGGCTACACACCAGGCCCTGCATGGCTAGAACAAGGTAGCGATGGAGTTTCTCAGACGATGGCCATGGCAAGGCCGGCGAAAAGAAGAGGGAAGCAAGTAAACCGTTACTGGAGGACCAGGGAAAGAGGCAACAGCAGACTTGACAGAGTGAGAAATGTCGTAAATATATTCTGAAGCTGTAGGAGGGATCTCTGTAGAAAGAACTGCGAGCAAAAAGCGAGAAAACAGTGTGGATGTAGCCGAAACTGCATAGGGTCCCTTTAAGTACTGTATATGATGAAATATTCATCTTTGATGGGGCTGTCAATGGATACTTGCAAATCACTCCATACCCCCTCTTGGGGATAGGGAATGAGGCACATAATGATTCAGCCTCACCCTTCAGAGTCAAGTGCACTGAATGATGGTGGCATTCAGTAGCCTCACACCTTGCCTGTTTAGAATGCACGCTGACTCCGAACTAGTGCACTCCTGCGCTGGCTCTCGTCCCTTGATCAATATCCCGATTGGAGCGGAACAAGGGCTTGTCGACCTTCCTGCTGTCATTAGTGCTGTTTGACAGGGACGCTGCAGTGATTTCATGTTGCTATGGGACACAGTGTCATACTACTTGTCTCCAGCTGAGTGCTGTCATATACTCTTTGACATTTCACTCGGTGGAAAAGGTCAAATTAGGTGAAGTGACAGAAAAGGCACGTCAAGGTCACTTTTCTTGACACGTTTAAGCGGTGGAAACGTTCCCCAAATGTTTCCCACTTTCGAGAATAACCTCGATTCTTTGTCTGTGTTTTTCTGTGGCAACCCAACAAATGAATGCTTGTGCTTAAGCAATTCAGTAATAAAATGGATGGATGTTCATGGCGCCCCCAGTGAAAAGTAATTGTGTTACCTCGACCACTCATTACATTTCACCCCGGAGCTCTCGCAGCGCTGGCACTGCTTATGCCATTTAGAAGCCTCGCGCCATCAAGTGACTCTCACTGTGTCTCGGCATCTGACACAATCATTAGGAAAATCACTTCTTTTGCATTTGTTTTTTTAAATCTTAGCCTCTCTCTTTCACTCGTGTGTGTGTGTGTGTGTGCGTGTGTGTGTGTGTGTGTGTGTGTGTGTGTGTGTGTGTGTGTGTGTGTGTGTGTGTGTGTGTGTGTTTGTGTGTGTTACGAGTGGTCACAGAGGGGAAGACTATGGCTGAAAATACAGATTGTGTGTGGTGTACCTTTCGTTGTCATGGCAACATGTTATCTACCTAGTCAACCCAACGCCGTCCCCCCTCCCCCCCCAATACCCACCCTTATCAAGTATCTGCCAGTCCCACTCATCTTGAGCAACATCATGCCTTTGAAGAGTGACTGGAAGAAAAAAAGGGTCTGTACTGGCAAGACTGATCATCAAGATTTCCCAGCAGCACTACATTTTCTTAATGATGGACTAATGTGCTAACAGTTTTTTATTATTTTTTATTGTTTGGGAAAACAGGACCACATCACGAAGGGAGCAATTGTTGATTTGCTCTTGGCTTTCTTTCAAAGGGAGATGGGGAAAAAAAAGATCGATATGAAAATGTGATTGCTGCCTATTATAGAAGGACACATTTACCGATAATGAAAATTTGACCTTTCTCAAATGGCCATCATATCTCTTCCTCTGTTTGTTTTTGAATTTAAGACCGTATGATTTTCATATCATTTATGTAGAGCCCACAGAAATTATCAATAGCGCTGGCTGTTAATCTCAGTCACAGCTGTAAGACTGACAGGGCCGAGACACAAATGGAGGGCCACACCATCCACTCTGAACAGCCAATTTCCTCCACTGACCCATCATGTCTGTTTGCAGTGTGCAATGTTTTGGAAGAGACTGTTTGCCCTTCACTTAGACGCAAGTCCTTGCCTAGTCGGTAATGGCACCCGCAACATGCATTAGCTCCCAGCTGGCACCAGAAGAGAGTGGTTAATTGATCACCACACATGTTCCGGCAATATTATTGTCCATTATACGGTGGGGGCACATTTACAAGAGCCGTGGATGGGAATTGGATGGAGGAAAGGTTTGAGTCCTTCATGTAACCCAGCAACCCGGAGCCATTCACCTACAAGGTGAATGTACAGTAGTCTTGTTAGTATTGATGCAGAGTAAATATGGAGTAAATAGTGAATATTCTCTGAAATACTCTACAGGTGTTGATGTGTGTGTTAACGTGAATTTGTAATCAGCGTGAAGCTATGCCTTTATATAGGATTTGACATTTGCGTTTGATCTCTTCGATCGATGGCATGCATTATTGACCATGGTTCTAGGCATGGACTGCACATGTTTAAAGTATGCTTTAGCCATCCGTTACGAAACCTGTGTTGACAGCCACATTTGTGTGTATTCACTCAAATATGGTACATTTTAGGTCAAATTATGAATCGTTGATTGTATTTCAAACATAAAAAAGACAAGGTCTAGCAATGGTCTGAAAACAGTGAAAGAAAAACCATCGGTTTAGAAAGAATCGAGATTAGACATTAAGCCTTCCTCAAGACAGTACAACAGGAAAATGTATGCACTGCTAACCATGGCCTACTCATGGGAAGACATGTACTAGGACCCAGCAGACATGGAAGATGGCAGCAGATAGCTGTCAGACAGCAGGACACAAGAAAAATGGTCTAGAAAAGACCTATAATATTAAAGCACACACATCTGCGGTGACATCCCAGAAATCAGCCCTATATGAACATTTTATATCACGCCTTAAAAGTCTCAATGGCCGGAACAGTGCCTCGTTTTGTCGAGGTGGAAAAATGTGGTGCTATGCCCGTGTAGTTCTTGTCAAATTCAGTTAATAGCTCCACATGGTCCTCTAGTAGTCCATTCAGCATTCGGGTCTTAAATAAACACTCCCGTGCTTGTACACATCACTCGTACACAAACACTTGTTCACAGCCCTGGCTCAGCAAATGGGAAACAAATACTGGCTCAGATGGAGCCGTAAACCATCCCAGGCATCCACACAGGGCCTCACAACCACACGAAGGAAGAATTTTGAGTGGCTGCTATAAGCATGATTGGCAACAACCTTGACCTGAACACTGCCTGCATGTTTAAGGTAATGCACTGCTGTTATCTGGTTGAATATTAAAAGAGACCCTACTGCTGTGTTTTACCAACATCGCTGTTCTTATTTGCAGTCAGAGTGCCATCACTGGCAGAGGGAGAGCCGTAAGAGGTAATCGTGTCTTTGGAGTCAATTATCTGGCTTAGGTTGTTAAATCTCTTGCCCATTGCTACATTTTGTGTTCATGTCCAACTAAGCCACTGTCGATGGGCAGAAGATGGTTAGGTAATGGATTTTACACAGCAAGCAAATTAGATTTATTTTTGATGGGTTTTAGATTAAATGCTTTCAGCTTCCTTGCCACTCTTGGTGCCAATGTGTTGCTTCAGAGCAAGGTCTGGTCTTAGCTTTGGTAGGGACACAACCCTTGTCCATTTTCCAAATCACAGTGAGTGCAGTCTACGTTAGTGCCCTCACAGTTTATAAATGGTCAGTGGGAACCGCATAGCTCTCTAAATCTCTGTTCTCGTCTTTGTTGCCTTCATGTCTTCCTTTTTCGTACATTAAAAAGGAGATAATAATTATCAACAATAAACCAGCTGGAACCTACTGTACCACTATCCCCCATCCGTGCGTACTCAAGATGCATTCCCAATTAAATGAAGTACCATAACGTTCAAGTAGATTGAGACTGAGAGGACTCAAAAGTTGTTGGTGCATTTTGACATTGTAAACCGTTCTAGGGAGAGTGAAAAGCAGTTTGAAGTAAAACTACTCCTATTGATTGGCTACATTTTGGTCTCCCCTTGGTCCCGTCAATGCTTGCCTTCTCTCAGTCTGCCACGAATGCAACAAGTAACCATATGCTTTGACACTTACATGTGTGTCAGTAGCCTGGCTAACGCCTACCACTTCTCAAATGAGACGTGGTCTGGCAACCAGACGTTCATTTTCTCGTATTTGAAAAAATGCCCAGATCCGTTCATTGGGCGCCACGGATGTCTATCAAATACACATAGCTCACCCAACTCGTTCATATGCAACGCTAAGGGCTGCCGTAAATCCTTTGGCGTCGAATGTAGACGCAAGAAGGCAACGGAAACTTCTCGGATGTTCTGTGATTGGTTCGCCAACATCAGGCGAACATTTGGGCGTTAGTTTTCAGACTGGCTTAGCAGCGGGATTGAAATCACCGCGCAAGGCAGTATGGGAAAACCCAGGCTAGTGTGTCAGATAAATCCCCTTCAGTTTCACACTTTCAAATGTACACTTTATGAGAATATCTAAATGAATAGAATCTTCACAACAAACATAATACTACCGTGTAAAATATTGGTTCGGCCAATTTTGTCATTCCAAAATATTGGTGGGGATAACTAAGGTCCCCATACACACCCACGTTCATGCTTCAGAGGCAGAAAGAGGTGTAGGCCGATGGCTGTAACGTGAGAAATGTAAGGCTGGCACCTTAACGGCCCTCTCAATCTTACACACAAATGTGCGTCGACATAATAATTTGAGCTGCAGTGTTGCCGAGGTCCCGCCTTGTCTCTGGGGAGAACTCAGGAGCAGTTCATTTAGCACTTTTCATTCACCAGAAGATTTTTCATTTCAAACCCCTGCTTCGGGCTGACTGCATAAATCATGAGCCTATTAAAAAGGTGCCGAGATCTCCTCCCAATCGAAAGAAAGAAAACAAGGATGAAGTTGAGCTGCTGAAGCTGGGTCTCTCTTTAGAAGGGGAGCAGAAGTAGAAAACAGTGGCTTTCCCTCTGATTGCTCGGCTTTTCAAAACCACACGGAGTTAAGTAGCTTTGGTTTAAGTTAGAGACCTATTGCCCGTTTTTTATACATTAAGAGGTTTCTTCTGCAGTATGTCATTCTGAAGTGTTCATTTTATTGAAAAAAATTGGCAGTTTTCAGTTGCACTCTTAAGAGCTGTTTCAGTTTGTGTTTAAAGAAGGTATCGTCTTGATTGATTTTATAAAGAAACGGTAATATTCAGAGTAAAATAACTGAATTACTGATATTTCATGTTCATTTTGATACAATATGCATCCATATTGTTGACAGTCATCGTCTTTATAGTCTTAACAGATAAGAATAAAGGTTTCAACCTACATACAAATCATATCTAATACCGAATTTCTTCTATATGAAAGCTATGAAATCTAAACATTTTATTTTATATTATGTGTAATTCCTTAAGATTATATACAGCATAATGTACAGGAGGATATCCTAGGTGCACAGGACAGGATCAAAGAAGCTGCTGTACACTTGGGCTCCACCAGAGCGCCTCTGTCTGCCCTGCAGGACACTCATCTACACCACAGAAGTGTGAATAAGGGCGCAGGACATTTTCAAAGACATTTCACACCTTCACTATAGACTGTTCGGACCGCTGAGGTCAAGTTGATGACTCTGTGGCCACAAGGCAAAAACAAAAAAAGACTATCCTCAGGCAATCACTAATGTTTTTTAAAAAACTACACTGCATTAACTAACTTACAGACATTGCAACCCCCTCTTTATTTCATTCTTTCTTTCTTTCTTTATTATCTTTCTTTATCTTTATACGATGACCCCTCAGGACACCAAGAAGTTGAGCAACTAATACCATTTCGCTACATGTTCTACAATAGTTATCTCTTTCTATGTGGCAAATACAATCTTTGAATCCTAGACCTAAAAATCATTGATATTCATATTGCAATGCACTTTAAACACTTTAATGGGCAATGAGAATAGTCCTTAACTTGAAATGATCTCGTTTCAGTCTACTGCATGGCATGAGGGAGCCCAGCTCTTTTAATGCATAATGCATAATGCACATCAAGAGTTTCTGTTTTGTAATGATAAATAATATATTCAATCAGGATCCAGCAATATTTCACCTGAGTTTGAGGGTAGGACATTTAGTGTGTGCTGAAACGGTAGATTTGATGGACAGTAACAAACCACCAGCTCTTTTCAAACCGCGACTGTTGAGCTGCACGCGTAGCCTTCAGCAGTCTCCTCGCTTGATTGCAGAGGTGATCACCGGGGGTTGCTCTGTTAGCGGAACATTCTGGATGGCAATCTGTTGTCAGTCCCTTCCTCCCAGCTTCCTGACAAATAGGAGAGACGGCCCTGATGGCTCCCTGAAACAGTGCCAAGCCTCCCCCTGATGATAAGAGACGTGAAGAGTGAGCACAGGCGAAAGTTAGAGCTCAGTCGACATCAACTTCAGGATGGAGGAGGAAGTGCTGCATCAGCTCCGACCTCTGAACAAGTCGACGCCGGAATAGGGCCAGATCAGGGCCAGAGTGTAGCGTCGTCTAGAGCAGCCGGCCGGTCCATTCTCAGAGGTGCCTGAGCAGACTGTCTTTTTGCATTATCTTTTATTTGGCCTCAATCACGCCTGTCTGACACATTCCGATTAGAATGTTCCTCATTCCCGGCCATTAGAGCATCATCTATTATCTCACCCCATCTGTCAGGCTGGCTTTCTCCAAGACACTTGTGAATCAAGAGTGTGAGTGACAGGCGGGCGGGAGACCTAGCACTGTTGCGTGAGAGCGGAGAAAAAGAAGCGCTTGTTGCCAGTCCCTGACAGGGATACACCCCCCATTCCGACATCTCTCTTTCTTTCATGGCTGCTGCTGATTTGCCTTCACAAATGGCAAACGCATGTTTGACTGACAGTTTGCGGCCGTCACCACCATTGCTCTCTTTCATTTTGAACAAAGGCCGTCAAATGGAGAAAAGTAGAATATGTGTCACAATGACAAACATGAATACCTCTGTATTGAACACAATTAAAGATCAAGGAGAACAACAGGGAGCTCTGGAAAATGACTGGCTGTAAAGAAAAGATTTTGTCTTTTTGAAGAAGCTTACAGTCTCAAGTAGCCTAGAAACAGTAGAGAAATACAAACTAATGGCCACATGTTGGTCATTTTTCACTTGGGAAACACTTAGATTGGATCCAATGGATGCTAGAAGTGGGGAGCATATACCAGGCAGAATGTGCAGTGGTGTTCCTAAGCAACCAACCTGTTTGAGGTTTCTGCTACAAGCAATGTAGCCTATCCACTCTTTGGTCTCATGACGTGCACAATGGAGCCTCAACTGAGGGTCATTTCTTTGTTTGTGTATGGTATTTGTCCACAATTCACAATTTTACATAAAAAATAGTCATTAAATCATCAACAAACCAATTCTTTTGGCTCATTCATAGACTGGCAACAGTTCTAAACCCTTGTCTTTGTCACTGAAGTGACATCTCAGACAAAGAAAATCATCTATTTTATGTCTTCTTGTAGCTTCAAAAAAGAAAAAATAGTTGGGGAGGGGCCTCTTTTATTTCTGCCGTGCCGATGCTTGATAAAGGTAGGAAGTTCAAGAGCCATCACAAGCCCTTTTTCCTCTGACAGCACCTGTCACTTAGAGGGAGGATTATTCTTTATGATGTGCCAGCATGTGAAGGCCAGGTGTCAGGGCCCAACATGGCCGCTCTCCATCTTTCGTCTTTGGCATGATGTTCACTCAATATACAGTATGCACTGAAACAAATTATTGTGTTTCCACAAATATGTTGTGGTATGATGATAATGGGCAGGAAACAACCTCACATGTTCGGAGTCAGTATACATCATCATAAGCCTTATTTAATTATTTAACTGTTGTTGGATGCAGCTGCAGGTGCTAGCCTCCTTTTTTCTTGGACCATGTTCACTGGCATCCACAAGTCATCTCAATTTAGTCACCGTTGCATGAAACCCCTTGCAGGCTAATGAGAGGGGGCAATTCCAAGAACTCGGTATTCAAGCAGTGTCTTTAATCCTGCAATGGGGCGGGTACCAGTGGACTCTGATTCGTGGCTACAAAGGTACTGTGAGGAGCCGCCGACTTCCAATGGACCGAGAGAGTTGGTGGCATTACTATAGATAACAAGGTTGGACGAATTCATTTTTAATAGGGTGCCATCGAACCCTTGCTGCACCAGAGGGTTTAGTGTGTGCTTTGATCAGCGGGGAAAAAATGCTTGAGCTGTCTACCTCAAAGAGCTTGAAAGCAATGGAGCACCATGCGTTGTGAGCCTTTGGATGTCATCCCTTTAAGTTATACTCAACAAAGCTACTGTACACACTATTTCCTAGGGATAGAAAGAATAATATATAACATTTCCTGCGGATAAATGGCCTTTCAAAATATTCATGTCTTAAGAACATAATAGGTGTGACCTGCCACTAATTGAGGTATATTAGTGACGAAAGTCGATTCGATGTTCTGCTCAGTAATAGCCCTCCAGACCGCCCTTTGTTCCAGGCAACACTGAGAGCCCTGGAAGATTGTTCTCACATCCAATTTTCCGTTGCTCAAGAAGGTTATTTCTAAACACCTTTTCAACCGCAGAAATTGGACAGAGCAGCACAAGAGTGTTGAACCTCCTTTTCTCACACACTGGAGCAAGACTGAGAAACTGAGGCAGCCAGCGCAGACGTGATGGCCGTTTCACCCCTTATACCCGCCTGTTGTGTTGCACGTTGTTTCAGATGCATATTTGTGACGTAAAGCGCGCCGATTGTCTGCTCTTCCTCACTGACAACCACCATAAACATTCAGGGCGCATCCATCACACACAAGACGCACATCCTCGGACAGTGTTAGTGTTACGCAGTGATGGGTCAGTGTGTCTGAAGACAAACGTTCCTGCTGCTGCTGCTCATGCTATCTCTAGAATGCACTGCTGATTATCTTCAACTTGTTGAGTTAAAAATGTGTGTTCTTTAAACACAGCTGTAGTTCTGTTCAAATCCACACTCCTCCTTAAGTATTTATGAAGAGATTTATGAGAGGAAAAATCGGATGAACTATAATTTGTACCAACAGATTTTTTTGTGTATTTTTCTTTTTAATAATAAAATGTCTCACAGTGGTCCCAGATAACAGTAGACTATGGTCCCAAATAACAGTACCAAAGAAACAAATACCAAAAGAATGGCTCCCGACGACAAGAAAGACCTTTCCATTGAGATGGCAGGAACTCAAGCAACCTCTCTCCTCAAAACTCTTTGAAATTCCCACTTCCAGGAGCTCAGATTCTTGGACAAGCACACTTGAATGAGCTCACACAAATGTTGGTAATTGACAAAACTTACCAACGGTGCTATTTATGCATAGATTGGGTGCTACAATAATGAATTTTGAAATTCATCTGAAACAGACAATTACACCTGACAGTAAAGAAATCAATATGGAAATATGGCAGCATTGATATTCCACAGTAGTTGAATTGGATTTGATATTATTTGTTTATTCAACAGTCTTTAAACAAATGGATGTTGATTGGTTCAAATGAGGGGGGGGGGGTATCCATGAAGCTCCCTCTATCCATGTGTGAAGTAGCCTTGGGAGAACAAATAAAAGGCAAAGGGAAGAAAAGATAGCCTTGCATCTTGTGCGGGCCTCAAAATCATAATTGCATCTCTGTGATTCAACAGCTTGTTAAGGGCACTTCATCATACAAATTGATATGCATATCTGTTGAAACTCTCAAACAGGTGAGTGCATCTTCAAAGGATTCGTAAGGACTATAATTATGTGTGTGGACTCGGAACCCTAGCTTTCTCTCCTTTGGGTAATATCCAGATAATGATCACATATATGGTATTTGTCTCTGCAGTCTGTATTACATTCAATTAGTGCAACGTGCACATTAACTGAAATGAAATGCCTTTTCAGTGTGCTCGGCATCAAGCGAGCAGGACAGACACGCACACCTACGCAGTTCATTTCCATATTATTATTACTCTTATCTCTGCCCTCAGATAAGCATGCCATTTAATACAGACCGTCCAGGAGTTTAAAGCAAGTTAAAAAAATATACTTGTACTTTCTGCTCAGTCAGATTTCTATAGCTCAGCAAATCTTTTCTCTAAGCTTAGGGTGCAGGCAGTATGTACAGTAATTTTCCGCATATAAGCCGTGGGACAGTGTTTTATGCAAGTTAAAAGAAACAAAATCATATTAACTGCCTCCCTGTATTAACCTCATAGCTGAAGAAATTTAGCAAAATCAATGTATAAGCCGCGGCTAATAGTCGGGAAATTACGGTAGTGGTGATGATGACGACATGCTACTGAACAGCAAGCACTTACCGCACACAGCAATGTGACATACAGTACAGTCCCTTTACAGAACAGAGCTTTATCCCCCCCATTTCAAATGCACAGTAATGACGTACACCACTTTATTAAAGCACCTCTCGTGAATACTTACTCATTTTGTTTGCAGTCACTCTGAGCGACTTAAATAATGGCTTTCCCCTAATGGATTCCCCATTTCCTGTTTTCCCTCTTTCTGTCTCTTCTTCCCCAACCCCCCATCTCTCTCTCTCTCTGTCTCTCTCTTTCTCTCTCTCTCTCTCTTTCTCTGGTTCCTTGTCCCATCATGCCCCTGTCTTTACATAATCCAGATACACCAAGATGAAAACGGCCACCAACATCTACATATTTAACTTGGCGCTGGCAGATGCACTGGTCACAAGTACGCTGCCTTTCCAGAGCGTCAACTATCTGATGGGCACCTGGCCTTTCGGGACCATTCTGTGCAAGATCATCATGTCCATTGACTACTACAACATGTTCACCAGCATCTTCACCCTCACCACCATGAGTGTCGACCGCTACATTGCCGTGTGCCACCCAGTCAAGGCCTTGGATTTCAGGACGCCGCGCAACGCCAAGATTGTCAACGTGTACATCTGGATCTTGTCCTCTGCCATCGGGATCCCGGTCATGGTCTTAGCCGCCACCGTCACTGACGACAGGAGGTACAATAGTAAGTAGTCTTTTATCTTTCCTCTTTTTTGTCTTTCATTCTTTTCACACAATCATGCATGTTATTATTTACATCACTTATATGTGAGAAAACCAACGCACACCTGTAGGTTTTTGCGAGGTGCTGGTCGCAGGATGCATAAACATAGATAAAATGGAGGAGACCGCACACTCTTTTCCCAATGCCAGTGTTATTGGAACATCACTATTGCCTAGATGCTTACCACCCTGTGACACACATATGCCAGCACCCTCTGTCTAACAAACACACACACACACACACACACACACACTCACTCACTCACTCACTCACTCACTCACTCACAAACACACAGACTCTAACTTGGAAATTATAGATTTACGCATGAGGTAATATTTGTGCTGGTTTGACACGGTCCTTTTATCAACATCGTTATACGGGTTGTGGCCCTCTTGAGCATTCATCACCGCGGCGACGGCTCTGCATTTCTCAAGTGCAGTGCAGCAGAAAGGCGTGCATATATCTCCTCCAGCTCAACTGCTGATCCCATCCATTTGAGGAACGGAGAGTTGCCCATACAAATTGCAGGCAGGAAACGGGAATCATCGGCAGACTGAAATGAGAGTCAGCAAGAGAGATGCTTTACTCCCTGCACTGTTGGAATTTATGACCTGCCGATTCAATTTAAATTGATCCGACATATAGCAAAATTCAAATGGGGGCTCACCTCAAAGTGCCCCACTTGGCACATACTGTACAGTATAGGGGCTGTGGGACACTGATGTGTGGCATTTACAAAACTCTCAAAAATGCAAAAATCATTCTCTGGCATGTTCTGAAAGTCAAGACTAAGTCCTCATTCCAACTGTTCTCTCATCTTTTCACTGTTCTGCCATTTTCCTCCCCCCCCATAGCTCCTAATCCCATCACCGACTGCAACCTTCAGTTCCCCCACCCGTCCTGGTACTGGGAGATCCTGGTGAAGATCTGCGTCTTCATCTTCGCCTTCGTCATGCCCGTCCTCATCATCACCGTGTGCTACGGCCTGATGATCCTGCGGCTGAAGAGCGTGCGCATGCTGTCGGGCTCCAAGGAGAAGGATCGCAACCTGCGGCGCATCACGCGCATGGTCCTGGTGGTGGTGGCCGTCTTCATCATCTGCTGGACGCCCATCCACATCTTCGTCATCATCATCGCGCTGGTGGCCGTGCCGCCGTCGCTGCTCCAGACGGTCACCTGGCACTTCTGCATCGCGCTGGGCTACACCAACAGCTGCCTCAACCCCGTGCTCTACGCCTTCCTGGACGAGAACTTCAAGCGCTGCTTCCGCGAGTTCTGCATCCCCACGCCGTCCGTGCTGGACCTGCAGAACTCGTCGCGGAACACGCGGAACCCGCCCGGGGGCCGCGACGGCCAGTCCACGGGCCAGACGGTGGTCCGGTCCAACCAGCAGGTATGACTAGCCTTGGAGACGTCGTCGGTGGAGGTGTGCGGGCAGCATTGTGACGACATGAATTCTGAGCTCACGCAGGAGACCACGGGGCTGTGATGCCCCAAACTTGCTAGATGGTCTGTTTCACACACACACACACACACACACACAGAGACCATGTACACAGACACACACACACGCATGCATATATACACACACACACACACACACACAGACACGCACACACAGACACACACACGCACATTCAAAAGAGCATACACATAGAGAGCCATGCAAATCTGAATGGTGATACAAGCTTTGGCTGCAGTCAGCTCGCAAGCCCAGTAAGGCTTGCGCTTCGCTTTTTTCCATTCAATGTACGTACATACAGTATGGTATGGTTTTGGTAAATGTCATGTGTTGTTCAAGGAGAGGATTTCATGTTTCAGCCTTCACAAAGAGTCTTGGAAGTCATTGAAAAAAGCTTTGTGCTGTCTGCTTTATATAGTATGTCCTGCAGAATGTATGGTTTGTGTTTTGTCTGAAATTTGTGTTTATGTGTTGTCTGTTTGCTTTTTAAATGCTCTTTGGTTTTGTAAAGTGAATCTTTGGCCTTTCTGTTCTTGGTAGTTACCAGTGCAAAACTATTTCTTCAACATGTCCCATTGAATAATGTTGTATACTGAAAGTACATTCAATATATATAATATATTGAATATTTATCAAATAAAGAGAACAGTGTAACTTCAGCCTTGAAAGCCTTTAAAATGGCATGTACATACATTAGTTCAGTTAGTTTCATGTAAATAGTATGTTTTATATATTTTAAATACTACACAATGCTTGGTTTAATTAAGCTTGAATTTGAAATTGAAATGTAGAAATGTACCCATTTCCAACATGTTGGCAGTCTTAAATAACACTAGCACGCATTGTTTTTGGATTCCAAAGGATTCCGGTGACAATTGTGTCAGAGCTTTTGTGACACAGCAATCGACGCTTGTCATGTTTCAGTGGTGCCGTGCTTTTGTTGCACTGTGAACATGCTGTCATTGTGCTATTGAAATGATAGAAATGTCATTTAAAGACAATTGTTCTTGTGTAATGAATCATGTTATGCCACTTATTTTTCAATATGCATGAATGAAAAGTTACATTTTGATGTAATAATAATCACGGTTGATCGATGAGTATCAATGTAAATGATAAATTATGGCTTTGAATGTTTTTATACGAAATAAGTGCTTAAATAAATCCACCTCTGTATACTGAACAACATGGGTTTGCGTTGCATTTGGGGTATTTTGTCTGGAATGTTAACAATATGAGCGAGTGACATGATGACATTTTATAACTGGGCGGAATCTGATCTCATTAATCTTCCTGTCACTCTTTGATGAGCCCCAGAGATAAAATGAAGGACCCCTGCTTATCTGTCCTAGTGTGGTGGATTTTGGGGGGGAGCTCAGAGTTGTCCTTTTACTGCTTCAAAGCAACAAGACGCCACTGACATCCAAATACCACTGAGAGACATTAAACATTCATTACACGACTGAGAGGTGTTCACTTTACCACTGAGAGGAAAATGGTGACTTTCCCCTTCAAACAGCCACCGCCGATAACGGGAAAGATAAAGAGGAGATTTGCCGCTTCCCGGCCGCATCTGGGCCACGCGCGCACGGCATCACAGGCTGGCGTCGATCTCTCCTCAGAGCTCTCCTGGCAGCTACATCTGCAGGGGCGGCTGGCTGGCGCCTTTATTACCAGATTCTTTATTAGGCCGCAGGGCATCTCGGCTGGCTGTGGAGCCCCAGTAATTTGATTCCGTCATGCGCTGAAAATCAAATAATCGTCCTCGTTGTACAGTGTTTGTAACCCCACAGTCCAGAGCTCCATTGCAGGAACTGATCCAGGTATAAAAGGCGGCTGGGAGATGTGCCTGAGGGGAATTAAATGGGAGACGGGACGAGGTGTTTGGAACCACTGCTGCTTCTGCTGCTTCTGTGACCAGCAGAGGAATCAGCATTGTTGAGCTGTTGTCCATTACTATTGTGAGTCTGGGAGAGACATGGCTGTGGGCTATGCTATATGTCACGCATACCTGTGGATGTGTCTCTACAGCCATCATGTCCCCGATGTGACCTCGGTAGACAAGTTTCTTTCTCTGCCACATTCTTATCAGTCTGTCTCTACAGAACAGACTGCATGAGTGCCCCTTTGCCACACTCATGTTAGTAGTGTTAATTAAATGTGCCACATTTGCTCTTTCAGTACCCCCATAGGGTTGATCAAGATGCTGGCTGACACAAGATCTGCACCATGATAGAGCCAGAGGAGGGCCAGACCATCCTGCAGTCAGCTGCTATCTGCGGTGCTCAGCTAGGCAGTCCACACCGGCCTCTGGCTCTCTCTAGTTAGATGTAATTAAAGTTTTTAAGTGGTAGGTACTCAATCTAATAGTGTGTTGAAGAAGAACTCCACTTTGTTAAGAGCGTTAAATAAGTGTCTAAAAGGCCAAGTGGCTGTCAGAATGGGTAAACAGTGGGCAGGTGGTGAGAGTTGTGAAATGAATGGCTACTAAAATGGACGCCATGTAAATAACATTTCACAGGTTTGATATTAGCTGGTAAAAGAGGCTGCTTTATGCCTAACAAGGCATGGAAGGCAGACAGAGTTATTTTAATGGAAATGTTTTATTGCCTTGACATACCCTGCTGAGGCTTGGCCCACAGCCTGTACAATGGGACAAAGAGCTATGTGTTCATTTCACTTCTGGTTCTGTAAACCTTCAAATTCCTGATTAACACTCAAAAATTACAGGGGGGAAAAAGGAAAAGGACAGACATAGGAGACGATGGAATTTTTGGTAGGCTAATGCATTTCTACATCACAGCAATTTTTCTGCATAACCACATATGGGACCAACATCTTGACGCTCCTAATCACTGCAGTAAATTTCAACAAAGCATGGTGCCAATAAAACAAAGATTTGTGAACCAATCACCCAAAACAATTTCACTTGATGCATTTTCCCTGAATTTACATCCCTGTTTGTGAAGAAGGACTGCTTGCATCAATGCGTGCGCATACGAATGCAGATCTCTCTGAGGATTTCCCTGCAAAAATCCTCAGCCAGGTAAGCATCATGTCCTGGTCATTTCACTGTCAGCCGCAGAGTGTTCTGAGAGGAGCTCTGGCGAACGAGTTTGCCGGTAATGTGCACAGTGAATCATGGGCGGCCGTATGTCATTGCACTCCCGCCTGCCTGCTTTCCCCTTGGCACGCTGCCCACTGACTCCGGTAACTGCCGCATTTGCGGGGGTGTGTGTGTGGGAGTGATGAGGTGGTGGTGGTAGTGGTGGTGACGTGGTGGTGTGGTGACAGGAGGGTTAGGGTGGGGGTATAGGCTGCTTCGCCCTTAATCATCCCACCTCTTCTCTGGTTGCTTACTGTGAGGTGTGTGTGCAATTTCACCATGTTTTTTTCTTGTAAGGGTTCTTTAACTCAACCCATTTTCCCACCCAAATAAGTAAATAAACAAATGAATAAAATAAAATAATACTCAGAAGATACCAAAGCAATTCACAGAATTGAGTTGGCTGTTTGGTTGTAAATATAAATGACACGGTCTTGACATTTTGCAATCATACCCACAGTATGCTGCCATCCATATCAGCTCTCCACAGCCCACGCACGCAGACACATCCATGGTTGCCTGCTTTCCTACCAAATACAGGGGGATTGGCATTTAGCAGCCTGTTGTGTATTGTTTGTGTTGAGATCAATCCTCCTGATCCTCTGTTTGCACATGGGCTTTCGGTATAATGCATCACAGAGACACTCTGAGACAGCTAGTCAGTGTGAGAGGAAAGAAGAAAAAACAAACAAACAAACCTCTCCACACTTTCCCTCCTCAGACGCTTTCCCAGACCATGTACTCATATAACTATTTGCGTAGATATATGACAAAGGGGCGCCTTTGTTAGGCTCTAAGAGGACACCACTGCCCTCTGTGGATGACACCAAAGATTTTCCCCATTGTCATTAATCAGTTATTGTAATGTAATCAGCATGAAGCTGTATTGGTCACTGAAGTGCGTTCCTGTCTCGTCATCAAAAGCCGTTAGTCCCTATGTTTGCGGCTCATAAATCCAAATGAATGGCCAATGCAGCCAGCAGGGAGAACGATTACAGACAGAATACACAGTTTCCATTTAAGAGTGGAAAGGGCAGCCAGCTGGGACCCATATCAGATTTACTCTTGGAGAAAACGTGTCTACTGTACCAAACAACAACTCCATTAGTGCTAGTTTGTTCTATAGAATTTACATGCACCAGTTGGTCTGTTATCCGCAATTCAAGCTTGGTGTGGGCACTTACATAGCAGTTCCCACTATGAAACCATCTCTGTATGTCTATGATATATCTATCTATCTAATCTATCTATAAAACTGTTACGGGTAGTCTTATCCATACATTCATTCATACATTCAACTTGCCTTTTTGTGGTGCATTAAAGATGGTGAGGTTAAATGAATTGACAGATATTTCAGTGAGACTATGCAAATTCAATTTACTGCAATCAGCCAATTCCTTTTAATGCTTTATTGATGCAGGCTTAGCTAGAAGTCATTGTGTATTCCTGCTCTGCAGCCAGACAGCCAGACAGACAAAAAAACAAGCCAAATACAACCAAACACACTCAGCCATATTAGCCTAGTTGTGGTATAACATTCACTTTGCATAACCCATGTAAAAACTGGGAGCTACAGGCTTGTTAGGTTGGTCCCGATGCCAAGTTACAAGTAAAGGAGTTGGCTAGGCCTACTTATTATTTAATTATTACTTATTATTTAATTATTTGATTGTAGGCTATGAACCATCACAGATTTACTGTGAGGTAACAGATTACTTGAAACAATAGGGTATATTCAGATGCCATTTGAAAATGGCAGAAATATGAACATGGGATAGGCTAGAATGATTATAACCTATTCATAGCCTTCCATTTTGTTTAAGAGTATGACAATTACTGACTTACCTCATAGGGATGTGACTGCTCTACCTTTATACCTGACACTCTACGCCAGAGAAGCATTGCTTATTATCAAAGCCTTATAATTCTTACAATTTGTTTTTCATTTTAGCCTACTTCGGTTGGGGGGGAACAAATATTGTGTCAGTGTTTCCACACGGTAAAACTTTTATGTAACATCCACATTTCCGGTATTGCATACGGATTTCTTTATCATCCAATCTACTTGCGTTGGACTCTCATGTGAGTTATTTACAAATGTATTTCAGAGCTTATTTCTTTAATTCGTCAACCACTGAGGTGCAGAAATAAGAGGTAGCTTAATGATTGTAAGACTGATCGTTAGCTGTAGTTAAGCAGAAGTTGAAGCAACGTTAGCGTCAAAGAAGACGAATGTTAACGTTAGTGAATGCTATCGCTAGGTTAACGCCGCATTTGTATGGCTGTTACTAAACATTTCGATATTTGTTTCGGCACGTCTGCAATTATTTAGCTGTCAGTCGAGAATTGTTATACTATCGGAGTTGTTTGTCATCAACGAAAGCAAATTTAATGTTGAGTGAGCTAGGCGTTATGCTAACTAGAGCATGGCAACTATCGCTAGCCCACAATGCTAAACTAGGTTCTAGTTTGTTATGTTCTGGTTTGGATGTTTGGTCGTAGGCTAAGCTACGAAAGATTTCTTAGTCTAATGAAGATTGATGATTAATATGCTCGTGATTTCATGTCGCCTTTAAATGATATTGAAGCAACGTCACTGATGGCTCTTCCCGTAGTACTTGATGTGGGAACAAAGTAACCAGATCTAAAACAATGCAACGTTTACAATCAGTGGTCAACCGGAAGCTTTTTTGTAGTCTCACGTTATGTGGGTAAATTCGGCTTAAATAGGAAGGATATGTGCGAAGTTGGTGAGTTTAAATGTATTATTATTCGGTCTTTTGTAAGAAACTGTTGTCTTGTCTCGTTTAAAGAACGATGTCAGTTGGTCCATAGGCTTCAACTAGCTGGTCTGACTGGGCAAATGTATGGCAGGCAAGACAGGAGTGTACAACTGCCAGTTAAATAACTTCTGTTTCTCTCCAGACCTGTGTCATCCACCATGACTGATCGCTACAATATCCACAGCCAGCTTGAGCACTTGCAGTCCAAATACATTGGCACAGGCCATGCCGACACCACCAAGTGGGAATGGCTGGTGAACCAGCATCGGGACTCCTACTGCTCTTACATGGGACACTTTGATCTACTCAACTACTTCTCCATCGCCGAAAACGAGAGCAAGGCTCGGGTGCGCTTCAACCTGATGGAGAAGATGCTGCAGCCTTGTGGGCCTCCTGCTGACAAACCCGATGACGCTTAGCCAGGGAGGGGAGAGGGGGCCCAGCCCGGCGCAGTTGGCATGCCTGCTGTGTGGTGTTAGGGTGGCTGGGGGGAGGGCTGTCCAGATGAATAAGTCCATTCTGCGTCAGTGGCTCTTCAAAACCGGATGAAGTGTGACATTCATGGACTGATGTTTGTACATAGGATCACTGTTGTTGCTTTTTTATGTGTCCCCCCCCTTTTTCAGGATGCTGTAGACCTGAGGATGTTCATGATGTTGCATTTTTCTATAATAAAATGTTAAGTTTGAGGTTTACCTGATTCTGGCTATCAATATCTTTCCTGTCATATGTTTAACTCTCCTGGTTGTCTCATTCAATACTTCAAGGTCAGCTGTGGAAAAAGAAAAACTATCTTTATGGAACCAGCAGGCTATGCCAGGACTGCTGGGGAACAATACATTTAATAGAATAGAAATGCCTGCCAGAGTTAGTGCCCATCCTTTATAGACTGTCACTTGTAATGCTCGATATCCATTACTTCTCCTCACCTTTGAAATATCATGTTTGTTTTTGAGGACAACCTGTTTGGAGCTCAGATGAGATTATGTGGGATATTTAGTGTAATGAAAGGTTTCCTCTCAACTGCACGATAAACAATATTTATCTTTGCAAACCAACGAGCTTGATGACTCATGCCAGTAGCCGTGGTTACGGCAGAGCTGTTTGAGAAAGATGACCACTGATGGGCTGTTTGTTTTACTGCTCTTTTCAATTTATTCTCTGCTGGTCTGAAATTAAGTCTCTGATTCCCTTTTAACGATCGAATGCATCATACCGACATATTTCCAATCAAAATATTTTATCGTGAGGCACATTCTGGTAGTCGTTAACAAACTCGACAACTTCTTTATATGCAGCACAGTTTGGAGACTCCATTCGGTGTGATGGCTGCCCTGTACTCTGCTCTGTGTGATGTAGCTCATAGTTTGCGGGGTGACTCCCCACCAGCTGTCCCTGCAGCAGAGTGGTACAGTTCCTGCTCTGTCGATGAGCCAAGGCAGTCAGCCCTGGCATATTGGCAGAGACCCCCATATCCATTTTAAAGCACCTCAATCTGCCATCGAGAAGCCCATCAGCATTTGGATGCAACTTGTTTGTTTTCACTCCCAAAAGTGAAGCATAATAACAAAGGAACTTCAATGATGCATTAGCATAAATACAATTTAGAAAAGCCTTTGTTTTGGCACAGTGGGCTATAGGCCAGTGTCAGTACAATTCAGCTGCAAGGTGATAAATATAGTCATTTGTAAGTCTTTGCCGTGCGAGGGAAGTCAATTATTTACTTCATTCTGCCAGGAAAATAATAGTGTGCGTAAACATCAGTATATCAAGCTGATTAAAAGGGGATTCTTCCAAAATGGTACATATCCAGTAGGCCTATCTAGTCTCTGTAGAGGTGATTTCCATTTCCCCAAGTGATAGAGTGGAGATTGCTTTCCATGTGCATCCAACCATAAGTGCCATCAGAGTCCGCTTTGAAAATTTATTTTGTAAACCCAATACCGGCAGGACTCCTTTGAGCCTAATGGTAAATAAATAACTCAAAATGTAAACACAGTCGCCTCCTGTCTGATGAGATACAGTATCTTCAACTTGAAATTGATAAAGTTATGTGCTTTTCAGACTCCCTTTGGTAGACCATTATAGGAGTCTTTTCTCATTTGATTTTGCATGCAAATGGCCGCCCGTCTGGCAGAGCAGAAGGGCCATGAGTAATGAATTCTGAATCTGTCCTTTGACGAGGCTTGGTGACAAGAGGGGCTATAATGCCATCAGATGTTTGTCTGTTGGCAGTGCCCGTGAAATGCCCAAGAGAGCCATATTAAAAAGCTTGGGCTTCAGCATACCTGCAGAAGGGCGAGTCAGTCCAACGGTATGAAAGTGATTAAAGGAGACATTAAGCCAATTTGAAGCTTGGTCAGTCAATTTTCTCAGACGTTTCAGAGTTGTTATTTTCAGCTATTACATATGAAATTATGCCTGGTCAAAATAATTTGCAAACTGTATTTGCATACTGTCTGTTCACTATCCAACTCATGGACATAATACTCTTTATTTTCTTTCCCTAGGTTGCTGTTTTCTGTTATCTCAGTAGGTGTTATTCAGTGAAAAGTGCTATTTGTTGCTATTCAAAGTGTGCTGTAGTCATACAGAAACCCAATGAAAAGCCACATCCATGCTGTGAAATACATAACCTTGAGTATTTGTGTTCCAATTCTCTACTCTGAAACGGCACAAGCAAACACTTCTTCGCATCTTTATAACAACCACACAGGCAGCAAAGGTCTCACAGACCATCTGGAAAGTATTTAGCCCAGATTCATTGCTTAGCCACTAGCTCCCACCTTATCCACCTGTCCATCTGATAGTCTCTGCCCTTGCAGCATATTTACCAAATGGCCTAATATATGATATAATATATAAGGAGAGGGACTACTTATATGTGGAGGCAGAACCAACAGACAAAAGGAATGACTTGATCTGTAAAATATTAATGATAAAATCAGGGGTTGTATAAAACATCTTAAATAGCTTGATAAGCACAAATAAATGGGATACTGGAGTGGCTCATAGCGTTCACTCTGTTCACATTTTTCAAAGCAAGTCTTTCGGATGTTATCAATTTTGTGACTCCCCATACTGTCATCTGTCTGTCCCTGATCTAAGCATGCCTGATTTAAGTCAGAGCAATCAGAATTCTGTCTTATTTGGCTAAGCGTGTCTTTAATGAGATCAGCCAGGTATTAAGTTCCAAGTCTAGTGTAGCAATAACAGAACTGAGGTATGTTGCCCTATAAGTTAACATTATATCTAAAGTAATGAAGAAATACTTTAGAAGTCTGCTTTTCCACTGGCAAAACACCAGACATACCAGCCACCATTAGCCCATTGGAGCATTTACCGCAAACTGCAGCCTATAACACAAACTGCAGTGTACTGTACATGTAACTGAGAAGTCATTATTGAACGGATGGGCATTATGTTGATGACATCTGTTCTATTAGATGACCTGTTTTCTTTTCTAGTGGGATTAGAAAGGGCAAGATGTGTGAGTCTGAGTCAGCTCCATGACATCAGCCTTTCACATCTGATTGCTCGTTGTCTTTCACACATGCCTGACTTTCATCAAGGGTGTGTGTGGAGGTCTCCCTGGTCTCCTTCCCTGGTCATCCAGATCAAACAAACACTGAGGATATGCACATCTCAAACTCTAGACAACAGTGTTCATTTGCTGTTTGTTCTGGAATTTGTGCCTATGGTTGTGTCTGTTAGATTTACTCTGTCAACAATATCAACAATTGTATATCAACGATATATGATTAGGCTACATCCCCAAAGTAACAAGGCGATTCACTTGATTTAATCTAGTGGAAGATGAATCAATATGATAGAGAAATCACAAATAGAGACATTGGAGTCCTAGTTCTATTCAATACACAAACTGATACATAAAAAATCTGTGGGGAATTATTAAATGGCAGACATGTATTATTAAATAGCGGACATGTAATAAATAGCCCTATATTTTGCTAATAACACTTTTTATGAACTAGTAGCGTAGGCCTATGCTTCCTTTATGCATAGACCTATTTGCATTTTTCTTGGCCTGCAGTATAAGAGGAATTTCTTCTTAATCTTTATTTAAGTTATAAGGCTGATAATCTAGAAAAAAATGTCCAAGTGCCTTCCTTGAGATCATTAGATTCTAGATGGTGAGAAGAATTTCTCTTCCTTGAAAACAAAAACTGCACTAGACTAAATAGACGGTGTCAGGAAGGGAACGTACACCTTTTTTTCAGTGAAAGCAGCTAACTTTCCGGATGCTTGACCATTAGTTTCATTTCCCAAACAGTTTGGCAAACCAAATAGAGAGGAATGTAAATTGGGCATGAAATCTATTCATTGACTTTGGTGCCAGTGACGCCAATGGATCCGAGCGCTGTCCACCGGATTTGACATGGTGAGAGGTGTGACCAGACAGGGCTTTGAAGACCCTGCAAGTAACACCGAATTTGCAGCATTATGGTTAATACACTCCCCCAACTGCACTCAAAAGGCTGGTAACAGGCTTGTGATAAAAACAAGATTGTTTGCACAGTCCAATATAAAAGCTGTGTCAAGAGACGCTAGACTTAAAAAAGATGTAAATGTAATCACATTTATTGAGTTAAACGTTTAGTGTTATTAGGTGATTAAACCTTTGGAAAATATGAATAATCACTGAATAAAAGGAGTTTGGCTTCTGAATAGGCTGCCTGTGTTTTTTCTTAAAGAATAAATGGGGTGTTCATCATCTTGCACATATTTTAACACTATTTAATATCCTTTATACAATTATTCATGTGTAAGCAATATACCTCCCTTAATCAAAAATGAATGGTCAATTAAAATGGTTGGACCAGAAACCTTTAACAGATGCAATTAATTTCTCGGAACAGTGTGATTTCCACTTCACGGCCACACTTCTATCAGCAGTTCCTCTACTGGCGCGGTGACGAAGGACTAAGGACGGAGCGGAGGTGGGGTGTTCAGGGGCATTAGGTACGCGTCGCTCCCTCAGCTCTCTGTTTTATTAGCTCTGCTCAGCCGCTTCACGCACCACTGCACTGTGGACACAAGCCCAGTCGGCTGCCCTGTCACATCGCTTCTCTCCCCCATGCCTTTGGTTTTCACGCAATTACACACGCACACACACACACACACAGACACGTGTACACAAAGGCATGCACGCAGATACACACACACGCACACAAACACACACACACACACACACACACAGACACGTGTACACAAAGGCACGCACGCAGATACACGCACACACACACACACACACACAGACACACACGTACACAAAGGCACGCATGCAGATACACGCAAACACACACACAAACATACTATATAATCTGTGTGCCCCCACCTGAACCTTATATACTGCCATGATAAGACTATCATTTGTGTCTTGTGGACAAATCGATTATCTCCAGAGATTTTCTGACAAGTGAATGTGAGAAGAAATGTACAATGGTGGAAACACTGCAAGGCACCAGCTTCAGTGATTCAGAGAAAAATCAATGAGCACATGTTTAGGTTTTACTTAGAAAACAGATTTCTTTACTGGTGAGGTAGTCACACCTAGCCAGAACAGCAATGACACACTACTGTGTGTCTCCTGACAACGTGAAAGCCTACCAGTTGTTGAGGCTGAAGTTTACAGTATAAAACTACCATCATCGCAGAAAGAGATGGTGGTGGCTATGGGTAATATGTGTTATTTTCTGCACTGCATCAGCAAGAGATAGCTGAGCCTAAGAAAACTGAAGTGCCTGGAGAGAGAACCTCCACAGGTAGAGGAATAAAAAAAAAAAATGGCTGTCAATACAATGTTGAATGGATGAATCACTTCCCTCCCCCTCAACCCCCCTTGGTTTCCACGCGTGTTCCCTGCCATGTAATCATACAGATGAGAAGTACTCCCCATGCTCCAGGCAAATGCAATCACCTATAGAAAGAGCTGTGAGTTAGAATAGACTGTGCTTTTCTGTATCCCCCCCACTGTGAGTAAGCAAATGGCATTCTACACACCTAGCGTGAGTTAAGTTAAAAAAATAAATTAAAAAAAATTAAAAAAAACATGCAAATAAACAAGACAAGACCAAGGAAATGCCAGCAAGGTTGGTGTATTGACATGTTTCATACTTACATTCTGTACAAAAAAAAGAAAATTACAATAATTTAAAATCCTCTCTTCTTCAATCACTTATCTGCATCAAAAATAATACTTTCAAAAGACTGACACAAGTATTAAGGTTTTTAAGCCACTTTTCAATAGAGTAAAATCAACAAATACCCCCATTCGTTGTAGTAGTGGTGGCAATAAAGCTTTTCTACAGGTTGAAAGTCAAGCATTGTCGTTGAGCAGAAAACAGCAAAGGAATCGTTGAAGAGATCACCGGGGTCTGACATTTTGAAACGACTCATTGGGATACACAGGGGTGTTAATTTAGGAGGCACTCAATACGGGCACACCTCATCAAATGCCAGCTGCACCCACCTTCCCCTCCGCATCTGGGAAGGAGAGAGATGTCTAGACTGGACACACACACTCTCCGTCTCGACCCCTTCCCCTACACACTAGATATGTTCCATTACAGCCGTGGCACAAACACACATTCAAAGCTCCAGCTAGTACATCGATCGAGCCTCAGAGTTAAGGCAGAACGCGAAAGATAAACACATTATAGCCAATTACATTGAAGGAAACGCTGACAGTTTTTAAAAGAGGGTTTTCTTAAAAATGCCTTCATCTTCAGTCCAGCTTTGTCTAAATGAGGGAAGCTGGGAATAACATACAGTGTTAAAAAGCCTTTTTCACATGCACTAATATCTGAGGATATTCTTCCATACAGAGCAATAATACTGCAGATACTTATAATGGAATAATGGACAAATATACAATAAAAAATAAAATCAAATTAAAAAAAAAGTCCCCTGATATTTCCCCTCTCAGCAGTTTATTATACAATGCACTGTTGAGAGTGAGGATTCTGGCAGTATGCATCTGTGTCTCTGTGTGAATGTGTGAGCGTGAGTGTATGAGTGTGCGAGTGTGCGAGTGTGCAAGTGTATGTGTGTGTGTGTGTGTGTGTGTGTGTGTGTGTGTGTGTGTGTGTGTGTTGAATGTATCCCTTCTGGCTGGCCAACACCATCACATATTTCAGGAATTATGGTGAAACAAAACTGGGCCACCTTAAGAAGAACACAAACAAACAAACAAACAAACAAACAAACAGACAGACAGAAAAGTGCACAATGCTTCCTTCGTTTTGAGCAGGCCCATCTCTAAAGTGGCCAGGACACCCATGCCCCACCCTCCAAATGGCTGCAATGAGTCCAGACTCGTTTGGGTATCTTTCCGCTTCCACTCAGAGGGCTCCCTTCAGACATGGGTCCTTCTCCCTTGCCGCTGGCCTACAGGAGAAGCGGGCAGGTCCGTGGGAAATGGGCATTCGTGCCGGAGGAGAAGAGGCCAGCCTGAGCTCCGGGCGGTCAGTTCCTCAGCGGCAGGGGGTGGGTGGGTGGGTGGGTGGGGTGTGGGTGGGTATTAGAGACGGCTGACCGAGACGAGGGAAGCCACCATCAGCCTCTCGACCCCTGCCAACAAGCTCAATCTCACGGTCGATGGAACCTGCCAGGATGCCAAAGGAGAACAGATCATTTACTTGGAGGGAGGCGCTGTTGACAAACTCCCAATCCAAAATGTATTTTTGGAGTCAGGGGCTTGGAGGTTCAGTATAGTAGACCAAGCCTGCACATCAAGCTACCTCTTGGGTTAGGAGTGTGGGGAAAAAATGAACCCCTCTGCGCCAACAACCCCCCCCCCCCTACCAACCTTGTTTCACTAACGTTCTGGCAGCCTGGCTGATTGCCTGACTTTTCAACACAGCCTGCTAATGAGGATGAGGCTTTTTAGGAAACCTCCGGAGGAGTCGGCCTCTTTCAATCAGCCCTCTATTTTGTTCGCCCTCTACCAACCTCTTCACCGGTGTACTGTGCTCTGGTGTGACAGCCTGACTAGCACAATTGTGAGTTGGAGTTTCTCTGTATTTCTTATTGTTTAAATGCTGAGGCTTGCTGTGAAACCTTGCCTAGTATCCCTACCTCTTTCAACAGTCCATTGAACGAGCATGGCTTACAAGCTTATGAATGCATGGCCACTTTACACTATGAGAATGTTTGTTGTTGTGCGAATGTGTGTATGGATGGACGCACAGGGTTAGGAGCAGGCTTCACTCAGCCTTTTGACAATTTCTCAGAGCACTGGACCCAACGCTCAAACCCCTTTCCACATGTTGTTGTGTTTCAGACATGGAAGTATGGAAGCATATTAATACCATATTAACTGCCCCTTTGATTTTGCAAAATGTCTTCTATTATGAGTTCAACGTATAAATGTATAAACCTCGGCTTATGGTTGAGAAATGATGGTACCGGTTGCACTGTATATGAGAGTGTTTGTACTCACCTGGTAAACTGCTTGCTATCTTCGTGCACCTCCATTTCCTTGCTTTTGAACTCATTCAGTTCCTTACGGATAGCAGCCTGTGTTGTGTAAGCACAAATAAAATAAATTAATAAATAAACTAAAAAGCATACACATACCATTCATCCCTCCCTATGTGTATGTACTTGCCATCTTTACCAGTACAAATGTACACAGGAGAGATGTTCAATTCCTCATGCTATAGGTTGGATTTCACACAGAGCCTATTTACCATCAAAACCAAAATCACTAACAAATCCCAAATCACTCACAAAAACACCACTAACAGAACAGCCTTCAAGAGCATTTCAGCATGAGTCATCAAGCACACTTTCCCTCATAGACATTACATTGGACTCATTATAGGTCCTCTAGCAACAGACACAAATCAACACCCTCTATCTTACACACACTACAAATGTGTACAAAATGTACAAAATGTACAAAATTATTTAACAGTGGTTTTCATTTTCATTTCAGATCAAAAGTAAAGTCAGATATACCATCACATATCAAAAAACAGACATGATTGTGCGTATTTGAGAAAGCAGCGCGGTAAAAACGGAACAGCGCTCCATCCATGGCATGCACACAAGTGAGACGTCTCCTGCTGAAACGGACCAACTTCAGGTTCCCCGCCTCTGCGGGCGGAACGGTGATGAATCATCCCGCAACACAGCACGCCTTCCTGCTTACAGACTTCAGCGGCGCGGGAATCCGGAGCGGTGGCCAAGGCGGCTACCGGCGTCTATTCAGGCATTAGACGGGCTTTACGTTGGGGGGGGATGGGACCGGGCGGGGGAAGAGTGTAAAAGAGGGGGATCCAAAGCCTGGCAGCCGAGGTGAGAGAGAGAGGGGGGGGCCTGCTGTTGTTTGTGCCTACACTCAGGGCACGGGCCCAGAATGTGGGATGAGGTCATCTTGGAGGAAAGAAAACGTCGGCAGCAGCGCCATTGACACACTCATTTCATTTGTTATGCAGTGCACGGCCATAAGGGGGCAGTGTCTTTAGGTGTATTTAACAGGCCAGATACTATGGGGGCATTAGGGTGAGCAGGCCGAAGAGGGTATTAAACCACTGCGCAAAATACCCAATGAAATGACAAAGAGGGTCTCTCATCACAAAGGTTGGGATACTTTGCAGTAACTTGTACCTTGTACCAGGGCCCAGAGGCAGACCTTGCATTGGTGTACATTCAGAGGGACATTTTGTACTTCAGTAACATTTTGGCAAATCTCAAACAACATGGCTGAGGCTGAGCTAGAATCATGTTTGTCAACTAGATTTCAATCAGTACTACGGGTCATGTATAAGGGACTGCGTGTGGGTGTGAATGTGGGTGCATACGCATGTGTGCATGAGTTCCTATGGAGAGAGAAAAGCTCTCCATTCCGTTTCATCTCAGAGTGTGAAGGGCACTGTGTGTGTGTGTGTGTGTGTGTATGTGTGTGTGTGTGCTCATTTGACTGTGGGGGGGTTGGGGTTGCATGTGTGTGTGTGCACATGTGTGTATGAGTTTGTATGAAGAGAGAAGAGCTCTCCCTTCCCTTTCATCTCAGACTGTGAAGAACAGCGTGTGTGTGTGTTTGAGAGAGAGAGAGAGAGAGAAAAAGAGAGAGAGAATGTGCACGAAAGAATGAAAATGAGATAGGAAGGAATGTAAGTTGAGTTTTGCATCTGACTCTCCTGGAGATTTCAATTCCAACTTTAATATTGAAATCAGCCTCCTCAGTAAATCAAAGCTGCCCGTGTAGAAGGTCTTGTACTTTCATGAACTACGCAAAAAAAGACTCTTAATAAGACACTTCTGCCTTGACTGAGCAAGACAACGAGGCCACATGAACAGTGGTCACAAAGGACCCTGAGGCGCGTGTGAGTGAGTGTGTGTGTGTATGTGTGTGTGTCTCTGTGAGTGAGTGTGTATGTGTGAGAGTGTGTGTGTGTGTCTCTGTGAGTGTGTGTGTATGTGTGAGTGAGTGTGTGTGTGTGTGTGTGTGTGTAGGGGGCAGTACATGATTCACAGTGCCCTGCTTAGACTCGGCACTGTAGGCACATGGACGCACTCCAGAGGGATTTGCACCTACTTTGTCGGCTGGGGTCAGCCTGGTCCAGGGCTTGTCGGCGCGGCGGTCGTAGTCCTTGGCGTCCGTCACCTCCACGTACTCGTTGAAGCGCAGGATCTGCCGCGCGACCAACTCCGCCACCGTGGGCCTCACGCTCAGCTGGCCGGGAGAGAGAGAGAGAGATTCATGAGAATTATACATCACTGAGAGGGAATGAATGATTTAGAATCGGTTTGGCAGGTTTTGTGATATTTCCTCTGCCTCTTGGTAGAGCCGAAGCCACAGTGGGGAGAAACATCTGAGAAACATACGTATACTGAACTGGTTGATCGAATAGGAGAAAGGAACAAACGGCATTAACTAGTGAGATAACTTAACTAATTTAAGCCAAATGCTCTAAATGCCTGAGAATGAGTAACATTCTTTGGCTGCACATTCTTTTCTCCATTAGATTCTAGGGAAAGAAAGCAGTGGCTATCGTTTATCTTAGTGCTGGAGCTAGCAGTGATGGATTCAAGGACACAGGATTTTTCTATTTTTCAAAATGAAACACAAAGAAACTATAAAAAAATCACATGGTTTAAGTCAACCATTCTCTTTTTCAACATCCAAGGTTCACAAAATAAATCAAACCACAGGTGGACTTCTACAGGCCTCCTTTCTGCATGAAATACTTTCTTTAGGCTTTTCACCGCACATCTCTGAATATGCATCCAGAAACACCAACCGTCACAGTTCTCCATCATTTTAAATATCTCTACAGATCACCTAACACATACAGAAGCACAGCGAGCCAACAAAGAGAGTGTGGGCAGAAGTGAGCTGGGGAGCTCAGATGCTCCGAATCCGAGCGGCTAAAAGCGGAAACCCCATCTCCATAATTCCCATTCCACACAAGGTCGGCCCTTGTCTGCTAAAGCCTCAACAAGTCCCACTTCCCTGCCAGGCACCCCGGGGTCAGCAATCCAAAAGACCGCCGCCGCCGCAATCACTGCACAGCACCAGCCCCCAGCTCAGAGCTGGATTGGCCCTCCCACCTGGAGCCTTTTATGGCATTTCATACAGGAGCTTCGGTTAGCTTAAGGCTAAAAAGCCCTGACATCTGTGGCTTTAGAGACACTAGTGCAACAGAATGACTGCTAGAATTTAAAAAGGGAACTATAGGGGACCTGTGCCACCTTTCTCTCAGACTCAGGGTGGGAAGTGGAAACATGAATATGGATGTGCAAATAGGGTACATTCACATGAATACAGTAGTGTTTAGCACCACTTGTGACCACCAGATGGCGCTGAGCACCACCCACGCCTTCTCCATAAGACTTGGATCCTTGAACAACACGCCTTTCCGTTAAGAAAAAAAACAGATAACACCCAACAGAAGATATTGTAGCATAGCTGCAAACAACACATGGAGGCTGTCAGACAGCGGAATAATTATGAGTGTAAACATTCTCACCTTCCTCGTGAGTCTTCTTTTAATCTCCTGCTTGGCCTCCTGCTCCTCCACTTCATTCTTCTCTGAAATAACAACACAAACAACAGTATCTGTAAATATCCCAGAACACTGCTCCTAAGCTATTTCTGACTTTGAGGGGGAAGAGGGGGTGTAGACAGTAACTTTTGACCTTGCAGGTTCCCACAAACAGCTATGCAGGTGTTTCACAACGCAGCGGAAGTAGAGGGTGTCTTGTCTTCCCTTTTTTGGGCAAGAAATTATGCTTATGATTGGACAAAACAGAAAAAAAAAACCAGAATCGAGAAATATGACTGATGATGACGACACCAGTACCAGCTCAACTGGCAGAGGAAAGGGCCTTTCATCATCATACGCTCGTACACTTATGTAAGCTCTCAACTGCACTGAAGCCAGTTCACTTGGTCAACATGAGCCCCTACTGTAGATGACTGATGGGAATTTAAATTGGTGGGGAACTAAAAACCAAAAGAAAAATTCGCTCCTCGTGTGCTCATCAATGATTCAAGTCTCATTATATAGATCCATCAGGTGCTGCAATACCAGCCTATCTAATGGCCTGGTCATTAGACTGCAGCCCTGGCAGTGATGTCAGAGGAGCAGTTATAGGGAACCTGGAGGTTGGACATGCTCATTTGCCCCAGCCAGTTGTCATGGATGATTAAGAACACGGAGAAGATATCCTCAGGGGGGAAATGGGCCGATGATGTTTTAACTGCGAATACACTAATGAAACAACCTGCAGAGCTGACATTCCCATCAGCCTCAGGCTAATGTATGTTCACGGGGTGAAGTTGTCTGACCATTAGGGCCTCGTGTACATACTGTATGTGCAGCCGCTCTACTGATGGCATGAAAAAAACAAGAGTTGTATCCTGACCTGCAGCCATTTATCGTACTACTTAATCTATACTGAACTCATTACAGTATTGATCTACTCTGCATGGCTGAACAGGCGGATACTGATCGGCAAATGTCTTCATGGCTCTATATGGACGTATGCCTGTGCTAGAGTGCTCAGCTCCCAACACCCCCACCGTCCCACCGCCAACGTCTTTAGCTTGCTCTCCGCGCCATCGGTAGCGCACCATTTCCATGTCTTTGAGCAGGAGAACTTGGTTTCATTCGGCACGTTCATTAACGGACATTTTTACAGGTCAACTTGCAGGAGATTCCAAAGAAACCCACAGATGCATAATAATAGCTTCATGCACATGATTATTGGATTTCAAGACTGATGACTTCGCCAGACTGTTGCTTTAGGCTACGGCTAGGTGATTCTCCCCCCCCCCCCCCCCTCTCCTGAAATGCACTGTGAGACCGATGGGGCACTGTGCCACATTACATAACACCCAGTCAGTGTGCCGCACATTGACACGCTTTGTCTGGCCCCTGCCGGGCACCTCAAGTGAGTGCGAAAAGAACGGTCGGGCCACGACCTAGTCAGAGCGGCACATTGTCTTTTTGACCTTCAACTTAAAGGTGAAGCCGCGGTCCGCTTCTGAGCATCTGCTGCCAAACGGCTCGAGTGCCTCGATGACATGGAATGGTAAGCAGTTGCACTCTAGAACAAGCGTGGGCCTGATCCGGTTAAGAGCTTATATGGACATGCTTGGGCTCCAGTCCGAGACCCCTCTAGGAAAAAAAAAAAAAAAAACATATTGCCAGCAGGGTCGGGGAAGCGTTCTTAATAAGAATCGATCTCTGGGAATGCACTCCGTTTGGGACTATTAGTAACCTTAGCAAGTGGGATTAGCGAGCCTTTTGCACTCGAGGGACCTGCTGGCAGTGGCCTCTGATACGGTATAATCATTACAATGTTAAAACTTAAACTTAATTAAAACCAGAGCGCAGCACGGTGTGTTCTGATGAGCAATCACGGATCAATTGGGAACAAACGCGGCGGCGGCCCCCCTCCGGGGCAGGTCTGGGTGTTCTGTGTCCTGAGAGACGGGCGGGCCGCCTCCCTGCCAACGCGCCCCACAGCCTGAGGGCCTGATGGAATTCTGACGGCTAGAAACCCAACGGAAATTTGACACCTCTCTCTCTCTCTCTCTCTCTCTCTCTCTCTCTCTCTCTCGGTCTCGCTCTCTCTCTTTCTCTCTCAGCTGTGATCTGATTTGTCCAGCGTGGGTCAATGTCTGTCTGCCTGCTGCAGTATCGATCATCAGCTCCAGGGGAGTAGTGGAGTCAGGCCCAGACAGAGGAAACAGGGCCCAAACAAACAAAAACACACCAAGCCAAGCAGAGGAGGCACTCGTGGTAGAAATAGCCCCCAGAGTCTGGACTTACGTTTGAGGATGTTCCTCTGTTCCAGCTCCTCCGTGGTGGGTCTCTGGCTCAGGCGTCTATAATAGTTAAAAAGGGACGGAGTCAGTAACAACAATAACACTGGCAAAGGGTTCAATGGCATTTTAATCCATACCAATGATTGATGGATTAGAGTGTAATAAGATCAAAGTATGCTCGAATGCATGAACACGGGTGATGAATCAAATGAACTAACAATCAAGGAAACTAAAAGGTCCAAAAGTACAAAAATCTGAAATGTTTTCCCCAACTGAGGTGGCTTTTGACTACATGAACTACAATAGGCTAATAAGCAAGAGGAAGTGGCTGAAATAAATGTGAGAAGTCCTGATATACTAACTCTCGAGCTTGAGCCTTAGAGTGCGGCTAAACTTAGTGTGCCATGGCAACAGTGCTCGTGGTTGCAGCTTAAGACCCGTCAAGTACTGCAGCCTCATGCGCCTCACATTGCTCTGCTCTGACCGCCACTACTAAAGTACAGTGGACCAATCAGGCTGGTTGTGTGGATGAGGTAAATGGATGTGCTGATGGATAGGATGGATTCACAAAGGGAGGGATGAATGTGCTGGACAGACGGATACAGATGTTGATATGATCCACACCCAGAAGACCAAGCAAGCCACACACTGAATATATAGAAGGATTGGAGGGCTAGTTGGATGGCTGCCATGATGGATGGACACAGGTCCGAATCCTTCAGCAGAGCCTCACCTGACCAGCTTGCTGCCGATCTGCTTTCGCAGCTCGTGTCGGTCGGTCTCAGAGGATCGGGGCAGGATGTTCTTCTCCTCCAGCTCCCTCTTGCTGGGCCTGTTGCCCAGCTTGATGGCCAGCGTGTCCCGCCTCTTGATTTTACAGGCCAGGGAATCTATGGAACAAACATTAGTGTCACTGTGAGGGAGGAAAACCTTGCTCTCTCTCGTTCTTTCCATCTTTCTCTCTCTCTATGTCCACTTGCCTTTTCCTTTCACATACTGTTAGTATGCCTTCCTATTTCTCCCTTCAAACACACTCTCTCTCTCTCTCTCTCTCTCACACACACACCTCATCCCTCTCTCTCTCTTTTCTTCATTCCTCCATCTTTCACTTTCATATACTATGATGTAACCCCCCCTCCCCCTCAAATGCTTTCTCTTTCTCCCGCTCATCCAACACCTCATCCCTCTCTCTCTCTTTTCTTCATTCCTCCATCTTTCACTTTCATATACTATGACTTAACCCCCCCCCCCCCCCACTCTCTTCCCCTCTCTCCACTTCCACTTCTGTTCATTCTGCTTCATCTTTCTCTTTCAGGTTACAGTTAGTATCTGTCTCTCAACACCGCACCCTCCCGTTTTCCGTTTCCCTCTTTTTTTTCTTCTCTCCATCTACTTTTTTTCTCTTTGCACACTGTTTCCATAAAGGCCGTTAATGGGGTGTGGGATGGTGCTGGGAAGGGAGACAGAAACAGGAAGTGAGGCCTTTTAAAGGAACGAGGGGCGTGCAGAGAGAAATGCAAAAGACAAACCAGGCCAAGAGGAACTGGACTGTGTTTGGTTTTTAAGACCCAACCAGACACAGCAACTGAAAGTTCAAGCAGCTCATACACAATGCTGGCAGATGATACACACTTACTCAATATCTGGGAAAAAAAAAAAAAAACTCCTCCTGAAAGCCGTCTGTTCTTAAACACACGCAGTATGAAACCAAAGAAGTGAAAATTTAGCATTGGTTACAGAAATAATTGGTAAATACGCACTAGAAGTGTATTCATCTTCTTCGTCGTCTTCCTCCTCTTCATCGTCTTTGTAGAGAATGGGCCCATCCGAGTCATCCGAGTCTGTAGATTGGCTATCTCTGTGGTTGTCGTCTCTGGGGATGATTGTCACCTCAGGGTTGTCCACGTTCACCGTCTGTGGTCTCTCACCCTCCTCACAACTTGTAAGAAAAACAACAGAGAACCTAAAGTATTGCATTGCGTATTACTTATTTGTCTTACTGCCATGTGTTCTGCAGTACACACAACACTTGCAAAGGCTTGTGCGCTCATGGAGGTTACATATTTTTGGGAAATATGAGGTGGAGACTCATGTTTGGCAAGTGAACAAATCCCAACACAAAATCTTGCAACAGGCAAATATAAAACAGCCATGCTGAAGTGCTTCATCATCAGAAAAGTAATAACACAAGTTGAGTTGTGGGAGAGTTCAGAATTCAGATCAAGTGAACAGCAATCTGTCAAAGTTTCACTGAGGAGAAAAATCTATCCATGCTGCTCAAAACCAAGCGAGAGCTAACACAACAGGTAAATAGTGCCTTTGATATGAATGCGCTGTGATGTCCGGCTTACTGACGGACACTGCCATGCTTACTGTGCAACTGAGGAAAAGGACATGACATTATTTTACAAAATCAGTGAGTTTGAGTCTGTGAACTGTACAAGATGACAAACAGTGTGACTCACCAGTGACAAGACTTATTTTGAACGCCTTGACACTTAACAGCAATGTTGACACCTAACAGCAATGTTGACACCTACACTTTCTGGAGGGAGGTATGTTATGCAGTGAAGATATAATTTGCAGGCAACAACCCATATGCTTTGCTCCATACAGAACAGCCAATTAAATAGTTTCTGGTGACATTAAAGGTCTCTTCAAAGTACACACAGCAGCTTAATACTGATGCATCCACTCTGTAGGAGTAAGTAGGCACATCATAAACCTTTCATTAACAGAGGGACAGACAGAGTGGGCTCTAAAGTCTCTCAAAGATCAACAACAACAAATCCAAGCAAAACTCTATGCTTCAGAGAAAAAAAAAACAACACAGATTAAATCTGTCTGCTCTGTCATGCAGTCTTTCTGGCTCAGTGCTTATCTCATCTTTCAGCACATATTAAGAGATGTCATTTATTCTATCCAAAAATTGTTGTGGGGCAACTTCACTTCATGATGCTAACTGACAAATATCAGACACATGGAGTCACACGTTCTCTTACTGGGTTAACAAGGAAGAAAATATTCAACGCTACGAGCAAACTAGTTAGATCACATTTTAACCAACTGGGGATTGGAATGACAGATGTGTATATAGGTCCTTTACATGCGTGTCCTCTACATGTGTGTATAGGTCCTTGACTTTAGAGGCTTCTACCACCAAAACTCATTTGAAAATGATACTACAAGTAGTTGTCTAAAGAATAGTGCCTCTTAAGACAACAACTGTAGCAAACTGCTGCAAAAAAATAAATTGTGTGACTGATTTTCTGTCTCTTTCTTTCAGATAGTTCAATAGCTCCATTGAAACTGAGCTGACCACTGAGGGTTTGGGCAGTAAATAAGCTCTACTGTGGGAACTTCCTAATCATACAGAGTCAACTAAAACTGAGACCTGGCTTACCTTTGTTTATTTTCTGGTGTGTGGTTGGTGGTATTCTCAGGGAAGCCATTTTGTTTTGTGCTCACTGGTTTCTCCTGGCAGTCAGAGAAAGTCTCGTTCTGGGGTTCGCAGAAAGATGTTTCCTCTGTGACAAGGCCAACCATCTTCTGTTCAAGTTCATCTGTTGTTGTCACCGTCTCCCCCTTCTTGTCCCCTCCCGCCTCCGTTGTATTGTCCTGCCGAGGTCCTTCCTCTGCACTGGAGGACACCTGCTTTTGGCCATGTTTTCCATTCCCAGAGTCCTCAGAGGCTGAGCTCTCCGTTTCAATCGAGGCCTTGGGCGCTCTGGGCGATCGGGAGGGGTCTCTCTTCTTGCCAGACTTACTCTCAGCTGTTCCGGATTGTTCCGCTCCTTTCTCCTTAGCAGTCTTTGCCTTGGCAGTTAACGTAGATGAATGAGACGGCTGAGAGCTGCCCTTGGATGTAGCCCCCGTCTTCTTCTGATTCGCTGACTTGGCTAGAAAAAAATTGGGAAAAAGTAAAAGTTAGAACATAAAAGTAAATCAGTTAGAACGGATGCTAAAAGGACAGGCAAAGGGGGGAGGAGACAGGCGAGGGCTCTGAGACTGTAGTGCATTCTCAACACAGCCAAAGGAGGCGCTCAAAACCCCGGCTAGGGTTTTACCTAATACAATATGAGGAAATAAAAAAAATGTTACGAGACTTACAACCTCTGATAAGGAAAATGTCATCAGTTCATTGGTGTCAAAGTTTCTTGGCAGCAAAACACAAAAGGATTTTATGGTTGCAAAATGACCACACATGCACAAAATCACCAACAGCAAAAAGCATTTTTTTTTCGGTATTTTCAGTTTCTTTTTAATCGCTGCTTGAACAGGAAGGGGCACACCACTGGGAGCACACAAAACCCAAGCTGAGTAAAGGAAACGTCAAGTAGGGCCATTTAAAGATATCATGCACTCAACCATACCAAGGAGAGAACAAAAACACAAGGGACAGAGGATCTTACAGGGGACAGGAAGGCAGAACGTCTTGTCCAGTAAACCATTTTCTTTTGTGTCAAAAGGAGAAGTGGGAAATACTCTGGTATGAGCTGGGCTGTCACAGTATTGTTAACTATTCACAATTTCTCCACATCCGTTCCAGGATCTTCCTACAAGGCCTGTCTGATGTTGAGCAAACCTGTGTGCCACAGATTTCCTTTTGATGTGAATGCACAAAGCCTGGAAAGCAATACCTTCAGTATAACCAACAATATATCTCCAGGGCTGTGTTGGAAAGGGCGGGAACTTGCAGAAATAGCTAGTGTGTTAAGAAAATCCATCTGTTAGACGGCAGCACAAACACTAATCCAATTAATTTTTATCCTGATACATAGCAGTCGGTGACTCACTAATTCTCTCTGACATATGATCTGATGGGCGACAGATGGGCTGCTCTGCGAGGCTGAGGATGACACGATCACATGGGGACAGGGTGCCTCATGACTCATGCAGGGGACATCCACATATGCATGCAGACATGACATTAGCCTAGCCAGACCTGCTAAGTACTCACCGTTCCCGCGCGTGTTAGTGTTTCGAGGGGTTTGTTTGGGTGGCGCAGCGGAGCCCTGCCTTGATGTGGTTTTGGGGAGCTTTTTAACAACCCCCTGACCGTCCCCCCGTCTCCCCGCCGCTGCCGCTCCCCCAGACAACTTGGGGGGAGCGCTTGGGTGCTTTTTAGCGAGGGGCTCTCGTGTTCTGGACTGAGGTCCCTTCGGGTTGGCCTTAGGCTCACTCTTTTCTTTGGGGGGAGTACAGAGAGGGGGCACGGCACCCATATCTGGAATTGACCAAGTTTTTAGAAACACACAGAGATCAGGTGAAGGAAGCCGACATTGTCGTCTGAAATGTTCAGGGAAACCTGTGGTTTGTCAGAACCTGATCTAAAAGTAGGTAAGGGGAACTTGAATCTACTATATGCAGATCAGAACATCCTAATTGAGGGTACGTGATGTTCTCCTGGCAGCACACATTTGTTTTGACGAAGCCCTTTATCAGAGGGACGTAAGGCACTTGCCTTGAGACATAAGGACAATCTGGTCTACAGGGGACGAAAGATAGATTACACTTATAATTCACTGTTTTTCCAAGCTGCATCAACAAGCTATGCCAAATCGTTTTCATCTCAAAGCTTGGCAAAGTGGCAATGTAATCATCTCAAGAGAAGCTCTGCTTGGCCAAGTAAACAGTCATTATTATTCGCTAAAGCTCTCCTCTGGGTTTAAGAGTGGGGGATATAATGACAAATGACTGCATTCTTCACTACATAATGACCACAGAAACCATAAAATACTCTGTTCCACACACTTGCTCCTTCAGTATGGAAGTATGGACTAACTGTAGAATACCAATGACTTCCAGCTCCTGCCAGGCCTTCAAAGAGCCAAGCGGACAGTGGCGGTCCTAAAAAAGTATGCTGTTCACTTGGCACTTTTCTGATAGTCTTGCATGAAGAACACCACTTTGTTTATTCGTCACTCATTTGTCACTAATGCTTTTCTCACAATTCAGATTCTATAGAATTCCTAAAACAGCAGATTTCTATGGAAACACACGAGAGCGCATCAGCTCCGCGTCTGGTCTGCGTTTGAGGTGCCAAGAGCATGTGGCCCAGCTGCAGTTCTGTTTGGTTTTGAGCTTAGTCATCAACCCCCCCCGACAAGAACTAAGCCTGAAGTAAAGTAACGACAACAAAGAAAAAATACAAGAAAAAGATAGTCTTCCGATTGTATAACTAGCAAAAAATTTGCATTTCACTTCATTTGAGTGACTGAAGTGCAGATTCATTTCTTTGTACTGTGCCAACTCAAAGCTTCATTGGGAAACAGTGGGGGAGCTGTTCACACAGTTGGCACGAGTTTGTAATCTCATGAATTGAAAAGGGCTTTGGCTTCTCATTGCAGATATCCAGAGGAGTGATAGACTTATCAGTCATGCATGTAGATGGTTTGAAGGTTCATGGACCATGAGATGAATGGGAAAACATCACAGCCCATACTGACAGCAAATGTAATGGTGTAAACATCCATGAGTTTTTGTTAGGTTATTCTAATTGGTTATTATAACGTTAGTGTTGCTTTAGAATGCTTTCGGCATTTACGAATCATTACATAGATTGTAATGTCAAGATGTAGCCATGGCAATGGCTTACGCAGCCAATTCAAACAGAACTTATGGATTTGAAGAGTACATTTTGTACCTTTATTGTACCTAAATTGAAAACTGAAAATTAAATTGCAGCCAATGGCGTCAACGTTACCTGTTCTCTCATTACCATTGGCCTCGGGCTCAGCTTTTTCGTCCCTGGGTGTCTCTGATGCTTCAACGTCGACTTTAACCTCCTCTATGGTCACACTTGGCATGGCATGGCCATTAAGAGTCTCAGATGCCACTGCATCATCTGTGAAAAGAAAATACACGCTGATCTTCAAAAAGGGTGAGTAAACACATTTTTAATGCTGTGATCAAAGTGGACCAAGACATGGGCTCCTGGATAAAAAAAAAACTGTAGTGGGCCTACCAAATGTGAATGGAATTTAGAGCGTGAATTGCACATTTCAGGGACAGTAAGCCTATTTAACATAGGCTATTATCTGAGGGAACCATGGAATTCAAATAGATAGCAGGTTTACAAGCTAGATTACAGTGCAGTGATTTTAGCTGTGTGTAGCATTTTAAAGTTTAATAAAATCCGAGAAAATCTTAATGTACTCGTTCTGCTTATTTGCACTCTTTTGCTTCCACTTGCAGAAAGAGCCTTGCTTTCCACACTTACGAAATTGGGTTACGGATCTATTTGTCAGCATCAGGAGTCCAAACAAGTAACGCTAATCAATCTCAGATACACAGCTGCCCAGCAAGCCCCATCCAGCTGCCGTGCGGTACTGTGACTGGTCATAGTGTAATAATGTAGATGTGGCTAATGCGCATTTGGATATACTATGGGTGCCTCTCAACATCTCCCCTCGATCCTCGAGGCTCGTTCCCACTGATATATAATAGAGATGCACCGATCGATCGGCCGCCGATTGGAATCGGCCGATTTTCACGTGATCGGCCACGACCGGCGACCGGCCGGTCAGTCTGAGACATGCCGATTTTATGCCGGTCAAATGCACTCGCACGTACTTGTAACAACATCACACTCACACAGCTGAGTTTGCAAAGTTTGATGAAGCTAGGCCAACAGTCAGGGCTGGATAAAGCGCTAATACTGAGTTTTTCTATGCAGCGAACGCTGTGCTTTGCCATATTGCGTGGAATTTACTATACTAAGCTGTCACTTCAGGTTACAGCGCTCATCAAAGCCCGTCCTTGCCGCTAATTGCGTGCCCACAGCTGAACCACAAGCGCTATCAATAAGCAACGACATAGCACGGCAGGAATAAACATAGTTTTGCTTCGGTTTGCCAACTTATCATGTATTCTTTCACACTACTACAACAACTAAGTCCGATTTACACATTTAGAGGTTTATTTCATTTCATTACCTTTTGTCTGATCACGCCTGTATAGCCTATTTCTTCTAAATTCGCCAAAAGTTAGCATTCTAACGTGTCATAAACTACCGCGACCGTGATACAAAACATATCATGCGTGGTGTCGTTGGAAAGCTCCTGCATGACGTTATGCCATCCAAATATGGACACTTCCTTAGTATCCGCAAGCAATCGCGAAAGTTCAAAGAAGAGTGTGGACTGAGAATGTAAGTCATTTGCTGTGTTTCAAGGCTTCTCAAAATTATTTTTTTTGTTGTCATTTTCCAACATCTCAGCCTATGTAGCACTAACTTCAGTTATCAGTATTCTGAAGATATTTACAGTTGGATATTGCATATGGATGTGAGAAGAAAATAAATAGTGTTCCTAGTGCATTTCTACATGTGTGAAATGAATGTCCCACACTGGGATTACTGCAACTGAAGAAGACTTGAAGAAGAATCTGTCTATTCACATTTTTCTACCAGCCATTGATAAGTTGATTACATTTCTAACATGTTGTATTAAAAAAAATATAGGCTAGAAAATAACTCTTTGTTTGTGCTGTAAAGTGGTTAGAAGAAATTAAATCGGAATCGGCTAAAATCGGTATCGGCCGGTCAAACTCGATGAAAAATCGGAAATCGGAATCGGCCAAAAACTTGCAATCGGTGCATCTCTAATATATAACTAACACTGGATAGACTTTCCCATTGTTGCCGCCCCATCATTCTTTATCTAGATCAGTGAGGACGAGGATCGAGGAAGGAAGGGAGGGTGTATAAAAGACCAAATGAGAGGCACCCTATGTCCTATGTAAGTTGCAATGGTAGGGTGACCATTTGTCTCGACTTCAGCCTCAGTCTGGTTTTCAAGCCCTCTGTTCGGACCTAATTAGAGCATCCTGCTTCTGGGGCATTTGTCCACCCTTATGTGCTGTCCTTCATGCAACAGAAAACACGGTTTATTAGTAGCAATGATCTGCCTTCTCCACGCCCCTCACATTTTAGGCTAGTACACTGTCTGCTTTCCGATCGCAATAGGGGAACAAGGCCGCGCGCATGCTAACAGCTGAGGAGTGAGGACACGGATGCATAGTCTGTTGGATTCTGCCTCCAACATGCGTCACATACGGCATTAAAACAGCGATTTGCTGATAATGAAATCTCTCAGGAACAACCTTTGTCATAAACTCTGCCTATAAAAGAAAGCACGAGGAAAAAGACAGTGTTTGTTAATGTTATTAACAGTGTTATAAAACACACTGTTTAAATGTTGAAGATGTTTACTGGTGTTTCAACGGTCAGCTCACTTTATGTCATTGCAAATAAAATATGCTCATGAGCAATGCACATAGGCTCTGTGGGGGGAAAAAACAAGCTAGCAGGGAAAAAGCAGGATCTGATTATATATGAGTCTTCTTTGGCTAACCAGCGGTGGCTTAATGCCTTATTTAAAGTTTCTCAAGGTCCCTTCTTCATAAAACTCCCCTCTCCCCTTAGCCCCCTGGAACAAGTGTAGAGCACTCTACCAGTGACTTCAGGTTCCCACAGACGGCTTATTTTTCCAACGGTGTTGGGCTGCCCCTGGGTGCATACTGGGTTGTATACATAAACTCTTGCCTTGATTTATAAGGAAGAGTAATTCGCTGGACCTCAACCTTTACTTATCAGTGGAACAGAAACTATGAACAATGGATGACACTGTTCCTACCATTAAGATCACATGCCTTGGACTGGTAACGAGCCACAGGAAGCCACATTAAAGGAACAAAAAAACAAAAAAAAAAGTAATTTGTTTTCAAATGGCTTTTTCTCCCTCACCTTGATCGGGAATGAGGACGCCACGTCTTATCAGCTCTTCCCGGCTTTGTCTTGTGGAGATTTTCCTCTCCAACACTACAAATGGGGAGCAACAGAGGAGACATTAATCCCTGTTTCACACCCTGCGCACCCACTCTCTCACACACACACACACACACACACACACGCCACAATAAGTTCTCCCTCGCCGCCAGAATCTGACATACACAGGAAATTATAGCTGTGCTATGGCAGAAGCATCCATTCTTAGAACAAATTGCAAAGTGGTGACAAATAGGAGGAGATATTAATGATAGCACACTCGGCACTGTCCCTGAGACTGACAGAGAGGCAAAGACACTGGAGACGGAGCAACAGCGCGGTTAATTCACATATTGGGTGAAATGAGGTGAAATGAGGCCGTAGGATATTTCAGGGACAGATAGCATGAATGGCAAAAATAAAGGCAATATTCTCCTTCAAACCATACGACGGCTTTTCAACAGAAACGAGGGGAGCTCTCAAAATAACGGAAAATAATTATATCTATAATCAAGAAAATCCCCCTGCCCTCCCTGTCTGATGAAGATGCATGTAATATTATGCTGCCCGCCATCAACCTTTTGTTTAAGGGGCTCATAGCCGGTGTTGGCATAGAGCAATATAGACTCTAACACCAGACTACATTATTAAAAAGGACAAAGAGGGCTGCTTCTGTGCCATGTAAAATAGGTTCTGCTAGATATAAATAACCCATGTCGATTTGGTAGCGTGACCACTAAAATCAGACGAAGCCCTCAGGTTATGTTCCCATCTAGAAATACGAGAAGAATAGAGAGAATATTCAAAGTTATTGAAAAATGCTTTTGAAGGGTAAGTGTGAATCTGGGAGTGAAAAAGGGAACACATGAAATCCTTTTAAACTGTGTAGATGGATCATGTGCTTCAAAACATTTCAGGATGCCACTCATTTTCAGTCAGGACCCAGACATACAGTATGACCTGGCCACAAACTACAGTATAGATACTTATTGACAGCACCATGCAACTGATGTGAATGGGCAGCAAACACCACAGATGACAAACGCCCCACCCAATTCACACTATGCCTGCCTGCCTGAGTAACGGCTGTCATCACAGTGATAGACCTCACGCCATATGGCATCGCTCTCAGTCCCCGTGTGTCAAAACAAAGGACATTTCCAAGCATCTGTGCCCATTTTGTTTGGCCAGTCGTGACACTAGCAGACACGTTCTATTGTATACAGTATCTCACCAGAGGCAAATTCTATCCAACTACTCTTTCTATTGCATTTTTTAAAATTCATTTGAATATCAATTGCAAGTATACAATACATGTACACTGTCCACTGAGCAACAAACAGCTAATCTATGTTTTGCATACAGAGGATATTTCTGTCATGCTTCTCTTCTTCTGCTACTCATATGCCCATATGTTTTCTATACATATAGAGTGTTCATTAGATGAGTGCAAAAGAAAGGCGAGTTATGACATTCACAGATGGGGAAAGGTTACTTTATTCTGTTGCTCGAGTCCTCAGATTGGTCGCTTGGTTGGTAGATGTGATTTTCCTGTTGCTTGAGCAGGCAAGTAAAACGTTGCTACATCTAGCAATTGCAACATATCCTGACATTTGTGCTTGTGTGGCGAGTTTGACCCGAGTTTGCCACTGAGAATGATAGCCTATCAAAACCAAGATTAGAAAAAAGTTATATACCACTAAAGAAACGGAGTCATTGATGCATTTGAAAATGCACCTCTAGCTGATATCTCAAGCTTGTGCAAAACCGCATTGGGTTCTTAAAAATTTCACCAAACACCTAAAGTTTCATCCACCTCAAAAAAGCCTGACTACATGTGATAGACAAGGTACAAAATAATTAAGTGAAGTCCCATGCAAATTGGTACTGTTTGCAAACAGGTATACTGATGTTACTGGTGCCAACTGCTATTTTCTTGTCAGAGTCACATCTGGTAATTCTCCTTTTAAACCTGCAAACATTCATGCAGCTAAATCACAAAAGGTGCTTCCTTTCCTCCGCCTACCTTTGGAGAGATCCTGGAACTTTTCGCTGGTCCTCTTCTTGCGCCACTTCCAGGGCTTGAAGATTTTGCCCAGGGTGGAGAGCTTGCCTTTCTGCTTCAGCTGGGGAGTCGGAGTGCCCCCCACCACCACATCACAGTTCGCCAGGGAAGCTTTTTCCAGTCCATCAACTGCAAAGGAAGAGAGAATGACTCATCAAAAAGGGATAAAAGGGAAAATCAATAACAACAACAATGGAGGCGGGGCAATGGCACAACAGGGAGACAAAACAGTGACCTCACTGCTGGTCATAAAGGATATTATGTGGTGTAATTAGTTAGACACACAGATGTGGAAAATGAGACCGTTGGCTTGGTCCTAGCCGCAGTCTTTTTTCCACTATGCTCTGATGGTAGCAGGCCTGTTGCATAGGAACGCTATATTTAAAAGAACACTTTCTTATTCACCCTGTATTACAAAAAAAAAATATTGGCCCACTCTTCTTTCTCTCTCTCTCTCTGATTCATTGCGACTGGGTGAAATGAAAACCGCACTGCTGCTGGTTATGTGTATACAAATGACAAACATTGGGAAATGCGGGCACTGGGGCCGTGTGCGGTGCTCGAGCTAACGATTGTCTAATTGCTTTTATTGGACTCCGCGGGTTTGTTTCCACTCTCTCTCTCGCTCTCTCTGTCTCTTTTGCACTTTTCAGCAATATTCTCATGTTCACCAAAACACCAACTCTAACCCAAGGGCAAGGGCAGGACTTGGTTGACCCATACAGTATGTTTGGGCTCTGACTGCTCAGCCAGAGAGCAGCCCAGCGAGGCTCTGATTCAGCCCCCGGGTCGGCCGTACACTTCACAGGCTTTCAGCGCTGCCGTCTGAGGCGACAAGGTATCGCAGAGAAAATCTGGCAGAGAGGAAGTGGCAAGGTGTGGCTTTTCCCCCCCCGCGGTAAATACAGCTGACAGAAACAAACCAACCATAAACATACACAACCGGACAAGACAAGAAGTATCACAGATCTAATAACCAAAAGCAATGATGTTATACTGTATCAACAAACTATCCAATAGCAACCTACATTACACTGATACAAAAATAGCTCTAAGATTGTCTGATGGAATGTGAAGCCGACCAGGCAAATATTTCTTATATGAAGACTCAGCCATCTGGGGGGTGGGCTTGTGTGTGTGTGGGGGGGGGGGGGGTGTAGGGTATGTAACAGTGACTAGATGCTTCTCATGCCGTCATGCAATAAATACATTGTCGAGACAATAGAGTCTGTTTTGACAGGTATAGTAGAATCACTGTGCAGTTGACAAAAGTCAGAAGTTCGCAATAGTATCACATTGCGAGTTACTCTGTGTTTCTCGGCCCTTGTAAAGTATATAATTTATCACTGATTCTGTTTTTATAGCCTGCAGGCTTCAAAGCTCACACAGTACAAGAAGAAAACAAATTGCTCTTGAAACATTTGTCTTGTTCTGATGTCCTTGTAAATGGCTGATTTATACTAAACTACTGCCCAAAGTGGATACTGAATATTCATGTAAGCAGGAAAAAACATGTCCTTCAAAACAGCTAAAATATTAAACAACCTATTGCAACATTTAAAAAGCTTTTTATTTATTTTTGCACTTCACTTGTATACATGGAATACATAAGTGGATATGATATTGAGGGGAGCACACTCCAAGTGTTTTGAAGCAGACCAAGAACAGGCTTCACCTGCTAACTCCAACTCTGTCTTGGTCATTGTAGTGACACCAAAGTTCATAGCATGATGCAACAGAAGATGATGTCATGTCTTGGCAGGACTTCCCATTGGCCCATAGGTTATGCTGCTAATGATAACAAACCCCCTGATCTGAGCTCCAACTGACTAAAAGCTAGTGGCCTACGGACACTAAGTGTTTCTGAAGAGGAAGACAATAACAACATCCTAGAGATTACTTTGAAGGGAAACTGCTGTTATGGGAACTGCCATTAAATGCAATGAATGCACCATCTTTTTTTCAATTACACTTTCCAAAAAACATGATGCAATTATACTTCAAAGAGGCCAGAGAGGATAAAATGAAAATTGCTTTACAGTTTTGCCTTTAATTTCTTCGCATACAGTTACCACGTTTCATTCAAAGAGCACACTCCGGGAGGGCCTTAAATGTTTTTTGTTTTTTTAAATCAATTAACCACGTCTGAATCATCATCATCACCTCAATTGCGTCAAGACTGCATTATGTAATCCAAACTAGCATCATTCACACAGTTCCGCTAAGGCCCACACCTGGCAAACAATCTCAACAGTCACATGGCGGATTTCATTAGCGGTCCAGCGCGAGTGATGGAGATACACAGACCCCTACAGACCCCACGGGGTCCCCCTGTCTGCCTACCAGTGGCCTGAGAATGGCACCAGGCTCTGCTCCCCATGGAGCCGGTGACCCCCAATCTCATTGGTCCACTGGCGGTGGTGGTGGTGGTGTGTGTGTGTGTGTGTGTGTGTGTGTGTGTGGGGGGGGTGGGTTAGGGCTGCCACAGGATTATTAATAGCGGAGTGCTTTTGACTTCCTGAGTGATGCTTTCTTCCACCCGCGGCAGCTGAGCATAGATGCTCCCCAAGGACCACAGCTGATCTTTTGAGGAGCGCGCCCGAGGAGGAAATGACGAACAGAGCCATGGGTCCCAGCGAGGGCTCACTGCCTCCCGCATCATATACCCCAACGCCCCCATGTGAGCTCTCCACATGACCAAAATGGCAACATGGTTAAATTCGGCCCGCAGTGGAACACTGTGACAACCATGTGAGCGCGCTGGCATTTTATATCACTGTACATTCAAACACAACCATGTGAGCACGCTGCCATTTCATATCACTGTACATTCAACCACAACCATGTTGACAAAAACATCTAAGCCCTTCCATCAATGACTTCAGTAAACACGCCATCCTTCGTTGGTTTTAATCACGTTATCTGCTGAATACAAGTGCCTCCAGAGCAAAAGCAGCATGAAACCCCCTTTAAGCTTCGTAAGATTAAGTGCTGACTTCATAAAGAGGAAGGAAGTTCTTCCAGAGAAGGCAGCCAAGTGGCTGCTGGCTGGACGGGTACAGCGGAGAATGGCTGTGAGAAACAACATGCGGTTCAATAATACAAAATGGCCGACTGGGGGAATAGCTTTGTGATGATACAGGTACAAATATTAATTTTGTATGTGCAGTGCAGTTTGTATGTACAGTGTGGTGCTTGGAATGGGTTTACAGGTAGGTCAGTCAGTCTTAACTGAACATTCACCTTATTCTTAAATGTACCTCGTGAACATTGAACATTCACCTCCTTTAAATTTCTTAAAAATAACATGACACACAGCCCAGTGAAGACAAGTATGAGGTGTGTGTTGTTTTCAAATGGCCCGATGTGACCACATTCTGCTGCACATCAAGTGCCATTCATCTGACCTTCAAGCTGAGACAGTCATTGGGGAGTTCCAAAAAGCAATGATGTCACCCAAACAAACGGTTAATTTAACTTACCATAACAACCCACAACAAAATACCATCACATTTCTAAAATGAAGACCGAAATGCTAATATGAATGCTCACAGCACTACTAATTCTATGTCACAGTGTTCCATTACACGGTGAAGAAAACTGAAATAAATGATTAAATTAATAAATAAATAAACAAACTTAAAAAAAAAAAAAAAAAAAAAAGATCAGTTTATCCAGCTTCCCATCTTACGGTTTCATTTCCATGTCAACAAAATCAAGAAACAATGGGGCCATTTTAGGGGTTACTTGAAACAAATGACAGGAAAATACACATATCCTGCTAAAAACCCAACCAGCATAAAGGTAGACACAACCACTGCTGTTGTAGCCACAAAGAACAAAACTCAAACAAACTCAGTTAAAAGGCAGCTCTAGGCTAAATTCAATCTGTCAAAATCAATTATGGCCCACCTTAACTCACCTCTGCTAGGGGAAAACACACCGTCCCTTTTACAGTGCTTCACGTCTGAAAGGGAAGTGGTTCAGTCACATTTGATGCTAAGAGCCTCTCAACAAATATATCACCTAGTATTAGCACCCTTCATCAGGTTTCATAAAGGGTGTTTTACACTCTTTCTCTGTGATTTTAGGCTGAATAATGCACTCAAACCATCTCAGTTTAATGAGCCAAAAGCTGGCTAAAACGGCCTATTTAATCTGGCAGCACTCAAAGGACGCTGAATAAATTATGCTGGAGCGGCTACATGTTATTGGTCAGCTAATGAGGAAAGGCCTCATAACATACTGGACCAGCCTGCTAGTCAATGGCACATGTCCTACATAGTAATGTGTGTGGAAATATTAATAATGTAAAAGGCAGTGTGATGTATTCTGTCAAATGCCAAGTTTAGATATAAAAAAGGATAGATGTAAAACTAACCAAGTGTTAAACATTCATTGGTTCAATTTACAATGTCTTAACCTAGTCTTTTCTTAGTCACATTTTCTATGCCATCTGTCATTCAGAAGCCAGGAGATCCAAGTGAAAGTAGAAAAAAAAGCCATGAGACCCCAGTGAAGACAAACCACTTCCTATGGCAGGATCATACTACGCTAACAAAAACACAATGATTCACAGAGAATGACACACTCATGAAACATAGCTATGAATACAACCATCCACTTTGGTTAATAGAACCCCACACTGCATCTTTCAATTGCCGGTTTCTTACATAGCCTATAACAAAACTGCAGTCTGCAGTGCTGCTTTTAACACACAAGTACAGTATACTATTTTATACATGTATGCCTCGTAGTTTCTGAAACCACGTCTTACATTATCCACATGACAATACACTTCACAGGAACGTTTCTGTCTATAAAAGAATGGACAGACTATGTGAATGAAATACATTGCCAGAGCTGTGCATAAAAGAACACCTTCTCATACATTAAAGGCAAGCACAACTTTGACCTATGAAAAAAAAACAAAAAGTCATCTTAGGCATCATCAAGCATCATGATGTCTTGCACAGCCTACACAGAAATTCCAGCTGTCTAGCGCAGAAGAACAGAGAGGCCTCGGCTAGAGGTGCCAGCCTTGCCGAGCATCGCAAAACCATTCGGAACACATGAGGAGCTGATGTCACGGAGGAAGAGTGATGTAATGAAAAACAGACGGGGTGTTTGGAGTAACGCTCTGTTCTAGAATATTTATAACCAATACGAGGTGGCCCTCAACCAATCAGATCCCCGCGAGGGGTCTACACACATTCAAACACCAATCACATTTTTCATGCAGGGGCCACATGTTTTTCCCATTGTATTTCTTTATGTGGTAAGAGCAAGAGGAAAAATATTTGGTTTATGAGAGACAAGGGAGAGGTCTCCTTGTAGGAGAAGGAGAAGAGTGATGTGAATGGAAGGTACCTTAGGAAGACACTGTCCACCACTGTACTACAATATACAAGATACTGATGAACAAGATGAAATATTCAAATGTAAGAAAATGTTACACGACGATATTAGAACTTATTCATGTCGATGTGTCAACAGGGGCCCATACTGACATTATTCTGAGTATCTTAAACAGAAAATGGTGTGCTGTCTTTTCCTGAGGGTATGTGGCCTCACGTCATTCAGTATGAATAAATCAAAGACACCATGCACGTGTAATATCCTTGTGTCGGAATCATAACAGGGCATCGTCTGACAGGGTGAACTCCAGTGACTCTCTGGAAAGTTTGAAAAAGGTCCACCACAGTGACTAGTTCTACTTTCGGCTTAAGAGTTGAGAACTAGAGCAACTACACAGACTAACACTGACTAAGGGCAAGTCTCGTGGCCCTTTCCTGTTATGATTAGCGGTCCAACTTGAAATGTGATACTGTAGTCCCATAGTCATTTACTCATATAAAATGTACTCTGCCTCCTACAGCAACAGCAGTTTATTTAATGTAAATGACTTCCTTAGAGTATAGTCTTACCAGCCATCGGAGCTCCCTATTTTTAATTGGCTGTCCCTAACTAGAGAGGTTTTGTCTGCTGCATAGGATAATTTGCCATGTTTGCATCCATCCAAAGTAAAACTATATGGCACAACTTCTGAGTGGTCTTTAGAGAGGAGATAAAAGACCTGTATAGCCAGCCTATTGGGGAAGACATTTTGAAGATTTAAGTGAACACAATACATATGAACTGTTCTTCTTAAAGATCTCCAGTAGACAATACTTCTGGTCAAGTTGGGACTGTCCCATTGAAGAGATCAGTACGAGTTGAGAGTAGAATAGGCTATGTTGCATGTCTGCCAAACAGAACAGCAAAACTAACAGAGTGTCAGTCGTTGGCTCAGAGTAAATATTAGGAAGTCGAGACAAGGATGTTTGTCAACCATAGCGTGGATGTCGTTTAATCACGCTACTAGAAAAAATAACTTTTAGTCTTTAGAGAACAGCTGGATTTTAAAAACAAAAAAACAGACACTACGAGGGGTAGGAATGCCAGAAAGAATGCTACACATTTGAAAAGAACACATTTGCAGTGTGAACCAACAGGAATTCACTTGGCGACACATCATGAAATCTTACATTCTTAACGAGGCCAATGCTAAGACAAAAGGGAATGCAACTCTGAATAATATTAAGACTTTATGCTTTTCCATAGGTTGTTTGACGACTTTTTGTGACCTTGGAAGAATAAACGCACGAAACGACATCTGTCGACTTCATGGAAAGCGGAGCACTATGCCATCACACGTTAACGTAGTAAAACGGTATCGATCGATGTTAAACCATTTCTGATCAGTCTGGCAACAAACGCATCGATTTCCTAAGTTTGTCTCTTGTCTTTCTCCGTAATGGCTTTGCAGAAAGAATAGCGGTGTGTTTGGAAACAAATCACAACACTTTACCCCAAAACTTCAACTCACCACTGGCGTTTTGAGACAAGGTGGAGACGGACGTCTGGCCCATTTCTTTCTTTCAATGGACCACCACCAAACCAACAATCATGCGGTCCCAAAACAACTTCGGCGGTGAAGTCCTCTCGGTCGGTCCGTTTGAAGGCTCATTTCACCTCTTCCACACTGCGGTAAACGACTCCGAAAACTTATTACAAACTTTCAGGACTAGGAGAACCATCGTTACCGCCACAACTTAGTATTAAGATGCTTGTCATTCCTATGCGCAGATGACTGCTCGTCAAAGAGGTCACAGGAGGAAGTCACTACCCCTCCTTGCGGTAGTTTGCTAGTCATTGAAATATGAGCGCACGGGTCTCTTTGCTCAAGTGTAGTAAGTTAGCCGAATGATGAGGCAACATTGAACTATTTACTACTGTGCATATTCTAGGCACAGTTAATATGGCACAACATTGCATAGAGTAACTGTAGTAGGCTACATGTTTGTCTGTTCACTAGTTCAGGTGTCACAGAAACACTGGGCATAGGCCTGTTGCAAATTCCACGTTAAGTATGGAAAGGTCTGATTTGACCAGGAACTGTTTCATTCTGACAACTGAATACTTACTGTAGTGTAGGCCTTTACAACCTACGTTGTATGTTATGCATTTTCCCAATGGGCTACATTATTTGAACTAATATAACTTTAATTTGTGTATTTCATAAACACTACCAGTGTTTAACTTTGAGTTGCCTTGATTTTTTTCACCTACCCCAGGGAGGAGCAATATTGGGAGGGGGGTTAGATCAGGTGGGTGGGATCCAGTCTCAGAACAGGAAGGGCTTTTTGTTTTCAGTGGGGAGAAAGACAGGGCGCAGCCCCTTTATCCACATCTCTAGGCCCCTTCCTCCACGCCTCACGCCCACCCCTCCTCTGACCAATTCCTGCATGCGTCGCTTTGCTTTCCCAGTTATCACAGCGCAGCGTTGGCTTCACTCTCAGCATTTCCTGACAGACAGATCTGCTGCAGAGTGAAAATCGGCTCAGCTGGGACCTGAAGCATGCAGTATTTCCAGACAACACATCATCTATGGGTCTAATATTGGGGAATTAGTTACGCTCTTAATCTGACATGACAATCATGAAGGACAGTCTACATTCTGATTTACTGTGTCGTTCGGCATGAATGACACCTAACTAAATGTTGATTACCTATACCTAACAAATTGAGCTCTAAAAGATATTTACATTACAGCATTAGACATTTGTCAGCTCAGATACAGCATTTACATGCATTTGGTCAGCAATACATTATACTGGAAGGAAGCTGGCCAGAGATTAAAGCTTCCCTTAAAATGGGCATCAGATTGACCTTAGGTCAGAGCTCCACTGGGGTATCAGCTGGAGCTTTCGGGGAATAGTAAGTGACCACATCAAAATGTCACTCAGATGTCAAACAGATGCCTGTCTACTCTCAGCCAACACCGAGAGCCACGTGCTTCACAATCAGTGCAGATAACACTACTTATCCACACACACACACACACACACACACACACACACACACACACACACACACACACACACACAGTGACAGCAGTACCCAATGCGGTGCCCATGGCATTATGCTCTTGCTGCATGCAAAGAACATTAAATATTCTTGCTGAGGTCAATATTCAACAGCCATTTCCTTACCCAGCCCATAGCTGCTGGTTGTTTAAGAATGGTAGGTTGAAAATATACCATAATCTCCTCACAAACAAGATTATGATTTCATAATAACATCACTACAGCTTACAGAGTACATATTACCCTAAAATGTCATCTGTAACATATTTCGATAGATTAGGCTACTCAAAGAGAGTAATGTATTCTGAATACTTTGGATTACATCAACATTGTTTGTATATTTTATTAGCACATTTGTATTAAAATGGTTATGTAAAGTTGCAAGACCCATATTTAGTGTCAACAAAACCCACAACTTGCTTTACAGTGAGGATGTATTATATAAGACTATGTGTAATGAAACACTGTTGACGTCATTGTGTCAAAGAACCTACAACAGAGATGTTGTATATGCACATAAACTGAAAGACTAAACACAAGACAAGGTAAACATAGATTTTTTTCAAGTTAATTTTAACAGCACAAGGGGAGGTTATAGCCTATTTTTTTTTTTTGCAGAACACTGTCAGGAAACAAGAACCATACAGTACATGGCCTAAAACATGCTGGCTGCATATTATGCCCTATTGCCCTACAGCACTATTTTTACATTTCCTGAAATGTTTATATTGATGAGAAAATGAGAAAAGTAAAATCAGGCAATACAGAGAGAAAGACAAAGGAGCTGCCAGAGAGATACACAGGCTGGTTTGATTAAAGGACTATTTGAATTTGTATTGAAACCCCTTAAATTGAATACCACCCATTTCATTTGTAACTTGTATTTAAATCATACAGTAGCCTATAAATCATATTTATAATTACATGTGTTCCGTTATTTCCCTACACTGTGTGTATGCATAAGGTAAAGGTAAGGTAATCATAGTGTTTATCACCAACACCTACTTTTATTTTTCCTCTAGTCTTCTGTCAACTTGTCTCCTTAACTGTTCACACCAAGAGCGGTGGAGGTGTCATACAGGGTGGCAGCATCAACGCTTCGCATTAACTTGACTGAATGGATGATGTCATGCATTGTCGAACTGAGTGGGAATCATTTCCCTGGTGTTGTGACAGAAGGTGAGCAAATTTTTACTTTTCAAGCCCAAGTGCAAATGTCAGATCGCCTGTATGCAAACATGCTAACAGAGTGCTCGACTGGGAACAATAATTTAAGACCGACTTGATAAACAACAGTGTTTATGCATACATGTAACTAACTAGTTAAGCTTTTTTGCAATTAGAAAAGAAAATTCATTATTGTATGACAAATGTTTTATGAATACCAGCCAACTCATGTTAGTAATCTAACTACCCACAGCTTGCTAGCAATAGTGTGATTATTGGTTGAGCTGTCGATCTTGGTACACTCCCATTACCATTGCCATCACGTTTTGGGCAGAGGGCAAGTGAAAACACTACTTTAGAGTACTTTCTGAGGTAATTGCCTGAGACTGACCATTCAAAATGAAGGCAAAACAATTTAATATTTTTCTTCACAGAGCATGTAGTTAATTTGTGTCGGGATACATAATCCCAACATTTCCTTCAAAAATATAACATAGGCCTATGACTGAGCATTCTAATGGGAGTCTGAAACACCTCATAGATTCAAGCTTTAAAAGCAGGCCAGAGTGAATATAGACGCTCCCGTCGGTTCTCATGTGTACGCACACTAATGTGTTTATCAGTCAGTTTCAGCTTTTCTATGGCTTACATTTCCTCATATATCCATGGTTTTTTTTTGTCTTTTTTTTTCAGAAAGACCTCTGAGTCAACCATTATTTAAATCCTCAACCAAAACATTCAAGTGACAGACACCACACACTTCCATAAGCTGTCAGCCTTCGTGTTGAGTCATTGCGAGAGAGCAGCCACCCACGCCCCTCACAGCAGAGCCGGAGCACACAGGTTGGAGTGGAGTGCTGCCACCTACTGGTGGAGTGGCCATTCTGCTGATCTTCACCTTAACTACTGTGCAGTACCTCACCATGGAAACATTTTCTGTCAACCTGAGATACTGCGAGAGCAGATTTAACCCTTACCTACACAGACCTGATGTGCTTAGCAGATATTTCTCTCAGCTTCGACAAGCTAAGCTAAATGAGTCTGAATGCATCGAAAGGTTCCCTGCCTAAATGGCACCACTCATATTCATGCATTCTGCCATGCACACTTTAAGTGTCAGCCTAATGGAGACATCCATGTCAGGTCTATTTCCCGCCAGACTCTCTTGGGGGCAGGAAGGCTTATGGAGGGGTAGCCCATCCATCAGTCTACCTCACATGAAAGTGCACATGGAGATAGAATTATGATGAAAGATGGTTGAGAGTATTCATTCTACTACTGACTCTTGTCACCGCCATTTCGTGCAACATCACTGTTCATCTCCATTCTTCATCAGATGGCATGTGAGCTCACCCTCCCCCACTCCCACCAGCTCCATTCACTTAGGAAACAGAAGGGGTTGCTCCAATATATCTATCCTAATTTCATTTACAGATGTCAGAGACAACCTCCCCTCATCTCCTCCCCCCATCATACATGCCACTGGATGATGAGATGATGATGATTCTTAGCTCCATTCCCCTTCCCAGTCAACTACACATCTTCATCAATCTCCCCCCCCCCCTGTATCTCACCCCTCCAATCTGTCCCTCTACAGGCAATCTGTTAGTCCTAATGTCTTTCTTCCCAAAACAGGCCCCTCTCCCCTCTCCCTCCCACAGCACCAAAGGAGGATGCGTCATGGTCGTATTAGTATGCTTCTCGCTCTCAGAGCCGGTGAGTGACTCAGCGTGGAGCTCCAGCTCGTCAAAAAAAAAAAAAACAGCCTACCTGATGCATCTGGGAAAAAGCACTCACAGTGTTCTTTAAAGCCAGAAGGGCCCTTGCAGTCGAAGCTGTTACTCTGCATCTAAATAAAGCCAGAGTGATGACACAAAGACAAGGGACCTTATCAAATATTAACTGCCCTACTCAGCAGAAATAGATAACGGGGTAATTATTGTTTAAGTGGGACGTCTGAGCTCCCCTGCTCCTTTGATGACTTATTTACTAACTAATCCCTCTTTCCTGTCCCACCCCCCAAAAATATAGGCCTTGAATGTTTTCTTTTCTTTTTTTTATGGTTGGCAAAAATAGCTAACTACGGTACAGAGATGTACCCTCCATGTGCTGGCAAGGTGGAGTGGGGTTTTGCATGAGTTGGGTAATTTGTCCATTACCAGGGAACAACACGGTATAAATTGCAAACCCTGTCGATCAATAGGTGACATCCTGTCAGTAAGTGGGCTTTCTCTTTCTCTTCGCCAACCAGGAGAGGCGCTTATTTGGGGATCTAGGACATTTAATAATAGCACGTAGCAGGGAGAATTGAGCGCATTATATTTCAGCATGCAGGGAAACAGAGGCTAATGATCCTATCGTCTGGGCGCTCGCAAGAGATCGAGGAACCATGCACTGGACACCAGAGAGGGGAAGCTGGCCTGCCTCCTTACAAACAGCAGCAGTACGCAGTCACACGCATAAATATGCAGCCGTACATGTGCATGAATGTAAGCTGAGTGACAGTCCATCATCTCCATGAGAAACCAAACTCATGCAAATCTTAACAGGAAACAGACAGGCTTTCCATTAGTTGCTATTTGCGGCAAGAAAATGGAACTGAAAGTCGTAGACGTCCTAACTGCACTTGAAATGCACTTTTTAGGACTTAACATCCTGAGGCAGAGAAACTTTGATCTTTTCCTGATCGGAAACTTAACGAATCAGGGTTTTTTTGCAGACCGTGGTGAGCTGAGGGCTATGTCTGCTACTTTTAAACAAGACTGCTTTGGTATATTGAGGAAGGAAGCATCCTAGAAAGCTACAGGCTCTAAAGTGGATCTGGGGTAGATTTGAACTTGAACTTGTCAGTGCAACAATCAGTCAGTTTGTACAATGATTCAAAACAGGCTGTTGTCACATCCTAATAAAGAGGAAATGAATAGTCTTTTTCCTAAATGTAGGAAACGATTTAGGTCACATGACTCCAGGGAAAACATAGATGAACGTGCGTAATATGATAAAGATATACATGCCAGGTCATGAGAACCATGAGAAATGATGTAGCAACTACACAAGATCATTAGAGCAGTTTGAGACTCCCTGTGAAAGACATTTCCTCATACCTACATCTACTAAGGAGCATCTGATAGTAACAACAAGAGCATGCTTTTCAGCATTGCAAAAGCCACTCTGAAGGTTATGTATTGATCTCGAACTCTCTCTCTCCATTAAAACCTGTGTCCCAGCTTACATAAAGAGAGAGTACTAAGAGCCTTTGAGATATCATATACCACAGGGATTTGATGACGATGCAAATACCAAACCAGAAAATGGAATATACAAAGCACTTTTAAACAAATCCAAGGTTCACATTTTACATTGCAAAATACATGCTGAATTCAGGCCAAGGGTACATTCTCACTTTATAATGACACAGTGTGTTCATTATTATGCTAACAGAACTCCACAAGTAGTCTGTCCTTCACGCCTCCTTCTCACTCCTTTCACAAACACACACACACACACACACACACACACACACACACACACACACACACACACACACACACACACACACACACACACATACACACACACACTGGCATAGCTTATGTTCAAAACACACAGATTTGAATCAGTGTTAGGGAACCAGCCCCGGCTCTATTTATATGACTGTGACTCCTGGGACTCCAGAGTTCTGTAATGACTTCAGTCTCACTCCCCTCACTGTGTGCTTTATCCCACAACTTTCTCCTCTGTGTGTTTCCATTAACAGCCATGCTAAGAGATAGACACTTCATTTGTTACCATCTGTATCCTGCAAACGCACCCCCGTTCTCCATCTCCCCCTTTAAGACTCACATCAGTGAGGTCAGATCACAGTGGTCCGGACTAATAGGCACTTCTTCCGCAAATGTTATGACATTCGCAACGCATGGCATACCCAATTAAACACATCATATGACAGGGACCAAATATAGCCTGACTGTAACTCTGCCCCCATCACTAGGGGACAGGCTGTTTATTCAACAGTTGAAGTCTCTTCCTGGGGAGTTTCCATTGGTAACTACAGAGACGGAGAGAAAGCACTAAACTTGATCTTTTCCTATATGGACACAATCGTGGTCAGTGGACTCGAGAGGCTTAAGACAGCTTCGGTGTTTCATGGCAACCATTTAAGGTGCTGTGGCACTTAGGCAGTGATGCTGCAGTTTTTCAAAAGAGCCTGGCTTGAGTGCAAAGCTCAGAGGTAAATTTGACTAAATCTGCCAATAACAGTGGCTAGTGGTGGCAATTGCATGGATCTGAAAGCACTGTGTGTATTAAACACAGTGTGTATGAAACTTCATTAGCTAAAGCAAACAGTGTTGTATCCAGTGTATGAAAACAAACACACACACGCTCGCACGCACAGACACACACACACACACACACTCTCATACACACATAGAAAGTAAGAGCAGACTCACGAGCATGGTCCATGACTTGAAGGAGAGAGAGTGACTGCTCCAGTTGGGTAGATCCTGTGTGTTTTCTCCTCTACTCTCTCTCTCTCTCCCTCTCTCTCTCACCCACTCTCACTTTCTCTCTCTAACTCACTCCCTTACACTCTCTTAGCCTCTCTCAGTCTTTCTCTCTTTAACTCAGTCAATGTGTGGTTCTCACTCAACCTGGTATCGTCCTTCCCCCTCTCTCTCTCTCTTTCCCACACCACCTCCTCCTCCTCCCTGCCTCCCTCTCTCTTTCTCTTTAACTCACCCCCTCTCTTGCTCCCACACTCCCTCTCTCCTCCTTACGGTGGCTTTAGCCCCTCCCGTGTTGATGTCTAGTCTCCGTCCGATGTTCGCTCTCAGCATTCCTTCCTGCTGCGCTCCCCCACCAGCAAGCCCACCACCACCACCTCCTCCACGGCAAGCAAACGCTCCAGGAAGCCCACCGGGTCCCAGGCAGGAGGCATGACAAACAACCCTAACCTCCATTAGCCCGGCTGATTGAGCCGGCCAGAACCCATCAAGTGGAACCACCCAGTCCGCTGGGGCTTTTAGCCGTAGCCCCGGGCCGTCGGAGAGAGACAGAGATGGAGGGGGGGGGGGGGGGGGGGCGAAAGAGAAGCTGAGAGACCAACAGACAGACTAGAGAGAATAAGATAGAGAGAGAGAGAGAGATAGAGAGAAGCTCAATGATAGATCATCTTGAGTGAGGGACTAGTGGAGAAATAGAGAGTGAAGACAGAGAGAGTGTGATAGAGAAACTGTGAGAAAAAGAGAGTAGGGTAACAAGAGGCCTCTATTGAAGTCTTATTTAAACTTGCACAAAACAAGATTTACCAGTACACATTTGTTCAAAAGAAGATAATGCATGCATGAGTCCATGAGTGGCATGTGTTGCTATCTTTTTGGTGTGTTTTTGTGTATGAGAAAGACTGAGGGTGGGTGTGGGTGTGTGTGTGTGCGACGCGTGCATGTGTGTGTGTCTGCACTCCATGCCCGCTCTTTTCTCTTTCACTGCCTCTCACGAAACAATTTGTGCACTGAAGAGCCTGATGCACAGGTGTTTGGAGAGGCCTCAGAAGAGAGTGAGGTTGATTTTTGTCTGGGTCACCCGATGCGCGGCGAGATAAGTCTGTTGAGCAGTCGCCCGGCCTTTTCAAGCACCTCGCCACACTGCCTATATACCCCACCGTGCTGCAGTGCAGCGCGAAGCCAAAGCCAAAGCCACACAAACACACAGGCTTGCAGAGAGCGCGCACACACGCCGTGGGTGAAAGTCTCTGACAGTTCGGGCCTATTTTCAGTCACAGACTCGATGATAAAATTGGCCACCGTTCAAGAAGGATGATTCACCACTGAAGATATATATATATACACACTCACACACATACACACAGTTCTGGAAAAAATTAAGAGACTACCGTATATTTTTCTGTCATTATGTAGTTGGTGAGTCATTTTCGAATGAGTTGATTGGCATAGTCAAATTTGCTGTGGTCTCTTAATTTTGAATATGACCGTCAACTCATTTGAATGTCACTCAGCAACCTTGACATCAGAAAAAAAATGTGCAGTGGTCTCTTATTTTTTTCCAGAGCTAAACACACACACACACACACACACATATATATATATACATTATATATATATATATACTTTCCTCTGTTCACATGAATTCAACAGTGGAATATGAGAATGTGAAGAATGTCTCCACAGTAAGGTAGAGGTGGAGTTCAATAACCTCTGACTGTAGTGTTATAGAGAATGTGTATAAATTAGTATGTGTAAAACAGCAGGGGTCCAAAGTGACAATAATGTCTCCTCAGAGAATGAGAGAGAGATTTATATATTAATATCTGTTGTATTTTAATGGCTCTTTGGCCAGGGCACACCCTAAGAGGTGTTATCTTTTATTTTTTATTAAAGTAACGGTTGTTGTTTAAAAATCCATTAGAACAGCACTTATCATAAAACACAAGATAAGTCGAAGACAGATCCTTCCAGTTCTCCTTCACAGCCCCCTTGGCAGGCATATGTTCAATGGATATGATTAAATGCCATCGCTAAGTAGGAGAAATACGTCCTCTGTCATTCTATACTCTATATAGCCACTCTGCCTTTCAAATCAACATACACACCTGCTGTGTTCCTATCGTCTTTGCATCACTGAAAGAATTTGACAAAAATAAATGTCAAAATGAATAGCAATGCATATTTGTCAATTATTACAAGACACAAGTGATGAATCTGATCAGCTTTTACTTGGTTTCCTTCAAAGATTGTTTAAGGACTGAGAACCTTGAGAACTCCTGCTGGTTTCATAAGGGAGAGACGGTTTATCTGACACCAGTGCACAGAAATAGCTAACCCTAACCCTAATCACCTAATGAAGAAAAACATCTACAAAATGAGAGACAACTTTGTGTCACGATGTGGGTGAAGACACCACCAAGAAGATGGTTGACACAGCTGCCCCCCACACAGGGCAAATAAAACCTTGTATCAAAAGCGCAAATTAAAGCATGCGGTTTGTCCCTCTGCACCGTTCCAACCCACAATCTAGATAATGGCCGCCGGGCACACAGCCAAACCAGCTGAGAGCCTTGACTACCATCTTCCCTGCTAGCATGCCATCTGAAGAATCAAGAGCATATTCTGCACCCCGCTGTTCTGAGCAGCTAGTTTTTGTTTCTCATTATTTGAAACTCAGGTTTGCTCTTGCATGGATATCCACAAATGCTGTCTACCACATTATGTCTTGAATTTCCCCTTGGGGATCAATAAAGTATCTATCTATCTATCTATCTATCATGAAACATATCTGTTCTTTTTGCTTTGTTTATTTTTTTGTGGTTATTTTCAATGGATTTATTCAGTGACAGTACATGGCATGTACAGTACTTACATAAAAACACACTACATGCCACTTGCCCCTCTGCAAATTTAACTGATGGCATATGGAGCAACTTTTTTAGCAATGCTGGGCAACCACATGAACATTTGCCTAGTGATTTGCCTAGCGAGTAGCGATGTTTAAAATACTCCAGGAAAAAATAATCATCAATAAAAATACTCGTTTCCCATCATTCCATTATACATACATCTCAATGGGAACTTATCCAAACCAAGGAAAACTGTACATCATCAAACTTAAGGTGGTGAACATGGTGGACAAACAGGATTTCAATGTGCAGACTAAACAGTTGAACAGTTTTCCACCTGCATCATGGAAATTTGCCAGTATCAAAGTCCACCTTTCATTTCCGAGTGTGCCAGAGTAATGGTGTCCTAAACGTTGAGACAACACGATTAAAGCTAAATCATCATGGCAACAAGGTAACACTGTCTCACCTTGCTCTTCCCAGTACAGGTCAACATATACTGAAGCTGAACACTTTAACAGAGATGGGTTACTGTTTGATAATTAGGCTAACTGTGGTATGAGGAGTAAGGTCTTCCTAATGGTTTGAGTCGTGGCATATTTTTAGCTTTGGAAGAAAAAGTAATGTCCGCAACACTGATAAATGCTCCCGGTGGACACCATTTGCATGATGAACACCCAGTAGGGTCGAAACATTGCACTTTTTTCAATATTAAACCGGGAGCATTTATCAGTGTTGCGGACATTACTTTTTCTTCCATAGTTACTCTCCATTTGTCCTGCACCTGCAAGGTGGGATGTGCACACAGCTACTCTTCTTGAATATTTTTAGCTTTGCCATTTCCTGGATTGTGTGATTGTGAAATTAATGTGTTCGTTTTATCCCAGTCAGTGATGTTATTAAGAGTTGTCAACTTATTGACAGTGTGAGAGTGCTATGCATTTTACAAGTGTGATTGAAAGTGAACAGGGAAAGCGTGTTACAGTATATGGCGATGGTGATTATTTATAGAAGGGTCTCTAGGTCCTCTGGGTAGAGATGAATCCAAACAATCAAAGCACATCATGTACTCAGCAGCCTACCGTAACCTGTGAATCATCATCATGTCCTCAACAGGCAACCTAAACCAGCGCCTTACATAAACCTACCTCAGAGAGAGCGAGAGAAAGAGAGATCATCCGCCATTCAAATAAACAAATACATGCAAACCAAGGGGTGTCAAACTTTCACTGCTCCAGTCAACATAAGGCAGCTCAACCTGCAACCTAAAAACAAAAATGCAGCCTTTGAAAAAGCCTGAAAATATATAATATGAAGCCTCAAATATATAAAAGTGAAGAAACAAATCGATTCGTAGACCTGGTCCCCTCTCCCCACTCCAGCAACCACTGGACATGGAGGGGGTAATCAAGGATCAAAGAGCCAGGGGTCCATCTCTCCCACACAGCCACTTCTGTGTGTCTGAGAGGGAAAGAGAAGGGTGCCCACGCATGTGCATGTACACACATGCACGCACGCACACACACGCGCACACACACACACAACCTCCATTACTGCAGTTCCCTTTCACAGCCAAGGCACGACCATGTCAGAGCAGTCGGATAAAGTGGAGGAGACAAAAAGAGAGAAAAGAGAGATAAAGAGAGAGAGAGAAGAGAGAGGGAGAGAGAGAAGTAGGTGGGCTATAGATGAAGAGAATGACAAAGAGATTGCGATGAAGAGAGAGGGGCTGAAGAGAAACACAATAAAGGGAGAGAGAGCGAGGGAATGAGAGTGGTGGATGGATAAAAAGAAGCAGAGAGAGAGCAAGAGAATGGGGGAGGTGAGCTATAGATAGGAGACGCGCAAGATAGCGAGGGATTCTCACACAGAAAGAGAGAGGGTGGAGGAAGAGCGATAGCAATTAAAGGAGAGGATAAAGGAACACGAGCAACGGGTTGATTAAAAAGAGGAAGAAGTGAGAGAGGGAGGGGATAAATAGAAAGAGAGAGAGAGAGAGAGAGAGAGAAGACAAGGAGTGCACACACAGATGTTAAATAGCCTTCTGAGGGGGCATCTCCTTCCAGGCAGCGGCGTTCGATCCCTCTCTATTGCAGAGAAATCGACAAGGAGCAAGAGAGAGAGTGTGACAGGGAGTGAGAACAAGAGCGGGAGTAAGAGAATGGAAAACGGACAGAATAGAAGGAGAGAGAAAGAGAGGAAATGAAATGCATGCTCTATGAGTGACTGGTCTAAACAAGCCTTTTTGCCCACAGCCGTTACACACACACACACAAACACACACACACACACACAGACACACAGACACACAGACACACACACGCGCACGCACACACGCACACACACACGCACGCACACACAAAATTGCCACTTCCCACATCTAATGGCGATCAAGTCTCTGCTTCCCAGGGTTTCCCAGAAGAACACAGGAGGACAGCAGGTCCAATGCGGACATAATCAATGACAGGCACATAATCACACGCTATCAGAAACATCTGCCAAAGAAAAGACACACTTCCTAGCCAGTGAGAGCAATGACAGTGTACAGTTTACTCCATAAATTCAAAAGATTAGCTTTAACATCTTTTAAATTAAAATATATGTCTAATATCAATCACAAATGTGAATATATCCCTAATGTAAAAGCCTGATCGTTATTATATAGCTTGGGCCATACAAAATAAAAACTGTGCGTTAGACAAAAATCCCTGTTCAACAGCAGATCACTCGGCTTTGCAAACACTTTATTCTAAAGTGCTACTGCAAGACGAGTGAATATGGACATGACTACAATTCTCTCCAGTATTCTTGAACCTTTTTCAGAAAGGCCACGATGCCCTCTAATAGCGCTTCCCTTCCTCGCTCTCTCTGTAATTACATGAATAAGTTGGTGCTTGGTGGTGCGAAGTGCCACATCCGTGACATTAAAAGCAGCCAAAGGTTCACATGTTCCGGCTCAGGCTATCATCCTCCCTGAAGTCCTCTCTCCCTACATGGCTATTCATGTGCACACTTTCAGCTGAGAATTCAGATTTATTGTTAAATATTATATATTATAAATATGCAATATACACTACAGTATATAATATAATATTATATATTTATGACTATCATAAAAAGCATCACCAGTACCTGTTGGGGGAGGGAGATCAAACCATCCCAACCACAAGGTTGTGTGGTGATGCATGATATTGATGTGTACTCCGGGTTTACAGGATCTCATATCAGGGGAATTGCTCCATAGGGCATTATGAATAATTTACACATGCACACCAAAGACCTGATAATCCAGTAATTGTCTAAGGCAATATCAGCTTTGTGCACACTCACTTGCAAAGGCACACATTTCCACACACGCAAACACACAAACTCACACATTTACCAAAATGTACACTCTCATGTACAAAACTCACACTCACCCAAAGGCACTTAATGTTTGCCAAGAAGAAAGTTTGCTCTCTGGTGGTCAAATGTGTGTACTACACTATCAAATATACACATTAACCTTCTGGCACATTCAGCTCAACAGGTGAATCAGAACTGGCTTTATATGAAATAATAATATACGGTAACTATACAAACAATGTGACTGCACATGGGACCATCACCCTGATTATTACTTCATCTGAGATTAAAAATGGTAGATTGTGGAGGGAAAGATGTGAATATGTCCATGTTCACCATTCCTGAAGATGAGTCTAAAACCTGGCTGATACAGAACATAATGAGAGGAAGATGATGATGATGAGAGTTATATAAAAAGCAAAGATGGATTACACTAAGTATGCACATACAGAGACATGCACAACTATCAGTCTTAGTAGTACAGAGGAAGTGGTTTTAAACCGTCACCATGCTTGTCAGGGCACAACACCTTGCTGCCTATATATAGCATATTTATACAGAATAAATGACAATGTTTCCCTTGTTTGGTTCATTTCTCCATAGTGTACTGTAAATATTATGACAAAGCAGATGATTTGGGACTGCAGACACGTGACTGCAATCTAAGCTGCTTATCAGAGACACAGAGGCTTCCTTAATTATCATCAATGTGATTAAATTTGTGTGTGCGTGTGCCTGTGCATGTGATGGTGACTATGTTTGTGTTTGTGTGTGTGTGTGTGTGTGTGTGTGTGTGTGTGTGTGTGTGTGTGTGTGTGTGTGCGTGCGTATGTGTATGAGCATGCATATTTGTGCTCATTCTCTTGTCACAACACCTCTGCTTTTTCTCCAACAAGTCATTATAATGAAAACAAAAACACCACTACACTTCTGCTGCTTCCTCACAGTAAGGAGACACACTCATACATGTCATGTCAGCCTGAAACTGTCTTCTCCCTCTCTCTCTCTCTCTCTCTCCCTCTCCCTCAGCCCATCTCATGTCAATCCTTCAGCTCTTAAAGGTACACTACAGTGTTTCCCCTAGAATTGTTTCAGCAGGAGGAAGTTGGAAGCAGTCATAGGCAGCTAGGGGGGTCCCGGAGGTCTAGTCTAGGGGGCATTCTCTCGACCTCGTGGCTTGGTTTCCACCAACTGTGATACCTTATATACTAAAGAGATGTGTGCCTCTCTTAATAATGTCCAATGAATTCATTTAGGCACAAGTGGACTTCATTCAAGTCACTGAAGCATCTCAAGGCCCATCGATAGAAGTAGGATGCATCAGACCTCAACTGCAAGCATCATTTTATGAATTTATACATTTACACTCCAAACGCCAGCTTTTTGTGGAGTCTTGGAGTATGGTGTGTAGATTGATGAGGGGAATTTTTTTTATATATAAGATGAATCTGAAACATAACAAAATATGGAAAAAGTGCAACCCTGTGAATACTTTCCGTATGCACTGTAATATGGGGAAGCATTGCACTATGCAAGATGTTCACCTTTACAAGGCCAGTTTGATGGTAAACAAACTTGTACTAGGCGAATCATTTACAATAGCAGAATAACATGAGATACATTGTGACTCTAGAGGGAGCTCTGTCACCAAAAAATACCTAAACCTGCATAGTGTACCTTTAAAGGCTTTATGTTAAAGGGCTAATTATGGGGACCCTCGGCCCTATTTTGTCTCAACTCAGCAGGAGGCCGAAAGGTCAGGGCATTTTTTTCTGTCGACTTGATGGGAAACGGCGTTATGTGTCACTGCTACAGTTATCTAGACCGGTGGTTAGAGGTTGAGATTTAGTTGGTCACACTTTCACAGCGTTTGGAGGAAATTACAGTGTGCTTCCCACTTGATGCAACAAGATTACCTGATGATGTATATCACTCTATGGCATGAAAAATGTGAACACTGTGTGTGTTAACTGTAGTCTTGGTTTTTAGACTGCACTGAAATACTAACTGGCTTGATGAAACTAGTGTTTCCTGATGCACCAAAAAAAATGTGCTCATGTTTGTACATTTCCATATATGCCACAGAAATGAAATTATGGACAGACTGTGACTGTGCAGCTGGTTAATTCATCTAAATGTTCAGCTCTGTGACCGAGTCTGGGTGTGTGAGGCTGAGACAAGGCTGTGTTGGCTAGGGAGGCCATGTCATACAGTATACTCCTTCGCACCCCTAAATTGCAACCTCTTGACAATTACTGTGTCAATTGCTGTCAAACAGCAGAGGGTGAACAGCAATTTGCAATTCCTGATGTCCACCCCATCACTACACCACAAATCTACAGCGTGAGTTGCTCTTCAGGTACAAGTGTATGAAGCGATCATCTGCACCTCCATCACTGTCTGGTTTGGGTCTGCCACTAAACGGGACAGGGCCTGATTGCAACAGACAATTAGAGCTGCAGAGAGGATTACTGGAGCTGACCTCCCCTCTCTGTTCAGGACTTGTACCGGTCCAGGGTCAGGAAAAGGGCAGCAAAAATCTCTACAGACCCCTCACATCCTGGTCACAAACTGTTCAACCTCCTTCCCTCAGGTAGACGATACAGGGCACTGTTCACCAAGATGACACAAAGATAGCGCCTTCCCCCAGTCACTCTGTTGAACACTCAGAAACAGCACCCACCCTTACACCGAATATGGTCAATCAACCTGTGCTGCTCATCTACCTCATGTGCTCTTAAATTTTAGCTACAGTATTGCTATTAACATATTATAATTGCACTGAACTGCAGTGCACTATATTTATATTTAATCCTAAACCGATATACTGATATTGCACTATTCTCACCCTCTTGTGTATTGCATCTTGCTTGTGCCTGTTGAGGTGTCCACAACCATGGCAACCTGACAGAGACAACAAGAAGGTAGACATTCCCAGCCACACTCCCCCTTCGGACAATTGCATTCCCACCTAGTTTCTATTTATTGCAAATGTACATACTGTATTTATTCTTATACATGGCCTCATTCTACTGCCCATAATTCTATTCTTCTTACTGTTATGTATTTTATTCTTTGTTTTGTGTTTTTAATTTGTGCCATCTTTATGGCTTTGCTTTCACTGTTATGTAGAATTATAAAGAACAGCCGTTAGAGCAAATTATAATTAGGAGCAAATTATAATTATTCCAATATTGTATCTGGGCCTCTATATTGTGATACATGTATCATGGTATCAGGTTGCAGGCAATAGCCTACCCTTGCTGTGGACACTCCTACCTTCACGACCTGCTTTTGTTTACCCAACCAGACTTTTTCCACTGTATGAGAAGTATGTAGTATGTCACTGCAACTGTGATGTTACTTATAATTTTAAAATGAACCACAAAAGGGACACATTTGACAAAAATGCACAGAGAGGCTTTATCTAAAAACGCCATGATATTATCTCATTAAAACCAAACACCAGACATCCCGTCTCCAGACATGTATCAACAGTATCATGCAGGCCTGGCCTGCTGCTTAAAATAAATTGTGCTATGATAACATTTCACACTGTAGCTGTGGTGGAGGATGAGGGAGAAAAGCACACCCTCATAAGCGTTTCTGAATGTCACAGTATCCTGTCTGAGATGAACCCATGCACTGAACAAAGAAATGAAGCTTGCAATGACAGCCTACAGGAAATAGAGGGGCAAGAAGCAGCTTGTAGACCAGAGCATTCTTAATTTGACTGAATAAAATAACTTATATATTTTTAGCACAACAATGCACGATACACATCGCACATACACCTCCAGTAATTCTGTGCATTTATAGATTTGTATCTTGCTCCATGTTGCAGGCGGTCATCCACCTGACACCGAAAAGTTTAACTACATCAACTCTTTCAAAGTAGCCTAAATCAGCTTTCCTGTTGTGGTTGCACGTTTCAACTGTTACCTCGTCACTATCATTCAAAACGTATTTAAAAATAAAAAATAAAAAAAATCAACAAGTCTTACCTGAACGGGCACCCCTCAATCGTGTTAGTATTCTAGCTCTAAACCCAGATGTGTCACTTTGAGAGCGCACTCTGTACACGGGACATGATGGCGTGTATCTCTTCAAATCTGGAAAATCATCCTCGTCGGCCATTCCTCCTATTCAATACACGTATCTATATATAGCCTACTATACCTATGGCTATATTCCACGACACCAACCGACAGTACAAGGCACTGTCAAAGATGACAGAGCTTGTGGCATAACTTCTTGACACCTACCCTTCTTTTTGAGCCACCACCCCTCATCAACCACTCGCGTGATCCTCCCTAAAGGCGGGAGCTTCAGTGAACTTTGTGAGTGACCCACTTATTTTTTGGGGTAGCCTAGCCTACCCAACAATATACGAGTCTCTATGTACGCTAGACTATGTTTACATAAATAAAGAGCGAGAAGAAAGCAGGGATGTAAAAGCTATAATATATGTATATAATATAATATAGCCTACTGTATAATACTATAGCTATATTTTACAATATGAAATAAAAACTGCACATCAATATTTACCACAGGGCTGTCTTGTTGTATCTGTTATTGTTATCATTGATCCACTAGGAAAAGAATAGGCTTCAGATAGCAACTTTAGGCATAAGCATCATTGCAGAACATTCCACTAGGTGGCAACATTTAGGCATCTTACACAACTTTCAAAAACGTCAGTGATTCACAAAACGATAGCAAGGGCCTGTTAACAGTCAGTGGTAGGGTAGCCTAAATCATTTTGACAGTTCCCTACAGGTTATAATTCATTTACACAAATGTCAAAAAGTATGTATTGGGTGCAAACATGTATTGGGTAGATGGGTCATTCCATTTTATTATAGGCTAGTGTTCAGCTATGTATGGTTGTTTATTAGCCTACTGTCTGTCATAGTGATCAGTTTAGACAGTTATCATAATGATCTTGTTATCATTTAGAAATAGCTATTAAGTCACTAAAACATAAGCATAAGATGATCCATGTTACTGATGTAGGCCCTATGGCTTCTCCTTGCTAATAATTTAAGGGTGATGGCCATTCCCTCCTGTCATATAAACACAGAAAGGTACACATTCAAGAGTGTGTGTGCAAATGTGTAATCACATATTTAGGAAATGCCAAACAAGTGCATGTCAAACAAGTCCAGGAAAACAGTGCATCTCCTTGCTTCATGTCTCAGCCTCTTGTGAAACCCAGTTGAGCTTATGTTCCTGTTACCCCTTCTCTGACCCCCCCCCCCCTCCCCACACACACACACACACACACATACACACACACACACACACACACACACACACACCATCACCAAAACCACACACATACATACGCACGCTCCCACACACACACACACACACACACACACACACACACACACACACACACACACACACACACACACACACACACACAGGACACAGCGGTGGTCTCTGATGACCCATTTATTTATCAGCTCACAAGGACAAAAGCTGTCACTGAGGTCGCCTCACACAAAATAAGCAGTGACTCAATGCCTGGGTTAATATGTAAACCAGTGAGGCTACTGACGATCCCACAGGGTTTCTTAAAAAGAGATAGCGGCCCCCCAGTCACACTCATTTATGCTAGAGCATCAGCACGTTGAGCTTGGGTAAGTGAACGTTTTCACTTCTCTGGACATTGTGAAATCCAAAGTTAAAAAAAACTCATTCTGTACACAGGTGTGTATTTGGTTGACAGCAATTGGAATGAGGATTCATCTGTTTTTACTTTTGAGTTATTAGTTATCTAGATATTTTATTATTTCCAATGTGTGCGTTTTTATGCGTTTTTATGCGTTCGTGCGTTTTTAAGACTGAGGGAGATTTTTGGATTTGAGGAGCATTTTATTTTCTACATGAGAATGACCAGAGGAGATTTAAAGGCATCTAGGTGCTTTCATCACAAAATTATCTTACAAACTGTGTAGTAGGATGACAAACAGTTATTTGATTTATAGTCTTTGCTTGTAAATTCATGATTTAATGAGTTTATGTTTTAAAGTTTAAATTGCTATTCAGAATAACTTGTTCATTTCAACTTGTTCATTTGTTTGTAATGAGTGATATAAGATATATACAATATAAATCTCAGAAGCTGAGAAAAGGAACAAGAGAATGCGAGAATGAGAGCGATGTCTCATTCAGTCTGAAAAATGGCAAAGGGACAAAAGAAGAAATCAATCACAGCAGAAGAGCGTATCCTCCTTTCCTCCCTCCGAGTGAGAAATGAAATCCACGTTAGAACTCCGCTCTCTGCTAGGATTCTGCCCACCATTCTCAACATGAGTTGTAGTGGTCTGCTCAAAGGGGAAAAAAGCATCTATACTATCTATTCAAGTTTTCCTGTTGAAAATAAAATTGCTCAGAAGACCAACTTAACCTTGGCAGTCTCATCTGTGTGTTTAAATGATTAGTCAATCATTATGTATTGTTTGTTTCCTTTCCAGATTTTTACTGAACAGTTTCCTGATTGAAAAGTATCTGGTTGACAATGCGTGAGGCAGTTCTCTCTCTGGTGTTGGCCTCCTGCCTGGCTCTTGGCTTGGCCAACCGCGTCTACGTGCACCCTTTCGGCCTCTTCTCCCTCGGCAACGTCAGCTGTGAGGTCATCCAGACTAACGAGCCTGAGCAGGTGGAAGTGGTGAAGGCCACGCCCATCGGTCTCCAGGACAACACGGCGCCTGACCTCCGTGATCTCTCCGACAGCAATGGAATGGAGAACAGCACCCAGCGCAAGGACGTCCTGGCAGAACTCCAGAACATCTTAGGCTTGCGAATGTACAAGGTCCTGACCAACAGCCAGAGGGAATCCAACACCCTGTACTCCCCCGTGAACGTCTATGGAACGTTGGTGACCCTCTACCTTGGGGCATCCAAGAAAACAACTGTCCCGTACCAACAGCTGCTGGGTATCTACAAGGACACAGACACGGAGAATTGCGTCTACCTCATTGATGGACACATGGTGCTCCGCACACTGCAGGAGATCAACGCCCTGATCGACGGCCCCCGGGACGAGCTGAGAACCCTGGTGTGGAGCTTCATCACCGAGGACGCCGAGATCTCCAAGGACTTTGTGCGGGGAGCGCAGGACTTCTCTGATGCCTCATACACTCGCTCGGTGGACTTCTCCAAGCCTGAGGATGCTGAGAAGGAGATGAACAGTTTTATTCAGAAGACCTCAGGTGGAGATATCAAGGAGATTTTCCAGAACCTCAGCTCAACCACCAATTTCCTGTTTGCCAGCTCAGTCCATTTTAAAGGTACGGAAATGTGATGACACACATTCTATAGAGTGGGGAGGTGAGACCTTTGTCATGGTGATGAAAGTGTGTTATTTAATACATTGCATAAGTCGAGAAGGCATAGAGCAGGAAGGCATAGGGAACCACAAATAGAAGTCTTATATTTCAATCTGTCTTTCTCTCGATACCTTGATATGGTCTACATGGCCTAAATCTATATATCACAAATAAAACAGACTGTCAGTGACGTTCCAACCAACGCAGGAAACCAAGAATATGCTTAAAATAGTGGACTTCCCAGATTATCCTCATCATCTCTTTCTTTCAGGAAACTGGAGAACAGCTTTCCAGCCAGAGGCCACCTCCATGCAGGACTTCAAGGTGAACGAGGCGACCACTGTGTCCGTTCCTCTGATGACCCACACGGGAGAGTACAAGTACCTGAACGACAAGGGCAGGAGGTGCACCGTGGTGAAGCTGTGTCTGAGCATGCGCACCTACATGCTGCTGGTGCTGCCCCACGAGGGGGCCAGCCTGCAGGACATCGAGAGCCAGCTCCAGACCGAGGTCTTCACCAAGTGGTACCAGCACCTGCAGGAAGGGTGAGTAATAGACAGAGATCCCTCAAAATCATATGCAAGATAGTACAGTATGTTCTGCTGTACACTGATCCTACAGAAGGATGTAGGGACAGTACAAAATAGTTGTGTTGTAGATGGGTTCTACAAAATCATGTTGCAAAGTCAAAAGTATGATGCCCACATCATTGTTGCGAGTGATGCCCACAAAATTCCTGACGCCTACAGAGACCCAAAAGGTAGGAAGAGTAAGAGGATGATTTGTGAAAAATTGTGAATCTACATGGGTACAAAGTTCTTAACAGAATCTTAACATCGTCGTCACAGATTTGAAGACCAATCAATACATACCTTACCCAATATCTGAGTCAGCCTTTAACAACACCATTTCGTCTGGGTCAAGTTTGAACAACTTCAGAGTTGTGTAGCAAATCTATGTAAACGTGCAAACGTGTTCTCCCAACAGATATCTGGAGCTGTCCTTGCCCAAGTTCTCTCTGACGGGCTTAACAGATCTGAAGTCCTTGCTCACTGACATGAATGTGGAGGAATACCTGTTGGGATCAAAAGCTAAATTCCAAAGGCTCAGCAACAAGGAGAAGTTCACAGTTGATAAGGTACACATTCAGATTCCAAAGCAAAAACGGTCCTCAGTAAACAGTTTATGAACATTCATTATGAAAAAATATTACCAAAAACATCTTCATTTTGGCACTTCAGAATTCTAATCCTTTCCAATCCTTTCTATTCCTTTGCAGGTGTTCAGCAAGGTGGTGTTTGAGATGTCGGAGGAGGGATCCCAGGTATCCAACAAGACAGAAGACGGGAGAGTTCCACTGAAGCTCACCGTCAACAGGCCCTTTCTTTTTGCCATTTTTGAGGGCAACTCCAATGCAATGCTCATGTTGGGCAAAATCATTAACCCTGCTGTCTAGTGAACCCTGTGGTGACCATTCTTTGGAGATTTTTGAAACCTGAATTCCATTGGTAGCCTCGGAGCTTTTGTTCTAGCAGTGTTTGATAGATGGCACATTCATTATATGCCTCAATGTTGTAACTGTATTTGGACTGATGTTTATTTATGAGTTCATTATTGACAATATGCAGAAAGTATAGCAATAATGTATACAGTAAATAGAAATTCTGCATAGTGCTTCACATGTATATTATGGCTTGTTCAGTGCTTTTTAAAATGTCAGATCTCTTTACATGACATTGACCTGACTGATTATGTTTGTATGTCTTGTTTCATGTCCAAATAAGTCTCCCTGATAGCATCATTTAATTTACAATATAGTGTCCATAAGGCAGCAAAGGTTATCTTTGTTACCGTGTTAAAGTAGTGGAAATGTAGAGAAAGATAGACTATCCTTACCACTGATAGTAGTAGCATTAGCATTTAAAATCTGAACTAGCCTTACTTCAGTTCAGAGAAACCCCTGACTCTAAATGTGAATATTTTTTTTATTAAATGTACAGACTATTTTGTTGTTTCCATACTGTACATGTGTACTTGAATAAATGTCTTTTTGTTCTGGAAAGTGGTCTCAAAACGTTTTGGTCTTTTTGATAATGCTCCGTTCTGCAGTCTAACACGTTAACCATCAACTTCTACTGAGATCAAACCTTTGTTTGTTTTTCAGTTTGGGCACTGTGAAATAAATACAGTGCATATTTCCTTTTGATCAGATGCGGTAAGTCTGGGAAGTTCTCAGTCACGTATCACTAGTGGAATAATTAAAACTATACTTAGAATAACTGCTTTTGTAAGCAATAGTCTAAATAATAGAAGAGTTGAAAACTTTCCCAACGCAGCCCACACAATGCTCCCTGACCAGTGCTGCTGATAGCCACTGTCACTGAACTCTAGTCCAATAGGCCATGGCTCTGCTTGAAACGGAAGGCAGGTCATGCACCTTGTGTTGGACAGCCTGAAAATGACTTTACAGTGAATACACACTGTGGACCCTCTAAGTTAGACCAACAACAGAAATCCTAACAAAAAAAAATCCTATTTTGATTATTCAACACATACTGTACTCAAGCAGGTTGTTCAGTGTGGGAAAAGTTAGATAAATTGTTTTGTATACTACCAAGATAATCTACAGGCTGGAGGACATTGCATACACCAAATCGACCAAATCAGATGTAGCAAACATTTTTATTGTTAAAGGCATAATCTTTCGTTTTGTAATGTACACAATCTTCATTCTTCACCAATGAAATATCAGTCAGAACCCCATCCCCAGACTTTTGAGAATACGCCTCTCAGCAACCCAATGTATTTCACTTTCATTTGGAAAGCTTCAGTAGTAACAGTGGGAGCCACTGCTAAACACCATCTGGCTCACTTCAACAAGAGAAATAAAAGCTTGCACAAATAATCAGCGGTTACGGTTATAAAACCTTACAGATCTCCAGTGCAGTGAGTTCACATTAGCCTCCCTTATGGGCAAAGAAGCTACAGGAGCTACAAATGGCATTACCAGCCTGTTTCAGCATCGGCCTTAAGCCTGAAGCCAAAGGCTGGTGCTCTTTAGTAGTTTGGTCAGAGTTAATGCCTTCTGTACCTTTGGCCCTAAACAGATCTGGTCTGACATGGGGACAGTTGTGCCGAAGACAAACTGCAGTGACATGCAGTGTAGTGCTGACACAGTATTGTTGAGTTCACTGGAAAAAAAGGGAGCTGGACTTTGGCCAGATGTTAGTTCTTCAATTTCTCAAGTGACCATGTTGCAGTGGCAAAAAGAAATAAACAAACAAAAAATGTAGACTCTTTAAATAAAAATAAAAAAACAATTTGGGAATAGGACAGTCCTGTAGTGTGCTTCATCGCCTAAATCATACTCCCAAGGATCGAGTGCAGGTCTCCATGACCTTGCATTTTTGATCAGGCACCTCTCTGACGCCTCTGGTGCCAGTGCAGTAGTGCAGAAAAAGGACCCCGCTAGGGATCCCTCACTCAGCTGCAGCCAAGTCTCTCGCCTCTCGCACCAGATCCAGCAGGGAGGAGAACATGGAGATATCAGTGGGCTCCAGCCCCATCTTCTGGATCTGAAACATACGGGAGTAGATAACGGAATACCGTAAATTCCCGACTATTAGCCGCGGCTTATACATTGATTTTGCTAAATTTCATCAGCTTTGAGGTTAATACAGGGGGTCATTTAATATGGTGTTGTTTCTTTTAACTTGCATAAAACACTGTCCTGCGGCTTATACACAATGCGGCTTATATGTGGGAAATTACTGTAAAGCAGAAGAAAAACACTAATGTCCATGCAGTGTAGACTAAAATAATCTCTCTGAAATACACACAAAAAGCATTAGCTTTTCCGCAGATGGTTATGGGTTAGTGCAAGGTTGAGACACCTCTACCATTGGTTGGACAAGTTGCAGATGAAAGAGAAAAATAAGCGTTTGTGTTCCACTTGCATGGAAGGTCACACGAATAGGTTTTCATATCTGTGACATCCTCTGTTAACCACATCCTGTAGTGGCGTCAGACCCCATAGCACAGAACACCACTACACAGGACACGGTGTGGCTGTAAAAGCTGATGGATAGTGTTCATTTGAGCTCTAGTCACACCTCTTCACCACTTATTTTCAGATATGTAAAGTGAGACACTGGAAATTCTAAAAATGTGATTTCCAATAGCACCGGCCATTTGTCTGGGCAGTTCATAATGACGCATGAAAACCTTTCATTTGTCCTGGCAATGACAGTTCCAAAACCCTTCCAAGCAGAAATATTATTGGATTAAAAAAGATTCGTTTTTACACCACGGTGACTTTTTGCCAAATCAAATACCAGAAATGGCCGGAGTAGTCCCAAGCCCTGGAAGAGAAAATGATTAAAGTACCGAGCAGTGACCCGGCGTCCACCTCACCTGTTCACCCAGGTACTCCACGTCCAGGGCCAGCTGCAAGCGGATCTTGCTGTCGTCGCTGGGCCCGCCGTTGTTGCCGCTGGTGCTGGCCGCGGTGGTCTTCCTTGCCTGCTTCAGACGCTTCAGACTCTCCTCCATCTTCCTCACCGAGCTCAACACGTCCGAGATGGTCTCATAGTATCTGCATAGCAATAAGGATGAGATATACAGTAGGCAGAACATAAGTTCTTGAATTTCCCCATGGGGATCAATAAAGTATCTATCTATCTATCTATCTTCTTTAATGTAAAGATACATATATATATATACTGTATATAATTTACATCTACCTAAAACTAACATCAAATATGTCATTGCATGGATAAAGGGGGTCATTATTTTAGTGCAATGCAATGCACATATTATAAAGTTATTATTGATTCATAACTGAGCTGCAAAATTCGGTAGAGTGGAATCTGATTGAATTCAATGTTAGCATGTGTCCAGTTGAAGTCTTCAAGACAGAAAACTGCAGAGATTAAGATAAAAAAAACAATGTGACCTATATACAGCAACTTTCTAAAGAGTCCATTACGTGTCAGAGAGAATTTCTGAGTATTTTTGTTGGGTAAAAAAAGCCCAGCATCTCTAGGCACATCTCTTTTTGGAGTCCAGACGCTTTGAGGGTCTGTGTGCTTGTTTTACCCACAGATCTGAATGAATCTTTCATGGTGTTCTCTCTCTCTGTGGCGTGTGGAGTTACCTGTGGGTGCAGTCGGACAGAGTCACTCGTAGCCAGTCCTGCATGAGCGCCGCCTTCACCAGGTCCCTGGAGTCGCTGACCAGCTGGTGCAGCGGCCGCAGAGCGTTGTCCATGTAGGCCGACGCCCTCGTGGGCACTTCCTGCACAATCAAAACAAAGACGCGCCGCGCCGGTCAGGTAACCTTTAAGGTGGGGATTTCCGTGCGTTTACTGTAGGTTGGTGCTAGTCTGGTTTTCACCATACTAAGCTCAATTCTTTTAAGATTGAACATTAGTCTGGGGAGGCTGCGCTTTGTTTCTACTGCACTTTGCGTCGCTTAAGTTTCATGATGGCCGTTTCTGATTGGAGCCAAAGGTTCTGGCAGTAAACAGAGGAGATAGATCTGCTGGTTTCCAGACTGAGCTGCCGGGCGAAATTCAAATTCCCCGGAAGTTCAGGCAGGGTTCACCCAGCCTAGGGTGGTGCTGTGCATAGAAGAAAAACACAAAGCCTAAATCTTCTCAGAGCAAGTTTGATGAAACAGGGTAACCCAAACCCTTCGATGAGATCAACTCCCCAACATCAATCAAAATGTACAAATGCCGCTTCACAAGCAGCATCCATCACAGTTTGATTCCAAATTCTACACGTCAAACACACTGCGCACCTTATTGGTCCGTCTGTAGAGGCGGGGCACTTCGGAGGCACTTTTGAGGAAGCGGAAGCATCGCTCAGTCAGATGCTGAGTCATGCGGGCACTGAGGGTGGGCAGACAGCTGGACAGAGATGCTTTGGAGTCCTCCAGGGCCTCTGGGAGGGACAAACAAATAAACAAACAAACAAACAAACACACAATATCGAACAACTAGCATTAGTATAAATATTTATGTCCACAAATAAACAGAAAGATTTTAAAGTACTAAACCCAACAGATCAAACCAAACCAAACCACTGTAAGCAAACAGACCTTTTCTTTGAGACTACTTATGCATAATTCATCAGCTCTGTTAATACTCCGATGAAAGGCCTACCTGAGACGATGGCGATATTTTTAAACCCAATGGCCTCAAGTCTCTCTTTGATCATCTCAGAGATTTGTGGAATCTGAAAAAAAAACATGACCAAACATCCAGATGTCAGCATGAAGCTATTTAACCAATGGTGCAATGGTAATTCAGTATCCTTCAGAAGGACCTGGATACCTGGGAGCACTTTGGCGCAGCAGGCTACAGCGCTCATACCACATACGGGTCCGAGTGCCCACGGGGACCCAGGTTCGAATCCGGCCTGCGGTCATTTCCCAGTCCCACCCCATCTCTCTCACCCACTTACTTCCTGTCTCACCCTTCACTGTACAATATACAAAATAAAGGCAGAAAAGCCCCAAAAAATATACCAAAAAAAAAAAAAAAAAAAAAAAAAAAAGAAGGACCTGGATACCTGTTCCTGGAGTTTGTCCACATCTGCTGCGATGAAGACCAGCTGTTTGGTGGAGAGGGCGGCCGGACCGCCGCTCTCGCTGTCCGCGTCCTGAGATGTGCGGCTGGACGTGGAAGAGGCGGAGCTGGGCAGGGGTCTCACAGGATCTTTGGGGGATTCAGTGGAGGGCGTTTTGGTCAGCACCTAGACACAGGGGGTAAGAGAACAGGAGAAAGCCTTACAGGTGGTCATGCTTGTCAGAAATAACAGCTATCACGAACAATTAGGATATCACAATCTATTGTTCACAAATAATTACAGGAAGGGCTGTGTGTGTGTGTGTGTGTGTGACAACGTCACTGGATATGGTTGTATATGTTTTGCCCGGATTAGATAACAATAATGTCACAGAAGACTGGAACATGGGACACGACCTCATAGAAAATTCAGTTAGTCATGAGCCATCCATGTGTGGAATGAAACAGTTTGTAGTTTTTTTTTTCTATTTAAAGCCGGATATTTCATAAATTAATGAGATTAAGTGGCTGTGAAACTACTTTAAACTTTGTCTAAAGATGTAACTGGGACTATGATATCTCGTGAGATTAAAGTGATGCAACAGCAGCGTGATGTTAAAGGGGCTACAGTAACGCTGGAACACAGTGACATCAGATGACACTTTGATGTCAGGAGCTTGAATGGCTGGATCTCAGAAGGGTGAGCTAAGCTAGCGAGGGTGTCAGTGCGGGACGTTGAGTCTGACCTCAGTGACACACTTGGCATAGCGGGCGAGCAGCTGTAGCGTGAGCTTCCAGAAGCGATGAGCCAGTGGGGCCAGGTAGATCCTCTCTGCCCAGCAGCGACACACACACCCCCACAACACCTGAGACACCTGCAGGTGATACACACTCCCAACTACACACAGAGGAGAGAGGAGAGAGGGGAAGAACAGTGAAATTAAGATATACCTGTATGAACAGTGTTGAATTCGTGCCCAAATATATTGTATGTATGATTAAACTGATATGAAAGTCCTGTCCTCTGCTAAACAGCACACTATGACATATCCCTCATTCATTCAGATACTAAAAACATCTACACCACAACTGATTTGACTGATACAACTCAGTACTTAAATGAACAGCTCTGGCTAAACCATTATCTGATTTTCAGCATGAGATGATAATGGAATAGATCCACTATTGGCACTGGGCCACCATCAATCCATCACTAACCTGGTGCAGCATCCAGGCCATCAGCAATGGCGTTCTCCAAACTGCTGGCAATTTCCTTATATCTGCAAAACAATGAAGGCACACAGTCTCAACAAGCCATGTCTGAGATGAACTGAGGACAACAGCAGAGTGAAAAAACAGAGAGGAAGCTTTGTTAGTGCTAATGATTGGTTGAATGTGACAATGGATGCTTTGAAAAAGTCTGTAGTAGTGTCATGTGTGGTCTGTTCGGTATACTTACAACATATTCTCACAATATTGTTTTTAAAAGATTATGACATTTGAAAAGACATTCCTCTCAGCCAACTATTATACAGTACAGAGTACAACAACAAAAGGAACTAGATTCCTCTGCTAGCAATGCAGCCTAAAGCCAAAGTGATTGAAAAAAGGTTGGTGTGCATTACGTGAAACTCTGTGCAAAAGGGCACGGTCGCTGACAAGGACCTTTGTATCAGTTTTAAGGTCTTCTATACCAAAAATGGGCACTTAGAGTTGTAAAATTGAGGAGGTTTGGAAGAGTATTCTCATGCTATGCTATACAGCTGAGAGCAACACACTTGAGTTAGGGTTTAATTGAGCGAGGTTCATAGAACACTGAAGAATCACTACAACCACCTCCGACCTGTGAACACAACACAGTTATTTGTGTAAGAGAAAAGACCTCTAACTCAAAGCCAAGAGCAACATGAGCAAAAACAGGAGAAACCAGGTCAAAGGTGAGAAGTAGTTTTGAAGGCAAAAGAACATACGTAGAACATTTTACACACAGGAAAGTACATTAATCACGATGGAAAGTAACAAGATTAGGAAACACACACAGGAAAAGAGACACAGGAAGATAGAGAGCAAAAGAGGCACTATTAGATAACAAAACAAACAGTTGTGTTGGCTGGACTTTACATTTTGAAATCCGAGCAGAGCGACTCCGGTGGACAAACAGAGCGCGGGCACAACGAGTACAACGCTGACGTCGGACACCTCGGAACTCCATACCCCCCCCCCAAACACACACACTACACATTGGCCTTGTGTGGCGCCGCGTCATAATGCTTCAGTCGTTTACTAACAGTAGCTTCTATTGACATCACGTGTAAAGGAAATTTACAAAGGAAGAGTGACTGGGTGGCAGAGAAAATAAACACTCTGACAGTCATGACTTTTGCATGGGAACAAGTTCAGAGTCTAAATCTGCCCCCAATGCAAGTCAAACAGACGATGGAAATAAGGGAATTACCAGGGAACCAGCAAATGACCGGCAGCCAGGTATTGATAAATATGACCACATCTCTCAGTATCACTCTCTCTGTTCCGGGTGCTGGAGGACAACTGGCTCCTACATTATTAAGTCAAAGCCTTAAGCTATCTGATAGCTGACTTGTGTGTAAATCACAGAAATGGTGTTCCAACACAATATCAGATTTCTCCAAAAGTTCTGAGAAATACTGTAGCTGACTTCTGATACGCTACTAAATTTTTACTGAGAAAGACATTTTATCTGTGCATAATAAAAAGAGGTTTAGAAAAATAACAAATTCACAAATAAAGCAAATGTTATTTATTATTATCTAAATCAATCTATTAAGCTACTAGTACTATTATAACATCTTTGTTCAATATCTCTCTGATTTCATTGTCCATACCGATTTCATTGTCCATCAATCACTACTGAAGATACACTGTACTTAATGTAATTGGAAATATCATCACTAACCACTATATTGAACTGTGAGGGAATCTGAGCACATTCTTGGCTCTCTGGGTTTCCGAGAATCACAAGCCCAGAAACTAATTCCACCCAGCCAGTGGCAAATAAATCCAGTCAGCAGCAGGCAATAAGCCTGCTGTTCATAAAGAGTATAGCGGCCCTAACATCCATCACTTAAAATAGCGGCCCACAGGACCAGGGTATACCGCAAAGAAGCAACCCGGGGCTCTATGATGAGGTCTATGATCTGGTGCACTGCATTGGTATTCTCACGCAGAGAGCAATAGAGTTGAGTCATAGAGCCCATTTGCAAGAGAGAGAAAACATCAGTATAGGCCTTCCCTGTGGCTACGCTCAATACAGACAGAGAGACTGGAGAGATGCATCTATACGGCTATCTTCTTTCGGTGGGTGAACTGGAGGCCTTTTTTGGAAGAAGACAAAAGAGAGAGAAAAAATGCTGCCTTCCAGTCAGTCTTTGCTATCCTTGTGCCACTGCGGAACAGATACAGGGGCTTTCAAATCGATGGCGGTCTTACTCATCGGTATAGAATTTCCAACTTATATTTAGAGGAAAAGAGGAGGAGAGGGAGAGAGAAAGTATGATAAGGAGCACAATAGTTGGAGAAGGAAAGGAGAGAGAATGTGAGTCAGAAAGCCATGAGATAATAAAAGGCTGGAAACAAACGGGAGAACATCTCCAAGGGAGAACAGAGAGAACATCTCAAAAGGAGAACAGAGAGAACATCTCAAAAGGAGAACAGAGAGAACATCTCAAACGGAGAACAGAGAGCACATCTCTGCATAGTGGGATGGAGCCATTACAGTTAATCACAGACAAAACTACATGTCCCGAGATCAAGTCTTTTTCAATGGATGCAGAATTGCTGTGCGCGCCACCATTAACTTTAATCTTTGACCAACTGTGCAAGCTCCACCCCAGGATGTTTACAGAAGGAGGCCTGGATCAGAGCTGAGCCCCGGCCGACACTGAGCCGAACCCAGCCGCCGCGGGACGAGCAGGAGGCACGAGCTGGAGTTGGAGGACCTCACCCACCTGAGCTGGAAGTAGACGGGCAGGTTCCACTTGTTGTGGAAGGTCTGGTAGGAGGGGTGCGCGCGCAGTCGTTTGACGCTCGCCTGCGAGCCACACTGACGCTCGAACTTCCCCACGAAGTCCATGGTGATGGCGTACCTCTGTCATATTAGGCGAGGAGAGAGAGAGAGAAAGAGAGAGAGAGAAGGAAAGAGAAAGAGAGAGTCATGACTACCTAACATCACAAAACATACTTACTTATCCAAATACAAAGCACATAAGAGCAAAGTCAAGAGCAATGTAATAATCCTTCACTCCCAGAAGTCTATGTGGTAACAAATAGTTTTGGACCTTGAGTGTTTTGGACCTTGAGTGGTTTGATGTTTTTTGCTGTGCTAACTCTATATGCTCATGAATCATATTATGTTCCATTGAATCATATCTTGTTTTTGTGTACACAACCTTATTATAACATCATACATGCACAATATCTCTCTCCAAAGTGGTGGACGGCCATGTGTAGCAATGTCACGTGTGTTTCTAACCTCATAGAAGACGTCCGGGTTGCCAGGATTGAAGAGAAAGGGGAGCCTCTCCTCAATGGCCTTTATCATCTCAGGCCATACCGAATTCACCAGGAAGTCATAGCCAGGCACAATGTCAGCTTTGTCACTGGGGAGAGAGAAGCAGCCATTGAAAGGGCTTCCAGTGGGCAAGCACAGGAGGGGGGAGCATACAGGGCAGCCTCTACCTCTACACCGTGTGTACGGAGCGCACCAGCTGCTGTATTATGGCCCTTTATGGGGACACAAGCCAACACTGAAATTAATGTTTGAATATCATAAACGGTAAATGTCAACTTGATGAATGAGTGCAACTTTACAAGGCACATAACCACAGCCCAGCTATCACGTAGCTCATCATCTACTGAATGTCTGTGCATATACAAAATACAAGCATCTCCAGGGAGAACATCAGGATATAAAACAAAACCCGGAGACATCAAAACCACTCACCAATGCATTGCCAATGCACTTACCATGTAATGCTTGTGCAAGTAAATCATGCTTACTTTAGGATGCAAACTGCATTCTAGGCTCAAACCTCAGATATTGAGTGCAGAAAAGGTATTTTGTAGAAGTATTTCTAGAAGTATTTAAAGCAATTACTGATGCTCTTACATGACAACACTAAAGTAGAGGTCCTTCAAATGGACTGACACTCCCTATGCATGTATGTATATCTATCAAATGCATATGTCTACATAATATCAGAGGGAAAGCTCAGGTCCCTGTAAGCAGTTCCTGCCCACAGGTTAGTTATCTGTCTGCACACACACCTGGATATGGCGCCTCCCGTCACCTCTCTGAGCAGCCTGCAGCGGTGAGGCACGAACTCCAGCAGCTTGGTGTACATCATCTGCAGGCCACTGGGGCTGGACTTCACAAACTGCTCACTTATGATCTGCACGGGGCGACAGAGGAGAGGAGAGCGCAGTGAGGAACTGTGGCATTGGAGTCCACATGGGGATACTTACTGTAACTGCAGTAGGTAGAGATGGCGTCTGCGCCTATTGTCTAACTAACAAATTGGTTGCACCCGGCGCGTGACTGCATGAAAATGTTCAGTCAGGTACAGTAGTAAAAAAGTAGAGACTGCACTCAGGGGCTGAAATTTATACAAAACTGTATTTGAAAGTGCCGATAGAGCATAACAGGCCATAACTAACAAACAAAAAAAGAACAAACGTTTTGATCCTAGCCCATCATCAGTGTCTCAACTCCAAAGTTACAGTTCAGCCCCTGAGTGCGGTCTCTACTTTTTTACTACCTGATACTTTACTGCTGACCATGACATACTGGGGAACAATGTATTGGGTGACCTGCTTCAAAAGAACATGCACAGCTGACATGTCACAGATCATTTCCATAATTCACTGACAATACTGACAGATTCCATATTCATGAGGATGCGAAGCTGAGCAGACCATATGTTCCAAGTGTTGAATTATATATCCTTGAGGATAACTGATCAGCAACTTTCCAATTTTATCTGAAACAACTGCTTGAAGTACCTCGTCCATGTAGGGCTTCACCATGACCTGTCCCACCAGGGTCTCTGCGTCCCGGGTCTTGTCGATGGTGGCGTAGGTACGCAGGCAGTGGCGCACGATGTCCATATTGGAGGTCTGGAGCCCCTGAATCAGGAGTCCCTCCAGAGACTGCTGGAGCATGGCCGTGATGCCTGCTATCCTCTAGAGACGGATACAGGACAACCAATTCAATTCAATTGAAAAAACTTTATTTATCCCCGGGGGACAATTTCTCAATATAAGACATAACACAACATATAAGACATAACACAACATATAAGACATACAAGACAGGACAAGGACAGCAAACAAAGGAAGGTTCTCCGCGCTTCTGCAGTTTAGCGTCGATCTGGTGCAACCAGGCCAGGACAGATAAAGTACGAGAGCAAGAGGGACACCGGTGCAACTCAGATCAGAGTCCTCTCAGACTCAGACTCTGATGGAGATGTTTCTAACATCGAAACGTTAGTCAATGTTTTGCATATTCTAAATAAAAACTTAGAAGATATCTGAGTTGCACCGGCGTCCCTCTTCCTCTCATACAGGACAAGGACACTCAGTGAAGATGAATACGCAGACAGGAGTTCAACACCCATAGCGGAGTAATACAGTACCATCACCTCCAGAGTTTAAGATTCAAGGCCAGTCATTTTCATATTCATAACTTCATTACGTTTTCAGGGCTGTTCTTGCTGAACGTTAAAAGTCTCCTATGGGCCTTTGAGAATCTTGTTGTAAACTGAACAGTACTTCTGAATAACAGACAGGAACTGGTGCAAGCCAGAGGAGGATGTACATATTTAAAACAGTATTGCTCCTTGGAGGGCATGCTCACCGGCCGCACTTTGTCCAAAAGAGGCATGCCTTTGCTCTGGACTGCATGGAACTGCAGCTGGTTGAACTCGGTGGCAATCCTCTCCAGAATCTGCCCGGCTACAAGAGGGCTGCGTGAAAATATCAGGAAAAAAAATTATAAGATGTTTTGCAAACCTTGCATACTAGTCATAACATAAACTTGTCCTTGACATGTGATAAGGCTGGTTCCATTGGTTGTCACTGGATCCTTGGGCATTTCTCTGGATTTAGGACTAGCATTTTAGTCATTTAGAAAGTAAAAGCATTTTTTATTATTTAGATTTAGTAATTGCATTTTGATGGTCTTTGCTTTTTAATTAATATGCTACTCAGCTAAACTGTGGTCAATCAAAGTATCAAAGTATAAGTGCAAATGGACAGTATTACCTGCTTGTCTCAAGAGAGGTGTTGTCTTTGGAATTCTGAGTGTGGAGAATCTTTTCTATCTTCTCCACTGATCTCACCACTTGGATGAGTCTCATCACACACATCTGTAGCAGAGTGTTAAGTTAATTACTGACCGTTTTTTATTGGCCTGGCACAAATAGAGATATCAGCAAACTATAATGTCTACAAAAACATTTTTAAAAAATCAGTCAAAAGAAATATGAAAGATGACAGACAGCCAACCTTTTTCCTTTGAATATCGTCTTGTTTGGATAACAGGGTGTCTATGGCTTCAATGACTTCATGGACTGATGTCCTAAGGCTCTGTGAGATACACAAGTGGCATATGCAATGGGGATCAAGTACAGTTCATGCCTGGATGCTCGTGTTCATTTTCATGTTTGCTTGTGCAATTAGGGAGTTAAATGTCATCGTCATATGTGCTAATTTTTGTGTATTTCAATCTTCTCCACCAAAGGCAAAAGTAAAAGTATATGACAGAACTGGATGGAAACATTACCAGCACTTCTTCTCTTAACTGGCCCAAAGGTACAGACAGCTGGTTTAGGGCTTTATCCATTCCAACCTACAGGATACACATGGATGAGAACAAAACTCACAAACTACAAAATGCACTCAGACTATGTCACTTTCTGACATGACATGCACCATGAGAGACATGCATCGGTTTGTAATGGTGACTGTCAGTAAGTATGCCAATGACTGGATTGAATCCAGACACTCACAAGGTTGGTGGAGAGGTTGACAAAGTCTGCATAGTCTTTGTTGATGAGCTCAACCATTGCTGTTTTGAGGAGCTTGTAGTAGAACTCCAGGTCTTCACGCATCTCCTCCAAAGACACGCGTTTTCTACACTCCGAAACGAAGCGGTCCACGTCGAAGTCATCCTATGACACATGCATTTCACTATGACATCTTGCTTCTCCAAATGTTGACTCTGAGGCAATGCTATCTTGTTTATTAGAGGCAGACAGCCGTGTAACGTGCAGCTGAAAAGCAACTTCATGTATTTAAGTGTATCGCACATCTAAGCTGTGCTTTTTGCAGTGATCAGCTAGCTACTCCACTGACACTTCAGTGACATTCATTCAGCATTAACGTTATCTCCCAGTTGTCGTTCCTTCGTTGGACTGTAAAATCTATATTTCAGAATCATCTGATCATTCACGGTCATGCAAGTAATAGCTGTACAAGGGAACATTATTAAATGCGAGAGACTTTATCTGGATGGCACCTAACGATGAGATTTAGCTAGTGTCGGTGGATTCATGTTAACTTACTAGCTGGTTAGCATCTTCACAGTTTATAATGCATGATCATGTCTTACCTTCATAAATTCGTCTTTGTCAAAACAAAGCGAATCTGGTCCCTTAGGAAGATTCATAGTTCTTCAAGAAACCTGAATCTCTGTGAAATAAGTTAACGTTTGATATGGTTCCTGGTTTGAACTATGCTACCTCATCTTTTGGGTGTCGGGAAGCAATTTGACTTCACTTCCGCAAACATGGCATAAGCCTACCAACGAGTAAGAACAGGTTATTCAGAGAAAAGGACAGCAATGATATGGCGTACCCTGCTGGGCGCCAGAATTAATGCAGTGTTGACTAGTAGTCGAGTCAGTCGAGATCCACCTTTTTTTTCTTTAGACTACTTTGAGTTATAGGCCTAGTATAGCCTACTGACCTCTCTACCAAGGTCACTTAAATGTCATACAATAGTTAACAAAATTGCATAGGTCTTATAAACTTTTGAATAATCAAGACACACTTTAATGACATTCATTAACATAGTCTATAGCCTAATACAACAAACCCTATTTTAACATTTAACATAAATTAGCACTTAGCCTAGGCTATTCGGTGTAGGAGTGTAGGCCTATGAGTGTAGGATAAACTAGCCCACATAGACGGGATTTGGGATAAAAGCATAGCCTATTACTTTAGCATCATGAAGATTTGACGTTAATGTCAAACATCACTGCCATTGGGCAGAATAAAAAAGACCGGGTCAGGTGACTCCTGGGGAGGCCGGCGATTCATTGAGTCGTCTACAGTAAGGGACAGCACGCCCAGTCCCGGATGCTCGGCGCTGTGATAAATATTGATACTTTAACGTCTCTCGTCGTATGGTGGGGGTGATTTCAGTACCCTTGGTGGGGACAGCTCCTCTCTCCTGCCCACGCGTGCTCCATGAGATTCTTTTTAACCGCGCAGCCAAACACCTGCTCTGGTCGGCGTTACATCAACAGAGTGGTTTAACAAGCAGAGGGAGTGGACAGTAGGCTAAGCTTGGCACATCTCGAAGGTTTGTTTCAAAGGTGGTCAGTTGCATGCCGAATTGCGGCCGCTCTAAATTACTAGAGGCGATCATCGAGCGATGGCGGAGTGCGGGAGAAAGGCGCTGTCACTTCTAGAAGCGGCCCGTTCCCGCTACGAGAGCTTGCAAATTTCAGACGATGTATTCGGGGAGTCGGGCGACGACAGCAGCGACAACCCTTTCTACAGCACCTCGGCTGATTCCAATTCGGATAACTACACCACGGAAACCAACGCGGATGATGTCCGGGCAGGTGATACAGGGAGCAGTCAGAACTGCGGTCCCCCCGGCTCCGTCTCCAGCACGCAGGCAGAGGAAGAGGGATGGAGCGACGTGCTGCAAGACATAAGCTTGCCCTCCTATAAGGACACACATGGTAAGCTATGTCACTGTGGAAAAATTACACTCCGAAACGAAGCGGTTTAGTCGCATCACATCTGCATGAGAAAGTCACGGTAACCTAATAGAGGGAGACACGACACGATGCAGTCTATTTATCCTGACATGGTTTACAGGCTACGATACATAGGCTAACCGTAGTTTAATCATTTTGATTGCTTTTCCTTATCGGTATGCAGTGCTATGAAGCAGGAAAGCTAATAGTATGTCCATATCTTATGCAGACTGAATGGAAGGTAACTTTCTGAAGCTGACTCGACGAGGTAGGCTATGCCCCTGACATCTTAAAACATGGCAGGTCGCCCGTTGAGCTTCGCTGCACACCTTAACTCAGGTTAACATATGTGTTGAGTCGGTGCTAGGCCTGAACACACATTCTGCTACTGACCACAAAAGTCCATTCAGTTAGTGTCCAACAAGAACAGCATCAGGAGGAGGCTACTGCCAATCAATCCTTTCACAAAAATGAAACCCAATTAAACCCATCACGTTGTCATTATGGCCCGTGACATGATGTGCCATTCTTATCGTTTAACCAACCATTATATTAGCCTAACCCGTTACAGACTTTGATTATGATCTTAACAAAAAATACAATTTGGGACAATCTTTCAGTTATCTGTTTATGGGTCTGAATTGACCCAAGTCACTGCAAAGAGCACAGTTTAATTGTGTCTCTTGAAATGTTATTGAAGAATGATTTTAGCCTATTGTCACAGTACAGTAGCCTATCTTTCAACATGTGGCAACCGACTGAAAACCTGAGTGTTGAGTGTACAGTAAAGAAGTCTTCCAAGGGTCTTGAGAGGAAAACTAGTAACTTCAAAGAAGATAGCATTTTCTGACATCGATATGATATTTCAAACCGTCTCACTCACTAATGGAGATCATAATTGTACTTCTGGTTCTGGATCCCAGAGTTTACTTTTGAGTGTGACCTAGCCTCTTTGTGCTCCGAGCAGTTTGAGAAATGATTGTTACGATAGCTTAATTATGCAATATTTCAACCAACTGTGCTGTTCCCCCTTTGCTAGATTAGCAGAGATAAGCAGAAGATGTAAAGGTACTTTTTAGCTTTAAAGCTACTTAATTTACAAATTACTGAATTTCACCAGTACCCCATAAACTCTCCTCAGGCTCTCTCTCTCTCTCTCTCACACACACACACCACACCACACCACACCACACCACACACACACACACACACACACACACACACACACACACACACACACACACACACACACACACACACACACCACCACACCACACCACACCACACCACACCACACCACACCACACCACAACACACACACACACATGTATGTAGGGTATGTCCATATCTGATGTTATTAGTTCCTCTTTCTCATTTTCCGGAGAGCTCTGTTATTCACACTCTCTTGCTCAGTGTGCTGTGCTGTGCTGTGCTTGGCCTTAAAGTGCCACAGAAGGTGCTGATCTAGTTAGAATTAGTCTGGCAACAGAACCCAGACAGCACTCCTGTTTCAGCTGGAGAAGGCTGGCAGGCTTATGTGTGGCTGTGCGTGTGTATGCATGTGTTTGTGTGTGTGTGTGTGTGTGAGTGTGTGTGTGAGTGTGTGTGTGCAAGGAAGGATATGAGCAGCACTCATGTTTGTGCTCTGTGTCAAGATATTTACATTGTAAGATGAGCATGTGTGTACAGGATGTGGTGATGCTTTGCGCAAAGCAGTCTCATGATTTTGAGCGAGTGTGTTAGTCTGCACACACACACACATGCAAGCATGGCGGGCCTGGTTTGTGGATACGGACTCCATTCGTTCCTTGGGACATTCGTACATGCGTGACGGGAACAGGCGTGACCGGCGATGCGCGGCAGCGGCGGCTGCGGTCTCATCCCTCAGACGAGGACGCTGGTGAACCTCCTGGCCCATTAGGCCGGACCTAAGACATGACACAGTTACAGTGACAGCAATTTGGCCCCTGCATGCTGCCGTGAGTGTCCCCCCCCCCCCCCCCCATCCAGTTCCTTGTCACGGTGCATCACCGCTCACATGGACTTAGTCAGGCTGATACAACATCATGCCAAGAAAACTAACAGCGGTGTCATGTCATGCCAATGGACTGAGGAGCGCGTGACTTCCTCTTTAGCATAAATATCCGTGACACATCATCCAGCTAGCTCATCATAAATATCCGTGACAGTGACACGCTATCTCGCTGGCCTGTTTTATTTTCAATGCAGTTGTCGGTAAATTGTTATTATTAATGAAATGTATGTAGTAAAGTAGTAGGTGATGTTTTATTATGCTGAGGGGGAGAGAGAGAGTCAAAAAGAGCTGAGAAGGATGGAGTGATAGAGAGAGAGGGATAGAGAAAAAAAAGGAAAGTGGGCAGTGTCAGAAATGAGCTAGTGATAGACGAGAGAGGGATGAAGACTGGGCAGGGAGAGGAAGAGAGAGATGGAGTGAGTGAATAAGATGGAGATAGAGAGAGAGAAGGAGAGGAGGACAGGAAGAGAGGAGAAGAAATGAGTCACTTTCATGCTTTGGGCTATTTCTGATTGAAGTCTCCACACACACACACGCACACTCACACACACACCGTGGATGGGTTTCCTCCATGTGTGTGTGCGTGTGTGTGTGTGTGTGCGTGGAGGGGTAGACCTTGAGGCTGTGTAGGGCTCTCCCTCTGCCCGCACCTCTCCATCCCCACAGCCTGGCTGTCTATCAGCACAGCTGCACGGCCAGATAAATTCCATATCTGTGCGCCCCGGTAGCGGGCCGGGGAAACGCGTGACGCCGGGAAACAGGGTTGGGGCCATCTGGTTGGGCGTTTGGATTTGGGGAGGGAAATGTGTCCGCCTGGCGCATGGCAGGTGGCGCTTTAAGCCTACACACTGCTGGCAGGATCTGGTCTTAACGATCCTATCAAACAGGACTGTGTATGCTGTGCCAGTGTGTGTGTGTGTGTGTGTGAGTGAGTGTGTGAGTTTGTGTGTGTGTGTGTGTGTGTGTGTGTGTGTGTGTGTGTGTGTGTGTGTGTGTGTGTGTGTGTGTGTGTGTGTGTGTGTGTGTGTGTGTGTGTGTGTGTGTGTGTGTGTGTGTGTGTGTGTGTGTGTGTGTTTTTGTGGCCACATGCACTGCTGAATTTGTGTGTGGGTGAGTATGTATGTTTCCAACCTGCGTTGCGTATGTGTTTTTTGTATGTGTGTATGCTAGAACAATCAGACGCACCCATAAATCCCTCTAAGTGGTTGACAAAGCCACGGGTATGATCTGACCCACCTGCAGAGCCCCTTGTGCCCCACTGATTGCCACGCGCTGATCCGGGGACCCCTGGGTCTGGGTACTGTGGACTTTTGTAATGGCTACATGACTGCCTTGATGCACTGGCACAAAACTCTCTGATTTGTCCGTGCCTTTATGCTGCTTTTGAATGATAAAGAAGCTACTGTAGATGTCCGCACACTGGAGACTCCAAACCGACAAGGTTTATTTAAAAACACGCAACGTTTCGACCCACCGGGGTCTTCTTCGACCCACCAGGGTCTTTTTGAATGATAATAACCTTCAGCTATGGTGAACTGTGGATGCATTTGATGAAGGAGGAGATGGATGTTATTAATGCCATCTATTGTCGTTGTCAGTGCCATCAGGTACGTTATCATTATCAGCAGTGTTGCTGCTTAAGATGTATCATCATCATGAGCAGCACTGTTAAAATTGCGAAATCCCAAGTGTTGCTGTCCCAATGGTGTGATAAAGATCTTTATGTAGAAGAACAACAGCCGGTAAATTGCAGTCCCAAAGGATAGTAATGACCTTCACTTGCCTGTGTACCAACCTGCAGACAAGATTGTGTAATAAAGCTTGGTAAATTAATAAGATCAGAATGCATCAAGCCTGACAGGCAGTTTTTGTCTCTGGTGCTGGTGCGGCTCGCTGTGGAGTGTGTGTTGTGACAGTGTGCCACGCTGCGTGTAGGCAGCGGCAGGAACAATGCCAACCGTCACAGATGTCAAAACGGCATCAAAGAAGCCAGTGTGTTCCACCCTCAACTCTCTGTCTCTCCGGCCAGAGTTAACAGTGCAGGCCAGAGTTTTTCTTCTGATACCAATCACATAATGGAGGAGGACTACACGAGGCTGCTTAGAGAGCAAGCTGAAGGCCTGATTCTGCCTCTAATAATGTGATCTGAATTTTGTAATGTGCTGTTTGGGACTGAGCAGGATATTGCAGATTGCAGGCACGCCCCCCCACAGACTAGACAATGTTGTGAAGGGCTTTAAAAAAATGTGTGTCAGACCGGTTCCTGTTCAGTAATTGAATTTGAAATTCAGGATGTTTTGTTCTTGACTGAAAGAGGGGAGTATATTCATCAGAGAAGTAATCAATGCATTCAGACAGGCCAAAGTGTTTTTGAAAGTATATGATCCCTGGTATGATTACTGACATCCATTAGATGAAAGCCTTGAATAATACCACCTAATGTGTTCCCTGTCTCCAAAGAGTGAATAATGGGTAAGGTATCCTATAATGCCTGGACTTAATTGAAGCTTAGCTGATTTTTTTTTTCAACATAGCATAGAAAATGTAAAATTACTTCTATCAAATACAGGATTAAACATATTTGTGTCTATGGTTCCCTGTTGACTGCAAATACTGGGTAACTCAACACATTTTCATTCAGTCAACTAGTGGTTCAGTTCTCACTGAAGAAAAAAAACCCTGAAAGTTGTCACAAAGCATTGCAGGCTTTAGGATTGTAGGCTAACATTTTTACTAAATGCAATTTTCTACTAACAACCCAAACTTGACATAAAAATGATTGATCATGTTCATCAACTTGTTGGTCCAGATGATGTTAGAGCTAATTCATGAATGAAGACGAAATTATGAGCAATTCCAACATCAAAAGCACATACTGTGCTGTAATAACATTATAAATTGCTAAACCGAGTCAATTCCAACATCAAAAGCACATAAAATGACTAAAACTATGAATATCGGAAACTTGAAAAGAAATGCAAATAGATAATGATATAGTCAGAGCGCGGTTATGAATGTCATTATAAAACCATGTTGCTCATCCTAGAGAGCACCCCATTTAAATCGTTTTTACAAGCATGCACCGCACCCTTATGCAAATGAATTGAGACAAAGCTTGGAGAAAGAGATATGGTCCTATTCTAAAACGTAAAGGGAAACTGTGATAAGAGGAAGACAAAATAACTTAGTCTTACAAACATACCATAGAGACAATGGCAAATTCTCACAGCCTGAAGAGTTAGCGTGATGGACTGTGGATATAATTTTGTTTTCAAGACACATTCTCAAAGTACATTCTCAAAATCAGTGGAACCTGTTTAATGTGATTGTTGGGTATGAGAAATGTGGAAAGAAAAGCTATATATCATATATTCTATCTGTCAGTGATTCAGATTAACTTAAAGCCTCATCATCCTCAGATTTAAAGGCCCACCGTGATGCAGTGGTCATGGAGGATTATGAACAGGAGCGATGCATTACATAACACAGTTCTGCCAACTAAGCACCATTAAGTCTACACTAGACATTTTGTTGTGTCTCTTACTGTGCCTTTGATGTTTATCAGGTCTTTGTACCTCTTAAAACCAAGCTGCTTGAACTGATCATGGCGGTGTGATAGTTAAGTTAATTGTCCACAAACAAAGGGAATATATGTGGTTATGGTAGCTGCATAGACCAGTTTAGAGTGTAATGGGAAGTAATCTCTAAACCCTTTCGACTAAAAGCTGCTGTTTGTCATGTAGCTGTTTCATACCTCTCACATGCAATCCCAGTTTAACATGGTTAACAAAGACTGGATTACACTGAAGCACAATATCAGCAGTGGAAAATAGTCTTTGATTGCACAAAGCAAGCATACACAGCAATGACTAAGCGATAATGCCATATCATGTTAATTATGTCTGCAGACCATTTACCTGTGTGTGGTTTTGGTCTGTGAGTTGTCACTGAGAGGGTTTTTGGCTCTGGCTCTGAACTCAAGGTTGGTAATCAGCCACTTGGCCAGATTTCACTCAGTGTGGCGGAGCACGAAGCACACGCCGTTGGAAAAGGCCCCTTTTGAGTGTCTCCAGTCTTTTGACCTTGAGATTTATAGCTTCAGGAGTATAGCTTCAGATAACCTTAAATGTCCCACTAAAAAATTAGCTCTGTCTGTCTGTCTGTCGTCTTGCCTGCCTGCCTGTCTGTCTGTTGTTTACTTTCAGCACCTTTGATTGTTTTATTTAGCCATTCTCTTTTGTCTGGATGGCTCAGTTTAAGAATAGATTTAGTCATTCCTCTTCTGCTTAAGAATTTCATTTCTCGGTGTCCCATTTCTTTTTGTCTTTCACAAATGTGTATCCCAGAGTCATTAAGATCAATGTGGATTATTAAAGCCTGTTAAAGTGCTCTCTCCTCTTGGCCATCGAGCATGTGGGGGAAAAAGCAATTAGACACACACTGGCATGCCCACAGAAAGACACACACTAGGCATACACACATACACACTCTCTTGAAGGCTTATGAAATAAGACAGTGTGTTAACAGCTGTTCAGACACAGAGGCTTTTTCTTGTTGCTATGTTCATTCATCTACCTGGATGCTGTACCTATGATATGCAGTACAACATTCCTAATCCATTTTGAAAGATCCTCATAAATATGTGAAAAATAAAACCCCATCTCCAGCGGTACCCAGTACATTTGTGATGTATATTATTCATGATTAAGTTTGTTCGGGTCTCCTCTCAGAGAGACGGAGGCTGTGTGTATGCTGTAGAAGTGATTTAAGGTAATGCTGTTTGTAATCATGTGTGTCTTCCGACTCATTAGGCAAACAGGTCGTGTGACCTTTCCAAACGTATGGAGTAATAAGGCCTCAGATAATTCATACAGACAGATCATGTTGCTGTCTTTTTTTTTCATTTTTGTTGCACTGATAGTGTCTACAGGTGTATAGCTTTACAGTGTAGATTAAATGAACAATGCATGTCTGTATTTCAACAGAGTATAAGCATAAATAGTCTCAACATAATGTCCTCTTGGTCACAGAGAGTACAGTATATGTAACACAAATAAATACTGTATGCATCCACACTACTTGTTATTATGTGCAGTAGTATTAGTTGGTGAGTAGTTGCTAGTGTAGGTAGGCTATCATAGACCATGACAACATGTCATGTGATATACTGTAGGGGTTATGTGCACAGAAGTACACAGAACTTTAGCATCTCTATGGTCTAGTGTACAGACTGAGTTTGTGGACACCCCAAGCAAACTTCATTGTGTCAGTCAAGTGTGTAATGTTTTGCTGGTATGCATCCCACCTCTGAATCAGTGTGTCCTTGATCATCCCCCCTATCCTGTGTTCCTTTTGTGTTCTGTTAGCTTGTGCTTGGGTGACAGATGGCATTTAGAATCCTGTCTTCCACAGCTCTGTCAGTACCTGCCGTAGAAGCAATACCTCTCTCCTAGCTAGACTAGATGGACTCACGGTGCAGTGATGGTAGTGTTGGATAAATCTATCAGCTTCAGAGCTGCGCAGCTGGGGGGATTGTCTAAAGCCTCTGACGTGTGCCAGGCAGCAGATGGAGGAATTACGCCTCTCTCTCCGTTCCTGTACTTGATTTGGCAGACAAAAATGGATTTTTAATTATTTAACCTTTCGGTCAACTTCTCCGCTGCTCTGTGGCTGGAGAAGGTGCAAGGGCAGCAGCGAGTAGTCATGCACGTCTGAACGGATGTCAGAGAGAGAGAGAGACGGCGCTGTGACACTGATTAACTGCTTTAATGATACGGGAGAAACGGGCACTTAGCGACTGAAATTATCATAAGTGTTCATAAATTTATGTGCTTATTTTTTCATCAAGAAATGTGTTCATAAAGCAGTAAATCGACGGGACACAGTGGCGTGGATTAAAAAATGCTAAAGTAATATGTTCCCTCCCAAATGCCTTCATCTTGTTTTATGCTTGAAAAGAGTGCATTTTGAAAGCACAGGCTTCTTTAAAATCTAATATTCATGTAAAGACACTGTACAGTCAGCGAAAAGTTATACATCTCCTTTTACTATCTCCTTACAGGCAAAGCCTCACAATCATGCAAAACCTGCCACCATCATTTGCTTCATGACTTATGTATGAGTCTGCTGCCAAATCTTAAAGTAACAAGAGCTATAAAAACCAAGGCAGTTCCTTGACAGTGAGTGTTTAAAACAGAACATGCTTTTTTTTTTTTAAATCTCAGGGCCAACACAAAGGATGCCCGCCACTGCCACCGCCATGGACTTCTTCCAGCTGTTCGTGCCCGACAACGCCATCCAGAACATGGTGACCCAGACCAACATGTACGCCAAGAAGTACCAGGAGCGCTTCGGCAGCGACGAGGGCTGGACGAGCGTGACGCTGCCCGAGATGAAGGCCTTCCTGGGCTTCGTGACGTCCACCAGCGTCCACCGCTGCGAGTCGGTGCTCAGCATCTGGAGCAGCGGCTTCTTCAGCAACCGCAGCATCGCGCTCAAGATGAGCCAGGCACGCTTCGAGAAGATCCTCAAGTACTTCCACATCGTGGCCTTCCGCTCCAGCCACGGGAGTAGCCAGGGCCTCTACAAGATCCAGCCTTTCCTGGACTCGCTGCAGCAGTCCTTCGGCTGCGCTTTCCGCCCCTCCCAGACACAGGTACGGGCATGAGACAAAAAAAAATGAAATGTGTTTCTTCTTTTTTTGTTTGCGTGTATATCTTGGCAAAGGGTTCAGTGTGAGTTCAGACACAATACGCTGAAAACAATATGCTGAAAACAATTCACATTCAGATCCCCTCCAAGGCAATCCGCAGACACCCACTCAAAAGCTCGACGCTTGTTAACTTTTCTCAAAGTAGGACAGACGGATTTTTTTTTTGTGTCAGTGTTAGCAAGGAGTTTGCTGCTGGGATTTGAGATAAAAAGCTGCCCCTTAAGGCTTGACTGTAGAGATTGCAGTTTAGTCTGCAGTCACCAGGGCAGTGGTTTAGTGCATGATGACACAGTGAGGTAAGTGGTGGGGCCAGACAGTTAATCCCAAATATACTGGGACATAAAAATAGATGCAAACAGCTTGTGTTGCTCAAGTGTTTGTTTTAGCTTACGCAATAGCACACAATCACCTTGGCTACAAAACGTTTCCCTTGTTCTCCTCGCCATATTTTGTTGATCTGTCAATATATCTTTCGGGCAATTGAACAATCGAATTTGAAATCTGACAG